>NC_082342.1:5016212-5319242 GCF_027477595.1 Haemorhous mexicanus | reverse complement strand
GGAGACCTTAATGTCAAAGTGTCTCTAAGTGCCTCTATCTCTGAGGAGGTAATAATCCCTCTTGACTTGTGATCAGAAGAAAACATTTGTAGCTACACATAGGCACAAGTCTTTAGAAAGGTGAGGTGAGCTCAGGTCTTTTGTTATTTACTAATCAACTGCACCATGGATCTCTTTTGCTGTTTTCTACATGAAAGTCCTGTGTCATCACACAGCATGACAAGGCCTTTTAAAAATCATTGAAGCATTTCAGTATTGAGCTGTCTTCATATGAACCCTGCTCAGGGAGGAGTGGAGTCCTCCTTTCTGGAGACATTCCAAACCCACCTGGGTGTGTTTCTGTATATCCTGCTCTAAGTGATCGTGCCATGGCAGGGGGGTTGGACTGAATGATCTCCAGGGGTCCCTTCCAACCCTGGTAATTCTGTGATTCTGTAAGCCCAGCAAACAGTGACTGCAAAGCTCTTTTGGACACATAATGGAGAAAGCCAGCAGAGCTCCCAGAAGGAGCATTTGTTACTGGTGGGCTCAGTCAGTAGACCAAAGCAGATATTGCTCTTATTCTTGCATTACTCTCCTTTTTCTCAAGACATCTGAATACAATGATATCATGTATCCTGCCTGGACATTTTGGGAAGGAGGACCAGCTGTTTGGCCAATTTACCCAACAGGTTTGGGGCGCTGGGACCTCATGAGAGAGGACCTCAGAAGGTATGTTTTGGAAATGGTTATGTATGGGGGGAGGTTTAATGGAAGAGAAAAATCCATCTTGCACTGGGCTACTGTTGATGTCTAAGACCATAAGTCTATTGGCCTGTGATCTGTCCTGCTGCCTCACATGAACTACCTGCAGCCTAACTGCTGTATGGGAGTTTTCCATGGAAACCTTGGATGATGTCACTGGAAGTTATAATTAGCTCCTCTGTTTGCAACCCTTTAGTAAGGAATGCAGAGGACAAACTATGCACATCCTTCATGCTGTCAGGGCCAGATTGCTATCGGGTTTGGGGAGAGCAGGTTTGTCAATAAAGTTGCAGTTATCTTTTGCCTGCAGAAATCTCCCCTGACATACAGAAATATTCTTCTTTCTTTTCTACTACTTCTCTAGGAGTTATGTTTTTTTCACTGTGGGGATGATCCAGGATGTTTGTATAAGCTACTGGAAGGCTAAAGGAAAGCTTTCTTTAGATCTGCTTTTACTTGAGTGTCATTGTGCAATAGAAAAACCTGGAACCTTTCCTAGGAATCAAGAGTCATTACTGGGCTAAACAGAAGACATTTCTGGCTGGGAATCTTCCTTTTGGCAGGATCTTTTGACTTACTAGCAGAGTAAGGGGCTGCTTCCCATGGAGAGTGACAAACCAAATGTGCAACAATGAGTGAACACAGAAACAAAATAGCAAAAACCACTTCTATGTAATTGACATCCGAATGCAAAGTTGAGTCTTTTGCTCTTCAAAATCTGAAGATCCACGTGATTATTCATAGCTAAAACTTGATGTGTTGTAGTGTAATGGAGGTGCAAAGCATTTACTCATCCTTGTGTTTTCACTATAAGGAGATGCAAACCTTGACCTGCACACGTAGATCAGCTTGGGGGTCAGGACCTGCATGTTCCACCAGGTGCAGCAGAAAAGTATGGCAGAGCTCCATACTTCCACTGAGAAGTGGTGAGGCAGGTGACTGCACTGGCAGAAAAAAACCCCAGGTGAACAGCTATTTTGAAGGACTTGATTAGGTTTAAAATGGAAATGATTAGGAAAAACAGTGAACTCTTGTGTTTTAAGTGCAAAACACTAGGTGGGTTTTTTGTTTCTTGATTGGTAGTTTTGTTTTGTAGTGGGAAATGATTGATTAGGAACTCTCTAGTAGTTTTTTCACTATCCATATTCACTATAGCAAAATAAAGCCACAGCACAAAAAGTGGATTCAAAGCTTAGGTAAACTTTTAATACCCTTCAAGGTTTGGTGGGGAGCTGTGTGTAATAGATTGTTTTGTCTGAAAGGTGTTCTGGAAAGTAGCCTATATTATGTTGCCTTAAACACAATATTTACAGGAAAATCTGTTTCATTGGAGCTGGCTGAGAGTTTTTTTATGCTATAATGAGGAAAGTGATTTCCATCAAAAATGAAGAATAGAAAAAGACACCATGCTGTGAAATCTGATGAGAGTGTTGTTTCATGGTTATATTAAATCATTTATTGCCATGTGTAAAAAATATTTTCAGATCTGCAGAAAAATGGCCATGGAAGAAAAAAATCTCTAAGGGATATTTCCGAGGATCCAGGTGAGCATTTTTTCCTGCAACAGAAGATTCTACCAATAAGGGCTGTGACAGCTCACTGTATGTAGAAATTTCCCTGTCTCCTAGACCTAAACCCTAATTAAGTGTACCTCCGAGTGTATTTTCCAGCAGTAAGGAAAGTGAGACATGTTGTACAGCATTGCACTATTAGTTATTCTCCACAAGAACTGCCATTTGCAAATAGTTTATTATAATCACTTAATACTGGAAACAGAAGTTGTAATGGATTTGCCACATTATTTCTTAATGACTAAAACTGTCACCTCAGGAGCCCGCTTGTTTTGTTCTGTGAAGGGATCTGCAGGTGCTTGATACAAGTTTAAAGATTTAATATTGCTGTTCGTGCATCCTGCCAATGTGAATGCTTTGCTGTGCAAGTGCTCCACACTGAATGAAAAGTATTCTGGCCTTAAGTTACCTGAGTGGTGGGGGATAAGACAAGATTTTTTTTGGCCTCTCTCCAGTGACAGTTTGAAACAATGTTAAACCCCATACTTTGTTTCTTCCCCTTCCCCAACAGGAAAGTATTAAATGGCTTTCCAGGTAGGCCCAGCAGCTGACGAGGAATGTGTCTCAGGGATGTCATAACCTTGTTTATCAGCAGTGTTTTAAAGCCCTGTCAGAGAGATCACTGCTGAAGATGCTGAGCATCTTATAACTTTCTCTAAGGTGGGAGTTAAAGTATTTGGCACTCATCAGGATAAAGGAAGCAGGATTTGTCCTGGGAATTGTTGAAATAATACTGTTAAATATATGGTCAGTCAAATAATTTTGGTACCCGTTACTCATTCTCTTCTGTTATTATACCCTTGGACAGAAACACACTGTGGTACACACTTCACAATGTTTTGGGGGCACTCAGGGAGGTCAGCCTCAGAAAGAAGCAGTGCCTCGAGTCCTGTAGTCTGTTAGCTGTGTTGAGTCATGGGGATTGGCAATTAGTGACAGCGTTTCTTTTTCAGAACAAGCCCTGAGAGAGATCCCCTCATCCTGCTGTCCCGAGAAAACCCAGAACTTGTTGACGCTGAGTACACTAAAAACCAGGCTTGGAAATCTGAAAAGGTGTGTGGGTGTTTGTCTGTCTTCTGAGTGTGAAGGCCAGAAAAGGTGGCACTGCAAGATGGCTTTGATGGGAGAGAAACATCTTGTTGGAGAGTTGTGGGTGATCCTTTAGAGTGGGGGAGGTTTGTTGTTCCCTTGATGGCCGCACCTCTCTGACAGATGAAAGGAAGGAGTCTCTAGGGCCTGGCAGGCCAAACACTTTTCTTCCTTCCACGCTTGTTGTTCAAGGAAAGGAGAACACATAAGAAAATGAATCTCTGCCAATCTCCTCCTCTCCCACAACAACAAAATTGGCCAACCCTTCCCCTTCTTGTCTCTGAGCTGCCTCTCTAGTGTTGTCAGTCTTCAAACCTTTTTCTGTTTGCTCCATTTCTTGATCCTATTGTGGATAACTTTCTGATAACTGTTGCTGATAACTTTTTAGTTTCTTACCTAGTCTACAGTCCAGCTCTCTCCAGACAGTCTTGGCTAATCCAGTTACACTTGGCTTCACACAGTCCATTGTCCCAAGCTGTTTTCTACTCTGTAGCTGCCAACAAAACATTATCATTTAATGTGTTTGTGCTGGCATTCACTTACAGGCAGTGTGTAATTTACTGAGCTTTTTTTCATGTTTGAAGGGCTGGGAATTCTTTATAATGCTTCTAACAGCCCACCAGAGAAGCTTTTCTCAGAAGTGGGAAACAAAGCTTTTGACACCTTACCTTTGTTTCTAACTGAGAAAGAAAACAAGTTAAATCACCATTTGAAGCTTACTGTTTTGTTTCATTTTTTTTTTTGTTTTGCTTTTAAATTCTCTTTATTTTAAGGACACCTTAGGAAAGCCTCCTGCAAAGGAAATTCCACTGGTTGATCACTGCAAATACAAGTAAGAGTTTTGATTAGTAAAGCTATTCAAGGGCTGTGGGTTAGTATTTCCTAGCATGGTGTAGGTTCTCATTTTATTTTAAGGTCTAATTCAACAACCAGCTTCATGCAGATATGAAAGCTTGTGAGCAGATATAAGACAGTTGAAAATCTGGGAGATTAGCATGACAAGTGCTGCCACTGGGTGTATGTAGCAAAAGAGAGAACCTGAAGTCTGATTGAGCAGACTGAGTATTAATTCATACTTTTTATGTTGTTTAGGAGAATGTGGTTTTGACTTACAAAGGTTTTTATTCTTTAACTACTTAATGAGGGTTTTTTGGTGTAACACTCTCACAGGTTTCTATGTGCAATATAAACTCTTAGTGTGTATGCACTTGTGTGTCAGATGTTTTGCTTTTTCTTCTGCTAGTTGTGATTCTGCCAGCCAGAATCTGCTGATATAAGAGCTCAGTCATTTGGCTGAATCTATGTTTTTGTGCAAATGTGATTGACTTGTCTCATTTTGTATTTCACTAGACTGTAGCACAGATTTCTCCCTTCTGTTACACATACACTGCCCAACTCTGATTCTCCCCAGCCCATCATATGGTGTAGGCTGAGACCTTCTCACACACTTTTGCTGTAGCCCAGGGTGGTAGGGTCAACATGAACTTTTGTCTGCTCCTTTCAGTGTAGATGTTACAGCAGGCTGGCTTGGCTGAGGTCATGGATGGTGGGAGCTGTGTCTGGAATGGGACAGGGGCATTTCCTTGCTTCCAGACTTTCATTCTTGTAACATCTCTACATGTATTTGCTGAGTTCCTTATACAGTGAGCTGCTCGACCCTGCCTTGAGATCCTAGGTAGTACAAAGGATTCAAGGTGATTTCATATTTACTCCTTGTTATTTGCTGCTGAACTAAGTTTAGCTGTAATTCCCATCTTGCCCAAAATATATATAAGCTCCATCTCACCCAAAATATCTTCATTAAAGGAAGAACTCTCTTCCCCCAGCCCAAAATATTTTACTTCAAAGATCAGTTATGTTCTGGGGAGGTTTACCCGTAGGAAAAACAGCTTTCCATATAATAGGAGAAATGTGGGTTTGATAAAGAAAACAGGTAAGCAAACAAACATCCCTATGAGATACAGTTTGCTAAGAGAAATATCCCCTTGCCACAGTCAAGCCCACTTTACTAACTTGGCAGAAAATACTGAAAACAAAATTGTGGATTCTTTGTTATCTGCGAAGTCCAACTGTTGTGTGCTGGCCCATTTAACCTCCTAGGGTTGCATTCCCAAGTTAATATCAAACAATTACATTCAGATTAAAGTAGAATCCCAGAGGGAAAAATAACCTGAAATAGATGTGGCAAAGCACAATGATGAACAGAAAAGCTTCACTGCAAGGCAAGAGGGAATTGGGAAAAATTTCCTTGTGGTTGACAAAAGCCTCTGGGTGACCCCATAGGATCACAGAATCCATGCCTTGCTGGCAATTGTCCGTGAGGTCTCCTTGGTTTGTCATAGGCAGGTGTCTTTATCAAAGGTAAAGCCTCACAACTTGAATTTCTAACTGAGTTTTGACAGACAGCAGAAACTCACCTTAACTTCAGCTCACTTTTCCTGTGAGCAGCCTCAGATAAATATCTTTCCTTTGTTTTAGTGACCGGCATGCTGCTCAGCTGCTGCCTGCCAGGGAAGGTTCACTGCTACCTGGAGACCAGCACACCTTAGTGCATTTCCTGACACAAGATGTGTAATCAGGTCCCTCTCTTTGCTCACCCTTTTAAAGGTACCTGTTTAATTTCCGGGGAGTGGCAGCCAGTTTCCGCCTGAAGCACCTTTTCCTGTGCGGCTCGCTCGTCTTCCATGTCGGAGAGGAGTGGTTGGAGTTCTTCTACCCCCAGCTGAAGCCTTGGGTCCACTACATCCCGGTGCGGTCAGACCTCTCTGACGTCAGGTGTGGGGCCTGAGGCTGCTCCCTGGAGCATTCCATACCATGGGGAAGCCTTTGGGAAGGGGGGATGGTTTGTGTTAGGCCATGAAGTGCCTCCACTCCGAGGCATCAGGCAAAGACTCTTGGAGCTCATGGCCTTTCCATCACTGCCCCCAAAGAATCCTTTGCTGATATTACTTGGGGAGTACAGTTTCACTGGAGTAAGTCTTTCACTCTCACTGAAAACAGCAGGCACTAGACACTTAAATTTGCAAGTGGGAAGCAGAGATAAGGGGGAAGAAGAACTTATCAGTGGGCCAAAAATGTGTTAGCTCCCAGATTTCAGGATGTTGTCCAGAACTGATGTGAAACAATCAAGAAGAGAAATTTCTTCTGTGCTCTGAGGTGAGCAGCACCTTCACTCGCTTGTAGACTCTTAACCTCACCCTCCCCAGCAATTTAGCCAAGGGGTGATGTTCTCCACAGAGCCAGTTGTTTCATAGCTTTTTTTTGTGTGTGTCTTCATTTTAGGGAGCTCTTGCAGTTTGTAAAGGAAAATGATGCCATAGCACAAGAAATTTCAGAGAGGTAAGTAGCATGTCCTTTCTGGCTATTAGGCAGTCTTCTTCCAAAACATTTTCTTACACTGCTTTTGAAGCGGTTGCCCATCAAAGACAACCCAGTATTAGTAGGGTGCAGTATAACTGATCTTCTGCAGTAACAGCAGGAGGGCTGGAGCCGTGATAGCAAGCAGAGGGAAGCAGAAAGCAGGATGCTGTGCTTAGCTCTTTGGTTCACATGTGACCCATGTCAGGAGCCCCATGGAAAGCTGGCAGAGATTGGGAGCTGTCGTCTCAGTATGAGACAAGCTGGCTCCTGGGAGCTGCACTGTAAACATTATCTATCCAGGCTGGTCTGAAGCAGCATGCATCAGTGCTGCTCTAGCTGCATGTGATAAGTGAAATCTGATATTTATTATCCCAGATAGCAAATACCATCCTGAGGATAGCAAAAGCACTGCAACATCAGAGCTGTGGGCACGAATGAAAATTGTAAAATTAAAAAAGACAGTGCAGAGCAGTGCAAGTTGTTTCTCATTTGAAACAAGGAAGTGTGAAAGTTGATATACATCCAAACCAAAACTAATGACTCTTGTAGGAACTGTGAAACAGGCCTGACTGTGCCTTGTGTGTCTCTAGGGGACGTCAATTCATCACTGAGCACTTGGAGATGGAGGACATCTCTTGCTACTGGGAGCATCTGCTGTCTGAATATTCCCAAATCTTGACTTACAAAGTGAAAAGGAGGAAGAGCTACAGCGAGATCACTTCTGGACAGCTGAAAACAGAACTGTAGAGACTTCTCTCTTTTTCACTTTGGCTCAAACTGATCACTGTGGAAATCTGAAGATCAGTATTAACTTATTTCTTGCTCTCTCAGACTTACCTTTCACAGCAGAACTACAGAGAAGTCAGCAGTAGGCTGACTCGGACATTGCTTCTAGGCACTGGGACCTGGTTATATTGTCCCCACAGGAATGTTAAGCAGCATATTGGATTAAGGCTATTTAATGGGGTGGTCAGTCATGCCTAGAGGAGGGATGTTAGCATTTAGGACTTAGTTACTACCTGTCTCAAAATGATCCTTAATCCCATGCAGTCGATGAGAAGCCTTACTGGACTTTTTACCAAAGGTCATGGCAAAGAAAGACTGTGAGCTGCACTCAGCTGGTAAATACTTGCCCCTTTGTTTGGCAAATGTTTTCTCAGCTGGGTGATAGCACTTGGGGTATTAGGTGTTCTCTGACAGAAGCAGGTACTGGGATTTGGGGGTTACATTTCTGGATAGCTCAGAGTTTATCTTTATGTCAGGTTTTAGAGGTTGATGGTAAGGTTTTGACATGCCCTTGAAAGGATAACTGATCCTTGCAGAGTTACCCTACCTACCTCACCGGGGAATCAGCATGTGCTGGTGATGGGGCCATCATCAGTGATGGGCCTGGCAGCTGAGACAGAGATGGTTCATCCTGCACAACTGAGCCCCTGTTAATTATCTCTCAACAGCTGCCTGGCCAGACATCCTGGGATGTCATCCTTAGGAACCCAGAGAAAGTATTCACAGAGGTAGATTCAGCACTTCCTTTTTCCAAAAGTGCAGAGTCTGCTCTGATCCCCCTCTGTAATCCTTCCAGGATTATATTGGGATTTTTGTTTTGGGGTTTTTTTAGGGTTTTTGTTTTGTTTTGTTTTTTGGGTTTTGTTTTTTTTTTTTTGAGACTGATAATACATCTGCTCACTTCAGTACTTGCTTTTCTTCCCCACAGCTGTGCCACTTCTTTTTTCATCTCCTTCAGCCTGGTTGCTGGTTGAGGGAAAGTCTTCAGTCACACAGTAGCAGCTACTGCTCACATTACCCATTTTGGGTTGGTCAGAGGCTGCTTGTGCTCACTGTGTTTATGCCCACCACAGCCTCTCGGCTGAGAAGGACTGCAATTCCTGAAATGCTCTGTGCCCCCTAAGGGGAGAGGCTGGAAGGCAGCAGCATCTTCTCTGGCACCCAGACAGGAAGAGGGTGGGGTGGCAGGGGGGGACACAGGAGCATCCCAGGGAAGCACCCTTGTCGGTAAAGCAGCCTCAAGGCTGAGAGAGCAGTACATTATAATGGAAGGGGATGATAGCAACAGCTCTCAGGCCCCTCTGCAGTCAGTGTGGATCAGGGAAGAAGGAAATTGCATGGAACAATAATATTTAAGTGCATGTGTGCCCTCACAGAGGCCTTGCAGCCCTGGCACAGGGACACAGCAGCTGGCCCTATTGATCAAGTGCTGGTTGCTGGGGCAGTGTGTTGGGTTTGGGACCAGTGCTGGGGTTATCCCATCCAGCAAAGGAAACAGAATGGGGCATTAAAAGAACCTGGTTTCCCAGGAAAACTGTGCCAGAGTGAAAAGGGTTTTCTGGTTTTCTGTTTTTAGCCAACGGAGAGACAGCACTCCAAGAAACTGAACAGCTCAGTATGGTGTTTTAAAACCATTTGTAACTAAGTGCTTTTTGGAATAAAACAAACAAAAATGAAGTTTTGCTGACTGCATGTTTCTTCATCAGAAGAGTAATTAGAGATCTGCGGAGGCCCAGCTTTTCCACCCGTAGATCTTGCGATGTGACTTGATTGTTGCAGCTTAGGTGGCCCTTGGCCAAAGTGATGGTTCGGCAGGAGTGGGGGAAGAATCCCGGGAATTCCAGTCCCACAGTTAAAATATGCACAGGCTCGGTGGGAAGGCCCAGGCACCTCCCCTGGTGGGGAGCTTTCCCTGCTTTAGTGAAAGGAGGAATTCACAACAGAGGGAGTTGTTTTAGGGAAGGCAATGAGCCCCATGAGAGGAGGCACCATCTCGCCCTGCAGCATTTGCCTCTTATTCGCTTCAAAGCCTTATCGGCTGCTCCCCCTCTGTCCTAGGCAAACCGGGCATCACAGCCCCCAAAACTCAGCTCCTCTCTCGCGGGGGGAACAAACCTGGCCCTGCACAAACGTGTAAATATTTGGAGTAATTAATCAGTAATTAACGCAGAGCCGAGAGGTTCGGAGGCGCTCCGCTCCGTGCCGTTCCCCGCCCGGGCGCAGAGGGCGCTGTCGGTGCCGCCGCCACCGCCGGCCTGGCCATGGCGGAGCCCCCCGGCGCTCGGGCGGGCTTCGGCCGCCCCGCGCCGCTGCCGCAGACGGGCTGGGAGCGGGTCAGCGAGCTCTGGCGGCGAGAGTGAGCTCCGGGCCCGGCTCGGGTGGGACGGGCTGGGGTGGGCCAGGCGGGGCTGTGCGGGGCTGGGTGGTGGCGGTCCCGCCGTGCCTCCCCCGGCCGACCCGCGGCCATCGCTGCCCTTGCCTTGCAGCGAGCAGCAGCAGTTCCCGGAGGAGACGGTGAACATCGCCAAGTCGGCGTTCACGGCGGGCGTGGTGGGCTGGCTCTACGGGGGGCTGCCCGCCTTCGTCAGCGCCCGCAAGGCCTTCATCGAGAGCAGCCACGGCGAGATCTTCCAGAACCGCGCCGATGCCGTGGTACGGGCCCCGGGGCTGAGGGGAGAGCGCCGGGCACCGCCGGGGCCCGCGGCGGCCCCGGGAGGCCTCGGCCTCGGGAAGGCGCCGGGGGTGGAAGTTGCCCTTGGAGGCGCCTTTGGGGTGACACCGGGGCCCGCAGGAGGCCCGGCGGCCTCGCGTTTGTGGGACGCGTGTGTTTGCCCGGTTCCGGGACAAAAAGTTTGCTGGGAGTGTGTGAGTGTGTGCAGGTCAGCTGTGCGGGAATTAGCGGGTCCCATCACCCAAAGCACGCGATTAGCTTCAAAAAAGTGTCCTTCGTTACGGAGAAGGTTGGCAACAAAGTTTACCGTTCTGATTAATGTGCCTCGAAAAGGCTTTCTGCTTCTAAGTTTTAGCGTGCTGACAGGAGACTTCATAGTATCAAACTGGGATTGTACTCTTGTCTTATTAAAGTTAGTCGTTTTTAGACCATTTAAAATTCTTTCAGAACAACAGCACAACGAAGAACGTCTGTGACATTTTATAGATGTATTTGAACTTCTGGGTGTTTGTTGTTCAGTTAAAGTGTTGGTTCCCTGGATTAAGAGGAAGAAAATCCTTTAAAAATCTGTCTGAAAATTTTGTGTTACTTACCATTAGATTTGGCCTCTGATGTGGTGACCTGAAAATTACCACTGCCTGGCTTTAGTCTGGTGACCGTGGTATGTCTGAACCCAGGCTAAGCACCTACACCACAACAACTGGAAGAGAAAATTTATTTACTTTCATGGCATTAACTGCATTATTTTTAATTCTTGTGCAGCTTCTGTTTATCACTTATTTTAAAAAAGCTCTTCAAACTTTTAAGTGCTAGTGTTAAACAGCAGAGCTTGATGGTATTTTAACATTTAATGCAGATGGTTATTATTTACTTGCTATTATTTATTGATGGCTATTATTTATTAATACTCATGAACTCATAGTAATGAAGTAGTTTCTAGTTTTCCTCCCTTCTCTGCTGCTTTCCTCGAAGAGCCCTCCCAGTCCGCCAAGATGTGTTTCAGCAGTAGGATTAGAAAGACCAGTTGACAATCCAAACTGGAATCGATTCTTGGTTTTCCTGTTGGTGTCTGGGAGCAGCTTTTCCTCTGAAGATGGCTGACTTGATCAGAGTTGGGGTACCGTCAGTCCCCTGACCTGGCCTGCTGGGTGCTGGCAGGAAGAGGGGGCTGTGGGCTGTGACATGTCCTCTCTGTCCCCTCAGCACTCTGCACACCGCGCTGGTCTCCGCAGCTTCATCCGCTACGGCTGGCGCTGGAGCTGGAGGGTCGCGGCGTTCGCCACCGTGTTCAAGTGAGTGCTCCCTGTGGCAGGGGGAGCAGAGCTGCCCTGTGCTGTGCCTGTCCTTGCCAGCAGTGCCCGCTGCTCTGGTGACTGATTGAGGCTCCTGGTGTTGCCTAACCCTAAATGTGGAAAAGCCCTGTTTGTACATCTGTTACTGACTTGAATGCTGTTCTTTCTTGACAGCTGTGGTATTTTCTGAGACCCCTGTCATAGGGAGGAAATGATGAATCTGACTCCATGTTCTTAGAAGGCTAATTTATTATTTTATGATCTATATTATATTAAAGAATACTATGATAAACTATACTAAAGAATACAGAAAGGATACAGACAGAAGGCTAAAAGGTATTAATGAAAAACTCATGACTCGCTCCGGAGCCTCAACACAGCTGGCCCATAATTGGCCAATAAGTAAAAACAATTCACATGAAACAAATGAACAATCACTTGTTGGTAAACAATGTCCAAAACACATTCCAAAGCAGCAAAACACAGGAGAAGCAAATCAGATAATTATTGTTTAATTTTTCTCTGAGGTTTCTCAGCTTCCCAGGAGAAGAATCCTGGGCAAGGGGGTTTTTCCAGAAAATATGACAGTGAGAACAGCTGCTTTCTGCTTTTCCTTCATCTCTTTTTGTGCTTTTTCTCTGAGGGAGTGTTAAAGTGTGAGGCAGTTTCTGGAAGTGCTTTCTAACCCACATTGATTTCTGTCCTTTCTGCTATGTCTCATTACTCCCAGTTTGTATATGCTGGTGGTACTCACAATTGTTACTACTCCTACTTTGTGTACACTGGTATTACTCACAATTCTTTGTTCTTGACCTCAGAAACTTGCAGGGGATTGTCTTGTTCTTGAGCAGTTGCTGAATATCAGACCTGTCACTTCTCTGTACCTGTTTAGGCCTTCAGATTTTTCCTACACACACAAAACCAGTGCAGAGAGTGTTCTACTTCCCTGATTTTCTTCCTTGGGTGCTTCAGTGCATTCCTGACAATAGAACATCAAACTAAGCATGGTCTTCTGAGCAAAGCCCTTTTAAACTAGAAATATCTCCTTCCCTGTTGCTCAAACCAGTAAATTTATAAATTTAAACCTGCATTGACTTTCTCTGCAGATATGTTCTGTTTAAGTTCTCCCACAGTATTAACTGGCATTACTTTACATTTCTATTTCCCTAATATTTTTGTTCCTTTCTAAATTTCTTCCCTACTGTCTCTTGGTTTGTGTGGCTCTTTTTAGTTTAGTCTCTGTTTTTAGCCTTAGTTAGTGTGCTGTTTGCTTTCTCTCCTGGATCTTTTGATTTCTTTGGGTTTTTTTTGGATTTGTCATGTAACCTCGTCATCTTCCACCAGGTGTCTCCCCTGCAGTCAGATCTGCCCCTTTTTCACCAGCCCTTGGAAAGGGTTCTGAACAAAGCTATTTGCTGCTCCACATTGTTTCTGTAAAGCCCAAGTTGAAAATTCTGTCCTGCAGTTGCGAAAACTTTAGTTTCACAATTAAAATCTAAATTGTTTGCGTTTCTCTGTGTTGGGAAGGAGAGGAGGATTGCTGCTGGCTTGTCAATGTCATGCAGGAGGCTGGAGAGTATGTGGCTGCTGAACTGAGAACAGTGTTTTGGGGCTTAGCTGATGTTTAGGAGGAGTTGGTTTACCTACCCCAAAGGGAAATCTGATGCCACAAGAATAGGTGACCCTGCTGATGTCATGAGTGTGACTTAGGCTGTTGTACTGGGGACTGTTTTACAAGGCAGGATCTTACTGACACATGGATCAGCTTCTGGGGAAAATGTCCTACATCAGGACTGGCTGACTGATAGGACTTTTTCATTGCTCAAATTCTTTTCTCCTTGACTATATTACATGTTCCCAGGCATTAGAACAGGTCGTTCAGAGAAGCTGTGGATGCCCCATCCCTGAAAGGTGTTCAAGGCCAGGCTGAATGGAGCTCTGAGCAACCTGGTCCAGTGGAAGGTGCCCCTGCCTGCCGTGAGGGCTTCGAACTGGGTGACCTTTAACATCACTCCAACCTATACCATTCTGATTCTATGATTCTATATGATAGGAAAGAAAAATCTTTGATTAAAAAAAAAGAGTATCTAAGATCCAATTCCAGAACTCTGATATTCCCTGGCCTGTGTCTCTGCAGCTGCCCACAGTAAAGTCACAGAAGTCATGGCTGGCTTGTGTGTACTCTAAACAGATGGGCAGCCAGGCAATTAGAGGTAACCTGAGGACTGGTTTAATGAAATACAGGTTTATTTCAGGCTGTGTTTTGCTACCCCTCTTTTTCCACGTGCAACTGCTGACTTCTGTGCCTTGCCTTTGCAGCGTGGTGAGCACGGGCCTGTCTGCGTACCGTGATAAAACCACCATCAGTAATTTTGCAGCAGCAGGAGGTAAGAGGGCTGTAACCTTGTGTGCTTCTCTTTGTTAGCAAGGGTTGTAGCAGAAAAGCATTAGCAAGTATCCACATCTCTTGGGACTGAGCAGCTTCTGTGCTCTTGGGTTTTGTTTCTTATTCCACTGACTTTGCTCTGTTGTTTGCCTGCTGTGTGCCTTTATTTGTAACAGAGATACTGATGCACTGCTGAAACCATTAGGGAGATTGTGGTTATCTTCATCTTCAAGATACTTGCTGGAGTATTTTGGGTGAAAAATGCTTCTGTGGGGTAAAGGCAACACTTGGTGCATAACCTGTTCTCATAAGCACCTATTTAACAGGGAAAGCATTTTTTATTTCCACTCTTGGTAACAATTCAGCACACTGTTTATAAGCTGCCCTTTTCATGCTAAGTTTTGCATGCCCACTTTTGGCAACAGGGCTCTGGGTAAGTGATCTGCTTTTTCAGTTTTACAGGCTTTATTGCCCTTACACTTGGATACACTTTTTACTGATCTTTTTTGCCTTACATGGCAGCTACTATTATTAGCGGTTGTTGAATAGAAAAAAGGGTGAGGGAGATCATGCTCCAGCCTAGAGAGAGCTTGGTTTTACTTTCATAGATACTTCTATGATACAGCAAAAACTTTGGCAGTTTTTGTGAAGCAGAAGGAACTTTGTGCAGTGTTTCAGTGCAGAGACTATGGTGACTTTGTGGTGAAGGTCTGTCCCGTGGCACTTGGCCATGGCACTTGGTTTCTGCTCTGTTAAAAGCAGATGTCAGCTCATGCAGAAGAGAAATGCAGCAAAGCAATTCCGTGTGTTGGTGTGAGATGTCTGTGGCAGGGCTGATTCTAGTTTCAGTGGGTTTGTTCTTTTTTTAGCTTTCACAGGAGCCCTGTTCAGAATGCACTTGGGCCTGCAGGGCCTGGTGGGCGGTGTCATGTTTGGAACGGCGTTTGGGTGAGTTGTGACTGCTGCACACACCGAGCCTGGAATCACAGGTGGGGCTACAGGAGCTTCCCTTCCTCTCCTGCCTTGAGGGATTCTCTGTATCCCTCATGATGATCACTTTTCTTCCAGCCTTTAAACTGTTTTTCTTTTCTTCTTTGTTTCTTGTTTCGTGCTTTGCTGCTCTCTCAGTAGTGAGAGCTCAGTGCTCTCAGTAGAGAATCTTATTTGCTGTTTGCTTATTAGAGGGGGCAACACAGGCTCCACCAAAGCTAGAATGTGAACTGGCAGCCATTAGGAAACACTGAAGGAATAGCTGCGTGGCTGGGCTGTAAGGTGACACATGTCTTCGTGTGTGTCTTGCAGTCATGAATCTCCTAAAGTTCCCTGGGGCATGGAGGATCCCATGGTTCTATCTCAGAGGCTCTGTGCTTCTGGACAATGACTTCTAACTCAGGAGAAATCTGACTTTTCAAGCAGGACTGGGATTTCTTCTCAAAGTGCTGACCTGTAAATATCCTCACAAGTGCATCTGAGGATCCTACCTGAAAAAGAGAATGAGCTTTATTTGCGCTGCTTGGCACCTTCAGGATGGTGTCCGCTGTAGGCATTTCTGGAAGCAGTCTAGGGAGCTTTACCAGTGAAAACACATTCCAGAGCAAGATGGAAGCTGAGCAGGGGTGTCACTGTCTGAAATACGGTTTAGGTGTTCAATGGGGTCTTCACTGGGCGCCATAAATCCTTCCACTCATTTGTCCTGTGTGTGCCTGTCAATGAGTAAATTCAAAATACGTTATCACAGAAGCTCCATTGAGTCACAGCTGAAAAGAAGCTGTGGTTGGTGGGTGGCAGTAGAACAGGAGTACCTTAGTCTGTGGTGTGTTATGAATTTTGGGCCCCTGCATGCTCCTTTTGCTGATGCCAGTAAGCTATTGCTGTTGTGTGTCCCCTGGGTGACTGGTGACTTCTTTGCTTCCTCCTTCAGGATTCCTGCAGGAGGCCTCCTAATGGCAATGTATGGCTTGGCTGGTGAGACCTTGCAGGAGAAGAGGAGTCGTGAGCGCAGGGAGCTGTACGAACAGAAGCTGGCAGAGTGGTGAGGAACAGCTCTGCCCCTTCAGTTGTGGACTAGCAGGGTGTCTGGGCCTGTGGGTTCAAACATTTAGAGAAACCACGACACACTAGGTTTTCCAAACCTCAGTTCTTCTTTTGCTTGTTCATGGTGTTCACAAACCAGTCTTAGATATGCTGATTTAGTCTTCCCAGTCTTTCCTTGATTGCTGCCTTCTTTCCATTCCCTATTAAAGAGAGAAAAGAAGGAGGATAGCTGGAGGCTTGGGGGAAAAAAGGCCATGACACTGGTCATGTGAATTACTGAAACTTACTCACTAGTTCTAGAAGAAATTTTCAAGAGCTTGGATTCTGCAGTCATGTCTCTATCAGGAGAATACAGGCATAAAATTGCTTTACACTCTCTCTTCTCTCCTTAGGCAATCCAGGCTCAGTATGACTGAAGTCTTAGGCCAAACAGAAAGCAATGCCCAGGGAAGACCAGAGATGGAGAGAGCAAGAGAACTGAAGAGCTACTGAGTCTTCCCCAGATCTCTGTTGGAAGAAGCTACATAGCATTTTGGTCCTGCTTGATCCTTCAGTCAGAGGATCATGGAAGTTGTCTGTGAATGCAGTTGTATCCTGTGAAAAAGTGTTTTGCTGAAAACATTTTTCGGGGATGGATATCACTGCACAAAGAGCTTGGAAGGGCCAAACCTGTTCCACCGAGAAGTGGAAATACAGACTTTACAGACCAGGAAGTGTCATGTAGCTTTGGGAGGAAGTGAGGGTTCCAGAGCCTCATCTAGAACCCATTTCACTGCTGAAAATGTCCAAACCACCAGTGATGTAGAAATACTTGAGGTAAAGGAGCCTCTGAATGGTTTGTGTGCTAAAGGTGCCCTGAATCCAAAAGTTAATTATGCCCTGGTGAAAGCTGCTCTTCAGACAGTGCCTGAACAACTTGCTGATGGGGGTTTCTTACTTGGTTCCTACAGTACTTAGGGTATTTTGCAGTCAGTGTGGAAGAAGGGTGGAGGAGCTGGGAATTACATGGAAATACCCTGAAAAAGGCATGTTTTGGGTTCCTCAGTAGAAGCCTGGGGGTGCCACAGAAAACATGACTTATTTTTGGTGGTGACTTTGGAAGCCTTGGCACTGTGGACAGCTTTAACAATAGGAAGGCCTCTAATTTCATTTGCAATTTGGAAATCAGGGATGACCTTTGGGAGAAATGTAGTTCAAGACACTCAATAAAGCCATCCAGCAGTGGTGACTGTGTCCATAAGCTCTTTATGCCATTACAGCTGGTACTTTCTGCTTGTACAGTGTTGGTACTAGTGAAGCATTCTTGAGTGAAATTCCTTGAGAAGAGCTCGAAGATCCCACCAAACATTCCTCTACCCAGGCAGTAACAAAGGCAAGGGCCACGAGAGTGCCAGCTCTGTTATTTTGTTCCAGAGGTGAACTGTTCAGTCAGAGCTGTTACCTGTGGGTGGTGCTGGAGTTACTCTACAGACCATTGTCTGAACTCAGAAGGGTGAGGTGGCCCATCACTGTTCCCCCAAAGCAGGAGGTCAGAATTCCTGTTCCCTTTCTTTGTTCTCCTACTTAAAGGAATTACATCCAGGCAGGATTTTCGGGTGTTCTTCTCATAAGAAAAGAATCTGTTCTGGTTGAATGCTTTTCCAGATAATTAGTGTTGATTGAAATATGAACAGTTGATCCCACAGAGTGTATTCCACCCACCCAAAGCAGATTTTTGGTACAGTTTGCTTTCAAGAAGGTGGTGTGTTTTCTGACTCCTGAAGTGAGCATTTAATTTTTTAAACACTCCAGTGTAGCTCATTTTTCCATTGAAGAAAGGTGTATTTCAGGGTTGTCATCAGCCAGCTCCGATATTCCTTTTCTATGTGCGAATGAAGGATCTGCATAAGCAGAGGTATGGATATATCTTTCCCTCTTCCTGTTTTAAGCTGTATGTGTTGGTGACAGTAATGGTGTTGTCCTTTCCCCCCCAAAAAAAGAAAAGAGGCCTTTCTAAGTCACATTTTTGCCATTGTGCCTACACAGCGATGTCTTATCTTCTTCTTTTTTATCTTCTTTCTTCCTGCTATTACATCCCGACCCAATATCCCACACTCTTATCTGTACAGCAGCTCTGATGACATTTAGCTGTGTCATTGCTCTGTCTCTGTTCCTGTTTGGTGGTATTTGATGTGATGCCTAAAGAATACTAATTTTCCTGTGCCTGACCATTGATGCAGGGATGTTCTTCCGTGAGAGGGAAGGCTGAGCCAAGGTGTAGCAGTCATAAGGATTTTCTCTCCTTGCAAGGGAGGGCTGCTACATGTGCTTAAGGGCAAGCAGACACTTCCAGCTACACTCAAGATTAGCAGCCATTTGTTTCTCAGTTTTCTGCTGAATTTAGTTCCCTGCACTTCCTTTTTTCTTTGACTCCCGAATGGGGAGTGAAGAATTGGTTCAGAGTTTGTTTCTTATATACCTGTAAAGGATTCTTCACATCCCCACTCCCTCCACCCCCAGCCGTAGCACAACATTGAAATTCTTGACCCTCCACTTTCAGAGTAGGTAACCCAAGGAGCAGGGGTACAGTGAGAACACCTTACACTGGGTTTTGCTTTTTCAGGGAACCTCCTCTTTGGAGGGAGAAGGATGATCTGTAGCTACAGTGCTCAGCTAACCCCTGGCAAACTGAGAGATGTGAGGGGTGTGGAAGTCACAAGTTGGGTTATCTTAGTGTCATTCTGTCATTGCTGTCAGCACACTGGACAAAGCTGGGGCTTGATGCCAGCTGTACCTGGTACAGCTTTGTCAACACCTGCATCACCTACCTGGATGCTGTGAAATGCTGGCTAACATGAATAACAGAGGTTCTACCCAGTGCATAGACAGACATCTTTTATTACTAAGGAAAGGAAACTGAGTTTACAATTTATTTTTTAATACAATTAAAGGAGGAACCCCAGGAAACAACAATATATACAAAACATCCAGGGTAAACAGAGCAGCTCACTTGCTACAATGACACAGATATGAAGCTGAGAAAGCCTCACAGAAACCATTTGTGTGCAATTCACTAAATACAGCATAAGGCAATAGAAAACGTGATCCAGAGTATTAGTGCTTAATGAAAAATGAGCCAAATAACCTGATGCTAGACATACTTGTCAGTGAAATTTTTGCTTTCTTTTAGAAGGAGTTACTGGAAGTGTTACTGGAGTCTGTGGTGATGTGGAAAGGTTTGGCACAGAGCAGAAGACAAACCCTTTTCTGGGAGGCTGCACAATCACTGGTCAGGAGCAGAAGAAGAGAGCGTGGGATAGTGAGAGGGAAAACATGCTGGTACAACTGGCAGAGCTGTGGTGTGGCTGGCAACGTGCAGCTGCAGTGTGGTAATAGGGAAGAACAGTGCTGGAAATCAGCAAAGTTGGAAGTGAATGCCAAGAGAGGGTGGTCAGCCTGCAAGGAGCTGGTGGTTTGTGCTGGAGCAAGCATAGGTTGAAAGAACAGGAAACTTGAAAAGTGTGAGACACATCACTTATACACGGAGTCCTGCAATAGGGTCAGGCTGCCTTTTGAAAACACCCTGATTTCTGTCACTTGTGTTCTGTTTGCATTCAGAACACACAAGTGCAATTGTTTCCTTAACCCCCAGCTTACCTCCTTTTCTCTGTCAAAAACTCCTGTAAAGATGTGCTGAAGTTCCCATTACACTTGATACAATGGGAAAGCAGTAAAAAGGTGATGGCACAGTGTGACTCTGCAGGAGTAGGAAGGGAGCATTGTCTTATTTTTTACTTAATCTCAGAGCTCAGTATCCTATAAACCACTTTTAATCCTCCTATTTTCTCCAGCAGTTTCTCAATATGTACCAACTAGAAAAAAAGTGAAATGGATGGACTATGTCTTTGCTGTGTCCTAGGAAGATAAGCCGCTCAAGTAATAACATATCCCACAAAGAGGATGGCACTGTGCTTTCAGAGTTTGCTGTGCCCTGATAACGTGGATAGAACAGTGAGGGAACGGGTACAGCTTGCAGAGCAAAAGGGAAAAACATTCCAGTCAAACTCAGGGCAGAGTTGCTTAGGAAGCTTGTTGGGGGTTGGGGCATTTTCCTCCTTTTCCCTCAAAATGAGAAGCCGTTTTTTCCTACACAGTAGGCAAGAATGTCACCTGGATCAGATGAGTCCTGTTCAATGTTAGCATCCTGTAGGGAAATTCCTTCTAGTCCTGGCTGGGTAGAGAGAACACTGGCAGAAAGCAGCAATGTTCAGTGCAAAGTAAATATCCTCTCATTGCTGTGAGAAACTCCCAAAAATCAGCAGAGCTTTCCCTAACAAGTATCCCGTGGCAGATGTACACACAGAAGCAGACCCACGTTTATGAAGCAAGGCCCCAAGTTACATTTGATGACAGCAGATGCACACGAGATCACCACTGGCTGTCACACAGGTTCCAACAGGGCTTTGCAGCTGTGGTTTGGAAGGAATGCTCATGGAAGCTTGGCCATATGTGTGCACAGGTGGTGTGCCCTCACACAGCAGCTGAATGCAGGAGCTGTACCTCGGTGCTTAGGTTGGCAAGGCTGTCCTTCCAGGAGAGAAAGGTTATGAGAACTTGTGCCACTGCAGTAGGTAAGCAATATTAATTAGCTCTTAGGAGTGCTGTCTCTGTGTATCATTCCCTAAAATGTCTCATAGTGCTGCACATAAGCATGAGGCACGTAGACTCACTTCCAAAGTGTCTTTTTTCATGAAAAATGTGTCCACTGTTTCCTCTTTAAGGGAGAAGGGATGTGTATCTGTAACAGTCGAGTCCAAATCCAAAGTCCTCCAGCAGGAAGAACAGATACTTGTGTGAGGCTGAATATAAAAGAAGTTTTGGCTGTTCCCACTCGCAACGTGGAGGCACAAACTGACGAGATTGCATGTCAGGATTTGGGGTGTCCCAAAAGGCAGCTCCATGTTACTGAGGGGGTAGGTGGGCATGGGCTTCCTGCTAGGGCACTGCAGGCCCCTGCATCAGAGCAGGGAGCATCAAAGCCAGAGGCTGCTGAAGTCTTGACCTGGTGTGGCGCTGGTGACATTCTTCTGCTCAGTTGCAGGAACACGGAGGGTCCTCTCAGCTGGAACCCCAGCGACCTCCTTGTAACGAGGCTACCGCACAGCTTCGGTGGCGTGGGCAGGGGTTTGCATCGTCCACAGGAGGTCGTGTTCCAGCCGTGGTGAGCAGAGTTTTCTCCTGCTGCCACCCCCCTGCAGAGAGCCAAAGGGGCCACGCAGCAAGCATCGCTGTACAACCAGCAGTGGAGTCTGCAGTGCGGGATGCACAGCGTGAAGAACCTGAGGGACCCGAGGAAAAGATTTCACTGATTTTTTTTTTGTTTTTCACACCTTAAATGTATCCCAGTAATGCTGCGGAGCCGACAAACAGGTATCACCTGCGAGAGCCCTCCACAAGAGGGCTCCTGGTCCCTAAACTCGGAGCTGTTCTGAGCGAGCTGCAGCCTGGCTCACGCTCCCTGCAAAAACCTTGGGAACAGAGCGAGGATGACTAACGAACGTGCTTCCCTGTTTAAGCAGCAATAGGACATGGCTCATTGCATCACGGCATGGCAGTCAGCCGCTAAGGAAGCACAGCTTCCATCCCACTCCACAGACAGCTGGAGTCGGGAAGCACCAGCCACCTACAGGAAAATCCTGGCAAACTTTTATAAGAAAAGAGAATGGGTTTATTCTGTAGGTGAACTCCTGCCACTCCCATCACAAAAATCCCTAAAATTCATGCTGACCAAGGCTCTAGTATCTGTTCCAGACAGGGCCTTCCCCAGAGGAAAACATGAGTGGGTGGTCAGGTTTGGAAATGAGATAAGTGGCCTGAATGAGTTTCCCCTCCTTTCCATCTCCAAACTATTAAACTTTTAGATTCTGCAGTGCACAGTTTGACAAAGTCGTGACTTCCAGGACCCCACAGCTGTTGCTCTAGGGCATTACCCTGGCAATTCTGCAGGCATTACCCTGGCAATTCCGCATGCTGTGGTGAGAGCAGGAAATGCAGTCACCTGGATAATGATGTGAATAAGAACAGTTAGCTGCTAATCTTCACATAAGTGTCTTTTTGGAGGACACAGTCCTGAAAACTGCTGAGCTTTCAAGCCAAAGCAAATATAATCCTTTGTAATCATACAACCTTGGCAAGTCAGACTTCCCCAGCCCTTCTTTTGTAACACCCCATTATCAAAAGTAACTCCTTTTAAAATATGAGCGTTTTCTGGGCAAGCTTGAGGGAGGAAACTTTTCCTTCTCTGTTCTTTCAGCTGCTGAAGGGAATGGATATATCTCAGAAGCAGACAGGAGTGTCTGATCATACTGGGAAAGCTGGAGTTGTTCTTTTGTTCCCACTCCCTTACCACTGTTTGGTCAATGCTCAAGTTCTATCATCAGTGATGTTCCCATGTTGAGGCATCAGATCAGGCTCACAGGGCATCAGACAGAACCTCTGGGGTGGCATCTGAGGTAGGGATGAGTAACTCATAAATGAGCCCAACATGAGCCCAAAAAGACTGCCCAGTGTTTAGTTGGGAGGCCCATAAAATGAGCACAGGGGCAATGGCAGGGGATGTCACTGCAGATCTGACAGCTGGACGACCCGTGCTGTTTTGAGCTAACATTGCACAAGCATGTAATGGTATTTGAGAAACTGTTTTGCCAAGAGAAGAGTGAAGAAAACTACCTGCAAATGCTCTCTGGTCATACAGATGATGTTTCAGCTGTCATGGGTGCCTTTGTGTATTCTTTCACACCCTCTTCCACCGAATCCTGGTGCTTGCAACAGTGAGAACAAACTGAAAAAGAAGATCCCGTGTTAGTCTATGGATATGGTCCTGCTAGAGAGCTCTGTTACAAATAAATATCTATATACTGTCATATGGATAAAACTGCTCTCGTTAGCACAGGGCCAGAACCTCAGCCTGGCACAACAACAGGTTGCTACATGCTGAGATAAGGTCAGAAGGGAAATAATGATGGAAGTTACATGTCACTAATTGCAGTTTACCTATTAAGTGAAAGAATGCCCGTGTTAAAACCAACAAACCCTTTCAGTGCTTTAAGAGGATCTCAGATTAAGCAGATCCCCTTAATATCTCACCATCTATGACTGAATTTTAGTAGTTCAAGTTGAGTCTTGTGCAATTGTGCTAGTACAAATTATGAAACGTGAATCCTAAACTATTCTTTAGGTGATCTCTAATCTTGGTGCTTTGTGTTTTCATTTTTAAATTACTGCAAAATAGGCTGTGAGCTCCTCAGAGTAGGGGGTTGTGAACCTCAACAAAGCACCTGATTGTTTTGGCCACCACAACAATCACGTATCTGAGAACTTTTCGGTTTTGTTTTGCTCTGCCTTTCTATTCTTCCCTCCCACACTTCAGCTCTTTGAAGCGTGGCTTTTCGAGCTCAGAAACCACTCTTAGCAACTCCTGACTCAGCTTTCCATAGCCTAGAACAACAGAGGTACTCTCAGACCTATTCTGAGCTCCCGCAAGAGCTCTTGAGAGGTGACCTGCAGCAGCACCCACGGGAAGCATCTTAGGGCAGATACTTCCCTTCCCAGGCCATGCACAGCAGCACTGAAATGGGACAGCTACACAAACTGGAAAGCTGGATGGGAGCTCTGGCTTCAGTTCCTTACACTTCTTACAGTTTCTTTTACAGTTTCTTCCATGCCTGGTCTGGAAATTGGCTAAACCAAATAGCACCACCTGACTCATCAAATCTACTCCCTGTGCATATTATGGAAATGGGACTAAAAGAGAAATTCCAGTTAATTTGGCCATGAGCCATGCTGTTTGCAGGTGATTGCATTCTACCACATGGGTATGCTTTTTACATCTGCTTTAAAAGCAACTCAGTTCCTATATAAAAGGCTATTTCAGTGTGCTCCAGGATCTTGCTAATTTAATGGTAAGGAACTTTTTAATTTCCAGCCTATATTTGTTGAGAGCCAAATCTTCTGATTCCAGTTCATTTTCTCCTATAATTAGAAGTTCATTATACATGCAGCTAACAGCACAGGCTGTGATCAACTGTGATTTTCTTGGTTTCAGCCTGCTTGTTGCTTTCCTGTTGACACAGCCCCAGGGAACAGCAGGGGAGAAGAACTAGCACTGGTGTCATAAGGGCACAGGGGTGGAAAATGAGGAGCTGCACAGGTGTGACCCAGAGTCACAGCCTTCCAGAAACTTCCTTTCTTTGTGATAAAACACTAAAAGGAAATTAGCCCAGCTTGACTCAGTGGTCACATTGGTTTTTGAAGGGATGTGGTTGATGAGAAGGGGAAAAGAAAAATAGTAATGAGACCTCCACACATCTGCCTTGGGAGTGAATTTGTCTGAAATTGAAGTAGAGGTACCAGAAGACACAAGCATGGCAAACTTAGAGGTGACTGCGAGTGGGCTGAGCCTTTGCTGCCCAGAAAATGACCTTTTCCAAGGGGGAATACCACGGCCAGGTGGTGTAAGTGGCCTGAGCACAGAGCCCTCAGTGTGGGATTCTTGTCCCCAGATGTGGCTTCCCCAGTGACCTGACAGAACTCAGCTGGGTGTTATTCATCCTCATGTATTTGCAAGGCCTGCTGTCATTTTCCAGGGCTGCTCTGCAAAGCTGCTCACAGGCTGTGGATAAGGCACCTACTGCTGTTGACTTTCAATCCTACCTGCCTTCATAAATCTATGAAATGCCTGCCCACATCTTCAAGGACTTTCTGGCAAGGTCAGCTTAGACATGATTAGGAGCAACAGCTAACAGATAGGATTTTTCTGAAGATAAAAAAGTAAATTACTCAGCTGTCCACTAACCCTGAGATATTTGAGGTCCCCTTTGCCATTGAAAAACTCTTGGAGACTTGGCTGGAGTTACTGAAGACTTCACAAGATGGGACCAGACACTTTACCTGTGCTAATTTTGGCTGTACAAAGAACACAAATCTAACTCTCCTTGTTGCTGTTCTCATAAAATTGGGACATTGCTCTGCTGAAATTTTTCCTGTGGCCCTAACACTAGGTATTTTTGTCACTTTGGCTCAGTGACTTTCTGAGGGATGATGTAGGGTGTGGAGAGAGATCCAGTTTTGAAGCTCTCAGTGCTCAGTTGTATCTATCATGATGACCAAGATTCTTGGCATCCTAAAGCATCTTAATACATGAAAATGAACCTTTGTGAACCTCTTCATTATCCCTGATTTTGGAAATATTTTGATCTGCTGTCAAAACTCCCTGTCACCTCTCCACTCTCAAACCTGAACTCAGGTGTTTCCTGCACACAAAATGTAGGAAAATCATGAGCTAGGCTTAGATTTTGTGACAGTGGATGCTAAAAGGAAAAAAAAAAGGAAAATGAGAAGAAGGTACAGAAATACCTGGTGATGTGACAGTAAAGTTTCTATAAATGTGTATCCTACATAGAAACTTCATCAGCACTGAGACACCTTCTTGAAAAAGAAGCTGCACTTACCATGCCTTGGGAGGTATCTTGCTGCCAGGGTGACAGCCAGAATGAAGGTGATAACGATGATAATTGAAGCAGTAATGACATTATAAGGTGGAGGCACAGGAGGAACAACACAGTTGTTTGTTTTTTCTGAGACAGGAGAAATAAAACATAAATAAACGGCCTTAAAGGATATTGGCATTTTCATGTAAGAGCAGGTATGTGAATTTCAGGGGTTCTGGCCAAATTCTAACTCAGCTATTCAGCCTGAAAATGGACTTACTCAATAAACAAACAAACAAAGCTGAAATTCCACCTAAATTTCTTCCATTCACCCATTTCAGCCCATTTGCTATGGGCTGAAATTTTTAACACATTCACAGAACGTAAAAAGCTGCGTCTTTGTCCAAAACAGGACTGAGACAGGAAATATTTAAAGACACGTGAGCTGTTTCAGGGAAATTAGCTAGGCTTGGTGAAAAAGTCTGAGTTCACAGCTAGAATATTTCTGCTCTCAAAGGTTCTCTGCAGTTTTCCTTACTGTTTTCAGCAGATTTATGCCTATTTTTTTTTTCCTTTTGGATTCACAGGTGAAGCAGAATGCATTTAACAGTCTAAAACAGACTTTTATCTGCATGGCAGGAACAGTGTTGTGGCAGAGTTCAGTTTCAGCGTGTCTGGATCTTTGGCTTTTCACTATTGGGAGATGGTGGAAAATCCCATTCTACCACTGTGATTTTAGAGCAGATACTGGGCCATTCTTGTATAGGACAGGACTTGCTGCCAGTCCATAGGTCTGCAGACCTATGTGCACAGACCTTCAGTTCTTCCACCATCTGCTCTGGCACAGGTAAGAATCATTCCCCTCCTAAGACATTAATTAGCCCGATCTGCTGTTCAGACCTCCCCTCAGGAGGGGATGCAAACCTCCAACTCTGCACAGAGCTTGCCTTCTACATTTACCAGAGGCTCTGTTCTGTCTGTAACTCAGTGTTCATGAAAGGTTTGTTTGAAGGACCATTTACACCAAAATGGGAGTGATTCCACCTCCTAAAAGTTAAAAAGTGGGGGGTTTGTGACTTCTGCAGCTGTATCACTGCACCTCCTCTGATTACTGCTTTTCTTTTTTGTTGTTGCTCTCTGTTTCTGTGTAGTGAGCTTTTCATAAACTTATTCTCCCTTCATTAGGGACATTATGCTCTACATCCAGCAATAGCCAATATTCATAAAGCACTAGTTCCTGGCATTTGTTCTGAAGCTGAATGGCACCTCTCCCCACAAGCCCCTTTGATTTTAGTAAGATAGATGAATAAGCTACCTTGATGAATAAGGTACAATTCCCTAGGAAAAATGCTGCTCCTCTGTCCTCCCTTGAAGGTGCCCTTATCTCCACAGTAAAAACATCAGGCCCAGAGATATTTCAGAATACTTTTTTCGTAACAACATGAAAAAAAAAAATCCTTTTGGCTGTGTGAATTTTCTTGCAAATCCCCTTCTACTGCAAAACATCTGGAATGTAGTGTGCTGCCTTCCCTCATGCTGCTTCCACTTATGCCTCAAGCTTTTCAAAGCACAGACTTATCTATTATGCCATCACTTCTAAGCCACGCTCAGTGATGGAATTCTTTTCGTATGAGTTAACCCTATGTTACATTTGAGAGCAGAATTTTGTCTAGACCCCAGCTGACAGTTTCTTTCACTGAAGCAGGGACAAACATGCTTGTTAAATGAGAAAATTCTTTTAAAGTGCAGCCTGTGGCTTTTAAAGCACACACATTTCTCTGGTCCCTCCATTCAAATGCCAGGTCTGTATCACACAGCAGACAGCAAAACCATGCTGGTAAGGAGTGGCACAGGGTGGTGGCAGCCCCAGCCTGTGGGAGCCAGCAAATGTGACATTACCAGATCACAACAGGATCCAGTTCAGCTCTCAGTCCAGCTGTAGTAGAACAGCAGGAAGACAGACCTGCCTCTGCTTGTCAGTCAGGGTTGCAACCCTCCCTTCCCACCCTGGCTATCTTCCAGCCTCTAAAATATTTTGGTGTGTAGTTCACAGGCGGGACCATCGGGTGATCCTTGCATGAACACTTGCACAAAATCTACTGCATTCTCAGAGAGGCAACTCAGCAGATTGAACAAAATAGTTTTGTTACAAAAAACATGAATAAAACATACTCAGAAGCAAACTGGCAGACGTGGCAAAGCCACTGTATTCAACGGAGCAAGTCATGTTGACGTCTTTGGTCACGTTGAGCACCAGTTTTCCAGTGACATTGTAGGGGCTGAAGCTGGACTCAGACACCCAGCTGGCATTCCACTCCACAGACATGTTGTTGAGGGCTCCAGAGATTTTGGGCTTGGGGAAACCTCCATGAGAAGAGCAGGTTATCACCATCTCAGTCAACTCGCAAGAGTCAGCGGTCACTTCTGCCGTGATGTTGGGCTTGCTGAAGTCAGCTGCAGCAAGAGAGGTTTGGTTACCATCCTGTCAGGCCACAGCAAGGTTTGCAGCCCCCAAAACCAAATGGTTTGGTTACCATTCTGTCAGGCCACAGCAAGGTCTGCAGCCCCCAAAACCCACAGTCAAAGCAAAGACTCCCCCACCTGAAGGGCATTTACCATGGGAAGTTTTTCCTGCCTATGGATACCAAGCAACCAGTCACTACTGAAAGAAACTTGCTCAACACTGTGTGGCTGAGCAGTGGCAAGCAAGGAGAGACAGTTTTCCTTCCAGGGCCACTGTCTGTTGAGCAATACCACCCTGCCATCCAGCCTGTAAAATCCCTTCAGATGTCCCAGCCTGATTCCAGCATTTCCCTTTCCTGATCCCCGCAATAACTTGATCCCACTTCACCAAAGGGAGCAGAAGTCTACCATAATTATTTCAGCTGGCCTGGCAAGACAGCAAGGGGATTTCTGGCTGGAAAGAAACTGGAGTATTTGTGGACAGGAAAAGAGATCCATAGTTTTATAGGTTTTATGCAGTTAACTCCTCAACCTTCATGGTTAAAAAAGGATGCTGGCAGTATACTTCCCTTTTTTCATGCCAGTTCCCAGAAAGAACACTAAATTTGTCTCCTTGCACATATGCCCTCAGACCAGCAGGAAATGGCCAAACCTCAGGAGTTTGTCTTTTTTTTGTTGCCAAATCTCCTGACTTATCTGGAAGATTCATGTAACTGTCTGCTGTTAAAGGTATTCAAATGCTTGTATATATTTATATATGTTACTAGTATCTCTGGTTGAGATCAACTGCCACAAAAACACCGGTGGAAATGGAAAATGTCAGTGGAACTTTTTGTGGCCTACCAATCTAAGAGAAGATTCAGATTCATTTTGAACAAAGGAACTCGGTTTCTTTAATGTAAAAAACCTCAAAGCTCCATGATTAATTCAGCCTTAGGGCGTGGAGCTGCAGTGCAGCTAGCCCCACAGGGATTTGGATGCAGGGCTGAGATGCTGCCATGGCCACCCTATTTCTCTTTCAGCTTGGTCTTGCTAAGGGCAAGACTAAGCAAGACTAAGTCTTGCTTTGCCCCAGAGACAGCTGCCTCAGGCACCCATCATCAGTGATACCTGGGGAGGGCCCCAGGAGGGATCCTTTCACAAGAGGAAGACATCAAGGGGAGGAGGTTGGGTTGGTGGTGGGAAAAACATTTCTGTACCTGGGGTAGCTTTAGAAAGGTAAGAAGGGAGGCTGCTGGAATGGAAGCAGTTAACACTCTTTCAAGCTTCCTGGTGAAAGCCTAACTGCTACAGTATGAATAAGCTTGGAAGAGCATCCTTCATCCCCAGAAGCTGGCACTGGAGAGCCAGGAGGTGTCAGGTGTCAGGTGTCAGGAGGCAATGCACCTACCTGTCACAAAGAGGATGACAGGCTCACTACACACCAGCACTGAGTTGCGCTGAACCACACACTGGTAGGAGCCATTGTCCAGGATTTCCACGGGGGAGATCCACAGCGTGAGGTTCCAGGGGTCCATCTCTGTCCGGTTCTGGTACCGCTCGTGCTGGGAGATCATGTTCCCCTCTGAGTAGGCCAGCACCACGTCTGTAACGTTCTTCTGCCAGTACACCCGGTACTTGTGGAGGCTTTCTGAGCTGGGAATTTCATGACAACAAGGCAGGCTGACCTTTTCCCCCACTTTGCTTTTGACTACTTTCTTTTCCAGCGCTTGGCCTGCAGGGGAGGGGCAAACAAGAGTCAGTGAGTCAGTGAGTGGTACAGCCTTGAGCCGGGCCCTGTTGCCTAAAGCTCACCCCTTTTGGCTCTGACTGCTCACACTCCTCATCAGTCAGCCACCGAGCTGTTTTACAGCTTCAGCTCTGCACTGAGGGGAGCCATCCTTGGGCATTGCCTTGTACATCATGCTCCACTCCTACTCAGGATCGTGATCCAGCGGGCACACAAGGATTGCTGCATGGATTGCTGAAGGCAAAGGCAGGAGAGGTGCTTGCCTGAACAGAAATTTTGCTGGTCCCTTTGAAAACAGGGATAGAAACACACATGCACCAACTGGCATCTCCTCTGCTCTCCCTTTTCAGAGCCTGGTGTTTGGAAAAATCTGTGTCACTCTCCACTGGGTTCTCTGCATGCCTAACTGGGCCACAGTGGACTATTTGTTCAGGGGGGCTGGGGGATTTTTGGTAGTTATTTTTTTGTAAAGGAAAAAAAAACCCAAAACATTCACAATCCCAAAAAACAGAATCAACCCTGCAATGATACACAAAGGTTGCAGCCATACCATCATCAGCCTTCCAGCGTTAGCAAATGAACAATTTTGCCTAATCTAGCTAGAACAAATTTATCCTTGTGAAAGCTCATGGGATGACTTGAAACCAGCACAGATGTTCCCCAACTCCTGGCCAGTAACTGTGCTGGTGCTATACCTGGAGCACAGCCGTGTGCTGGCAACAATAAGATGAGACCCTTGCAGGGTGAAATTAGGTACAACTTTGAGTATGTGAGCAATAATTCCCCTACTAAGCACCCCACTCTCATGATCCGCCTTGCTTTCCTACTCCTTCCTCTTTCCACATCCGAGGGAGCAGCCCTGCAAGGAGTTCCCGCTGCAGCTGAAAGGTGACCCAGCATGGACACACAGCCCTGTGCTGCCCCTGAGTTAGTGCAAGCCTGGGGATGATGTGCACCTGGCTTTGTTAGTCCAGAAGATCAGGTTGCTCTCTGTCCTGCTTGCCTTGGCCTCGCTGCCCTAGCACTCATCTCCAGTGGTGGAAGTGGGATATCAATCTGTTACACTCCACTGACTGAGAGCAGAAAAACAAGGAAATAGCTGTCTTCAGGACAGAAAAGATTCAGATTCCCTCCTCTTTCCCTGCAGAACACGTCTCAGTAAACACATCTGGGAGATGAAGCTGGAAAGTCCTAACAGGCTGCGTGTCACTGATGGGAGCAGCGCAGCATCACCCATCGGTGTAGGGGAGGGCCCACGTGCAAAGCCTGAAGTGTGAGCTGAGCAATGCACAAAGCTGAGCCTCACAACTGCCACTGCCCCAGCAAAGGCTGGCTGATGCTGGCTCACTCCTGAGTCCCAGCCTGACTGCAGCCCTGCTGTCCAGAGGCAGAGTGCAGCACTCGGGCTGGACCAGGATGCTGCGGCATTCGCATTCAGCCGGGGTCCAAGGCAGCCACCAGCTGTTGCCTGCCAGGCCTCATTTGCTTAGCAGTGACTCACAGACCCTGGGGTGACTCACAGACCCTGGGGCCACTGTCACAGCAAGACCCCTGTGGCACAGCCCGGCTACTTGCTCACATTCCTACAGCTGCCCGTGCTGGAGGGAAACAAGTGGATGCTCAGCCAGTGCCCAAGCACAGCTGGAGTAAAGCCCAGACACAAAGCCTGGGACAGAACACTTAACAGACCTGTGGATGTGGCACTTAGGGACATGGTTTGTTGATGGACTTGGCAGGGCTGAGTTAAAAGTTGGGCTCAAAGATCTTAAAGGTCTTTTCCAACCTAAATGATTCTGTGATTCTGTGAAATAAATTTCACTGCCCTCCCCAGCTGCACACCCACCCCTGTCCCACTTGCATACTTGACATTAAATCTGTAGGAAACACACCAAAAATACTGTGCAGGTTCTGATGACACTATGGAGTGTTTTAATATTAGTTTAAATAGAATATGTAATTAAATTAGCAACTTCTTGTTTAACTGGTTTCCTTCTACTGGTCTTCCAAAGGGAAAGTTTCATTATTTCTCCCACTTCCTGTACTTCCCCTTCTAATGCATTGCAGATCCTGATCAACCAAGCTGGGGCAGGCCAGGAGCTGCTCAGTAGACTGACCTCTGTCAGCCATCAACTGGTAACAAAATGAGAGAAAAACTAATTCTTCCACACAGGAGAAAATCTGCCTTGTCTTGCCAACTTTTGCAGCCTGAAATTCAGGATTTATTGACATCAGCATTTAAATTGCTACTACTAGACCGACCCTGCAGGAAGAGTTCTTGCCCTTTCAGGAATGCCTTTTCAGCAATGCCCTTTCAGGAATGCACATATATTTTTGGCATTCACAACATCCTCTGGCAATGACTTGTGCAGTTTGATTACATGCTGTGTGAGAAAGAATTTCCTTCTGTTCACCTTAAAAGCAGCCCACCTCAGGCTGTGATTGTTGAAGTTACTTCTCCTGCACCTCTGTGTGTGTTTGTGTGTACATGTGTTTTTATCTTTGACCACATCTTCACTTGTTCTCACAGTGCAGCTCTTACTATTATTGGAGAGACTCGAAAGAGCAACCAGTCAAACATCCAGTCAAAGTTTGGGACTGATAAAGATCATTTTCTATTTCCTTTTGCAGCAATAGGGGAAGAGTAGGTGTAGAGTAAATGTCAGGGTGACATCACATCATGAGTTGCATGAGGTTCTCCCTACCTTGCCCCTCAGAGTCCCCTTTGCAACCAAAAGGAGAACAAAAACCTTCTCGGGAGTACATGTGCAGGGGCTGGAAACTCCTGCTGATGTCAGGACTACCCTTAAAAGGCTCTGCACCCTTGAAACTGCAACCTGAGTGCTGCAAGCCTGAAGGAACCTAAGTCCATGAAGAGTCATTCAGCCCTGCAAAAGTCCCCTTTCACTTTAGAGGTGAACTGCAAAGCAAAAATGAAAATCCAGTTCTGTGCCGTTTCTGTGCTGAATGCTCTCTGCAGACAGGCTGTGGGGAAGGTTTTCACCATGGAAATCATTTTTAATGACTCTTCTAGAAAAAGATCCCTCCTCTTCCCACCCCTTTGAAGCCCACCCACTCTCTTGCTGTGCACACATAGCACTCCATCATTGGAAGCCCGTGGCAATGCTGAACTGATGGGAGGGCTGACTTTCTCTTCCCTGGGCAGAAAAGCTTGCTTCATTCAAAGTATGCCCGTGCTGCAGATGCCCTATACAGCAGGGCTAACTGGAACAGAAAGGAGTGTAGAGGAGAATTGTTCCTTCTTGTCTGCTCCAGAGTCAGGGGAGCTGTTGAGCCTGTATCCCTATTTCCTGCACTCTTTGCCCAAGCCTTGACTCAGAAATTCCCCAGCCACAGAGAGCTTTGTTATCCTGACCACACATGCAGCACATGAGAGCAGATTTCCTCTGGCACAGAAGTCTTGCAGAGAGATTTGACAGCAAAAGGCAGCTAAAGACCTAGCAATGCCCTGGAGAAGCAGCCTCAAACTGTTGGAAACCTCCAGATAAGTCCTGGTGAACAGAAGCTCCAAAGCCATTCATTTTCCCCTGCATTCCCGATTTCTCTGCCCTTCTGAGCCTTGCTTTGCTTTTTTTCCTTCCGGTTCCCTATTTATTTTTGCAATAGCAGCTGGTAACTCTACTTGTAAATTAATGGCATCACTGACTTTGCCTAGGACCATGCACCTGGGATTGCCACTCTGCAGGTAATTCTGCAGCTCAGACCCCTCATTTTCTGTGAATAGTACATTCACCCCAAACTTGCATGATTTATCCTTTGAGGGCGATGCAGTATTTTACAGGGATTTCCAAGCAAAACAGACACTGAGTCAAAAAATTGAGATATTTTGAAAAGCTGAATCCTTAAAAGATGAGACACTCCCCCTTGATCTTGTCTTTATCCCGGGTGATTTTACCAGTGAGGAATGAGATCCTCCCCAGGCTTTCCATGGAGCCAAAAGCCAGCAAATATCCTGTGCTACACATGAAATGCTTTTTGTTTAAATCAGTGACTCCTGTGAACACACTGATGACAGAAAGACCCTGCTAGATGCCCAGATGACCTCTTGGTGGAGACACTGGTTCAGAAGGGCATAAAACCACTGCCTTCCTCTGTGTTCCACTGAAAAGACCCCATGCACTAAGAAAGATGGGATGAAACAGAGAAAAGTGGGTGCTCTAAGGCCCTACGGAGTCTGTGACTGCAGATTAACCCAAGCACGAGTGCCTGACAAGCCTCTGAGGCTCCTTCTGCACAGACTCCAGCAAGTTCAGGCATGCAAAGAGAGGTCTGGCAAACAGGAAAAGGAGGAGAGGCCCTTTCCCCTGCACAGCCCCAAGCCCAACCTCTCACCACAAACCACGGGCTGCTTTGGTGAAGGAAAGCAGCTGCAAATCCAGATGCTTTGCTCACATCAAGTTCCCTTACTCATCCCAAACGTGGTTAGAGAGGGGAGCAGAAAAGAAGGGGTCCCAAAGAAAACCAGAGATGGACTTTGTTTACAGTGATTCCCCTCGGTTCCCTGTAGCCACACACTACTCAAGTGTGCCTGCAGCAGTTAAGTGGCAGGATTAATCCCAGTGCACGATGATGCCATGGCAGCTCTGAGGTAGGGAAATGCTCTGAACAGGTTTTTCTAAAAGTTCACAGTTGCTTTCTTCTGTGCTGTAACCTCGGGGTATCCCATACATGGTTTTATGCACTTCCCATCTTTATGCTGCCACATTCCTTCTAAACAAAAGAGTAACCCTGGTTTGCCCAGCTCCATACTGTTGATTTGGCAATTATTATAACACATCCAGCGTGTTTTGGTGTCCCACTCCATCAGCAGCCTTCATACCATTGTAGTGATGTTTTATTTTGTGTGTGTCTGCACATCTTCACCTTTAGTGAAGAAATCCTTGAAGCCATGAGGTGGCTCAGAAAACCAGAGGGTGATCTGCATCAGCATCTGAGAAGACAAAAGGGAATCTGAAATACTTTGGCAGAGGGGCTCCAGCTGACACCTCTTGCTCCAGCTCAGGTTTCAGTACTTGTGGAGATACAAATCTCCAGCTTTCTGAGTCAGCCTGGGACAAGCCAGCTGCCCGGGTATGTCCAGTCTGCTGTGTTTGTTACATGAGTAAAACCGCAACTCTGCACAAATCACTGGCAATGCTCTCAGCTTGGCACCAGGCAGGAGGTCAGACCCAAGCAAGGAGCTGGATATGGAACCGGAATAACTCAGAGATGGGGACTAGATCATGTCTTAGACCCTTCCCCCAGCTGCAGAGTGGGAGGAGAGGTTGGAGAGCTCGCTTTGTCCCCTGCAAACCAGCAGGGACACACGGCCGTGGGGACAGAAGGACGTCTTTGACTTGGAGAAATGAGCAAAGAAAGAGACTTTCTGAACCTTCTCCCTTTCTCCTTTCCCAGCCCTTGTGACCCTGCTAGAATAAAAAAGGGCAGGGAGGGCCCCTAAATCTGGATGTCCTCAGAAAATTTGCATATTTTAGTTCCTTTAGAGATCAAATTCCTACATCTTGCTCAGCACTCTTTTGATTTCCCAGTTTGGGAGCAGAAACTAGATGTGGCATTTGTGTAAGATGGGCTGGTAGGGGAGATTTGCCACAAAGACAGACAAAAATAAATTTGTTAATTTTTCCCCTGCAGTCTCTGTCTCTTGCTGACAGGATCACTTTGTACTTCCTCTATATTTATCTCCCAGCTGAAGATATTCCCAGATAATTTCCTAATTCCTGCAGTACCACTGCCATGCATGCTACTGTCCTCACAGCAGTTTCTGAAATTGAGGTCCTCCCCACTGCTTAAGGCTGTAGTTTTCTTCAGTGCTTACTAAATCTCTGCCTCACATGCTCCCCAAGCAGCCAGCCCTCTCTTGAAACTGATAGAAGGTGAAAGTAGCCAGTAACTAGGAATATCAAGTATGATACCTCTCACAGAAGCCCACTTCAAAGTCAAAAAATTACAAATTTTAATATTTTTTTTTTTTCTGCTGAAGTACTTGCCCACAGCCATAGCAACACTAACCAGTGCAGCTACCAATGCTGCAGGCCTGCCAGCCATTATCTTGTTAGAAAAACTGGTCTGTGCTCAGGCACTGACTCATGGATGCTCTGTGGCTGGCCCAGCAGTCAGAGAGATTACACAGCCCTAGGTAAGAGCTCGGCATGGAGAGAGGTCATTAACCATTGGGACCCTCAGGAAACCAGAGCAGAGCAGCCCAGAGGGGTCTGGGAGCTCCAGAAGCTGCAGAGGGAGAGGAAGGAGAGCCTTGGGCAGGTGCTGCTGGAGCACTGAGGGTAGGGCAGGGCAGGGAAGGGCTCTCTCCTTTTAGGAGCCAGTGTCTGACAGCGAGCTCTGCTCTCTCTGAAGCACTTCCACAGGGATCAAATCCCTGTCTGCAGGGCACTCAGGAGGACACCAGAGGGTGCCTGCTAAGGCGAGAGCAGCGGTGTGCAGAGAGACTTCCTTCAATTGCCTTTTCTAGCAACTTTTAATGGGATCGATAGGAATGGGGGCTCGCCAAAAGGTGGATGTCCTTTTAGCTCAGGGTAGGTAGAAATGCCACCATTAGCCATCAGTCAGCACTTTCTTTTCAGTCAGGGAGTCCCCTGGGACCAATGATATTTTAAAAGCATAACAGTGAAAAAGCAGAAGCAAAGCCTGTGGCATTTCCGAGCTGGGAAAGATTTACATATTCTCAAATGAACTCCTGAGACTCCCAATGGCGGCGCCCCTCCAAAGGGGACAGAACAGCTACAATTAAACATAAAGTCAATCTGTTTTAAAACAAAACTGACCTCCTTCTGCCAAGTGAACAGCCTTCGCTGCATCCAGCACACCTGCCTTGCCTCCCTGTGGAAGACACCACATCCACGTGTGCACAACATTTATGCTGGGAAACACATGCTTAAAAGGAAGGAGAAGCCTTCAGCCTGGAGAAGAGAAGGTTCCAGGGAGACCTTAGAGCAGCCTTCCAGTGCTTAAAAGGAACCTTAAAGAAGGCTGGAGAAGGACTTTTCACAAGGGCATGTAGCAACAGGACAAGGGAGAATGGCCTCAAGCTGAAGGAGGGAAGGTTTAGATCAGATATTAGGAAGAAATTATTAATTGTGAGGGGGGTGAGGTGCTGGCTCAGGTTGCCCAGGGAAGTTGTGGATGCCCCAGCCCTGCAGGTGTTCAGGGCCAGTGTGGGTAGGACTCTGAGCTACCTGCTCTAGTGGAAGTGTCCGTGGCAGGGAGGTTAAAACAAATTAAGCTTTAAGATCCTTTCCAACACAAACTCTATAATTCTGTGAGAATTTCTCTGAATGTGGAAATTCTCCCCCAGCCTGGCATGACCTTGGGATGCAGCCAGACAACAAACTCATAATGACCTCATGCCTTCCCCATGCAAGCAGAGGGGATCTGGGTCCCCTTTCCCTTCCAATCCCACATGTTCCCCCTTGCAGGGCTCTCCAGAGTCTGGTTTAATATTCCAGTCTAAAAAAAAAAAGGAAACTTTCTGCTAAGCTAGAAGGTGAAGCAGATAATCCAGGGATCACACATGTGCAAAGAAGAGGAGGATCACACAGCCAGAGAGGAGCAGGATTGCATCTCTTGGTGGCAATGACCTGTTTGTACCCCTCAGCTGTGACTCCCAGCTGCATCCATGCCCCTCCAGGGTGCACAGCACAAGTGTAAAAGCAAACTGGTTCTGAAGAAAAATAACTCACCACAAGAGAGGCAGAGGGAAACATCAGTCATTTCTATCAGAATCATTACCCCCATTAAACCACACTTGGAACTCAGAATCAAGGCAGCGATGAGCAGGAAAGGTGAGAGGGCGTAAGGGTGGCACCTTCTGCTGCTAATCTACCACAATTAACAAAAGTGTCCACTCCAAACTTTGCATGTTTAAATGCAGGAATGTCCAACATGCACACGGCAACAAGGAAATGTCTCAGTGATCCAAGAAGTGCAAAAAAAGCTGTTGAAGTCAGAGCAACATGAGGTCACTGCAGCTATCTGGGTTCATTCCGATCTAACTGGAAAAAGGAAATTATGTGGGTGAAAGGAACATTTGACCCATAGCCTTACAAACTGGGCATTTAGGCTTTTAACTCTATTTTGTGTGTAAAAATGTAGCTTGTCTAAGTTTAATTTTCTGTGTTTTTTTTTTTTCCTAAGGAATTCTTTAATCTAAGAAGCGCTCAACAGAAGAAGTAAAACAGTCTCTAGAAGCAAAGAGCAGTAGGCTTTAGCTGGGTTTCTGTTTCTCCAGACAAGCTCATACAGCAGGTTTCACTCTGGACAGGCGAACAGAAAAAGGAGTTCCTTAGACCCACTGCCCTTGGTTTTGAAAGACTTTTTGTCCCACATGTCCGGAACAGGAGACAGAAACTCATCCGAAAAAAGAAATTAAAACAACAGCTGAAGGCATGAAGAGGAATAAGTCAGAAACTCAATTTGCATCCACTGATCAAGTGGGCAAATCCGGTAGGTAAAGAAAAATTTCTGCCATCTCCACCGTGAAATCTGCCCCAGCACAGCCCACACCAGAGCTGGCACGGAAATCAGACACCAAGCACCTACAGCTCATTGCTACACACTTCAATATCTAGGGGTGGCCACAAAACAGAGAATCTTTCTCAGCCCTCACCGTCCCTTTCTGAAACCCAGCTCCACTCCCAGCTCTTTGCTGGGAGTAACACAAGGGAAGGGGATTCCCAGAATGGGTTACTTGTGAGCCACTGCTCACTGACAGAAGTGGATATTCCCCCTGCCTTCCCAACTTTCCAGTAGCTTAGAAAAGCTGTAGGGAATTTTCTTCAAAACTCCTCAAAAAATTTCACTCCTCGGAAGAAACCCAGAGCTAAGTGGTCCCCAGCTGGAAGAAAAGACTCCAGGGAAGTTTAAAAATACTCCATGGACATAAAGTTGGGTTTGCTGGGTCCCTGAAGTCAGTGCCTATGCTTTGTTTGCTACACAGGGCAGGGAAAGGTCATACTGAGCAACTTCAAGCTATATTTTTCTAGGATAACAAACTGGGACTGAGAACATCCTACAATTTGTAGGTAGGTGTGAAGGTGCAATGGCAGGACAAAACCAAGCCCATGGGGACACCAGATCATAAATAAAAAAGCTTGTGCTGTAACCAAGGTTGTTTTGGCATTTTATGCTGAGACAAGGAGATGTTGTTCATGGACATTAGTGTCTCCAGCAGCAGATGACATCCCAGAAGCAGCTCTAAATTACACTGGCATTTCAGTGGGGGACCTCAGGTGAATATCAGAGTAGCAAAATTCAATTCAAAGGAAAATAAATGGATCTACGTAGCTTGCACATACATGAAATTTCTATGAAAGACAACTTCAAATCAACCTTCAACCTTTCCAATGAAAGACAACCTCCAAATCCCTTTCAATCAAGCCCCCCATTAATGCCTTCCACTGCTATGACATGAAAATTCAGCCTGGCATCCCCTCTGTTACTATTTCACTCACATGGGCTTTACAGAGGGCACCTGTTTCCATCCTAGAATGCTACCTGACCTCTTGCCACACCAGGGAGGTGTGCCAGCATCAGGACACCTGGGCCAAACCAAGGACACGGGCTCTGGGAGCCAGCCCTGGCTGTGCCTTGATGTGGTCATGAGCAGTCCCATGTGGGGTCAGTCCTGTAAAATGTGTAATGTCCTGTAAAATGTCCTGTAAATGTGGTGACTCACTCAGTACTGCGTGGAAAGTCACTGCCAGGCTGATGGCAGTCACCCAGGGCTCCGCTATTTTGCCACAACAAGGTCAGAACTCGGTCCTTGTGGTCCCTGTGGGCAGCCTTGAGAAGGCATCACCCACAAGCACCAGTAAAGCTTTTAAAACCCAGTCCTCTGTGGGTACTGCACCACGTATTTTCCAGGAGCACTGATGCAGGAATGCTGATCTTCAGAGAGAAAGGGTTCAGAGTGTGTGTGAGTGCAGACAGAGAGGAAAAAAGTGCATCAGCTGTCCTGCTGTTATCAGTCTGCCAAGCACCTGCTCCCGAGGCACCAGGACTTCCACTGACTTGTTGCTTGAGAAGCATCTAAAAATTGTGCCCCAAAAGTACAACTAGAGGAACACTTAGCTCTCTTACCAAACTCCTATGTCTAGTAGTGGATATTAGCATGCATCAAACTGTACACCCAACTATACATCCTTTAGCCAAGTAACCAGAATAATTTTCAGAGAAATTACATGACTGGCAAATTACCATATTATTGTAATTACATTATTAACATACCACAAGCTCTTAAAGTGCTGTGAGAGAAACAGTTCTGCTCATGATAAGTTGCCTGCCTGATGCAAATACAAGCAAAATATATTTGTGCTTGACAGATGCTTTGCAAGCACAGAGGTAGGGGAAGGAGTGAGGGGAAGACAGAAGAGCAGATCCAAGAGCGACATTTGAGGTCATTGCTTTCTTTACAAGTGAGCTCTGCAATTCACTCCCAGCCAATTTCTCCAAGTTTTATCTTAAAATTCTGAGACTGAAACTCAAAATGAAGCCTGGCATCAAATACCTCCCAGTTTCACAACAGGAGCATGAAAAGCTCCTAATTTTGCATCACTTGGTTTTTAACAAAAGCCCCGGTTCATCCCAGGTTTGCTCTGGAGTATCCTTAGCTGGAACGAAACACTAAAATGGCAATAAGCACAACTTATTTTGCATCCACAACGAACTCCAACTCAGAAGTGAATTTTGTGTGGTTTCCAGGTTAACATTTCCCACACCTGAGAAGACTCATCCCAAGCCTTTTGAGGCAAGGAACGACCTGTGTGAGCTTTATGGCAAGTCCTCAGAAAAGGACAGGGGACAGCCCAGGCAGGACTTCAATGGGGATTTGTGCTGTTGGAGAAAGAACTCTGCTCTGTGCTGAGCTGCCCAGGAGGTGCAGAGCACCCTGAGCTGCCACCTTCGCCAATCTTTTCCACCACGCACCCACTTTGAACCACCCAAAAAGCTGTGGAAACCACGCACCCACTGAAACCGAAGCCCAAGGGGCTGTGCCATGTGCTCCCCACAGACATCAGATGACCAAAACCACCCTCATGTCTCTCACCCTGGCTGGAATGAGAGATCATCATGCCTGTCAGGGAGCCAGCAGCCTGGGGCAATGGGCCTGGGAAGCTGAGAGCTGAGGGCTCCTCAGTGAAGTGCCAACTGCCCCAAACCCTGGGCTCAGCCCTGGCAGAAGGCACCAGGAGTGTCCTGAGGGCCACTATCCCCTGTTGACCATCACATGAGTGCTGCTGCTGGTTCCCAGCCCCTTCCCACACTCCCATCCCGCCTCCTGCTTACCTATCCCAAGGCAGAGCAGCACGAAGAGCCCGAGCCTCAGGCACGTCCTCAACGCCAGCGCCGGTGGGGAGGCGCGCAGGCACATCATCTTCCTGCAGCTCCTGGGCTGGGAGGAGAGGGGAATAAGGTTAGAGGAACAGAGCCTCAGCAGTCACAGCACCCTCCTCTGTGTCCCTCTCCTTCCTGCCTGCTGCCACCACCAAAAACCCCGAGCACAAGCCCAGAGTGCCCCGCTTCGCTCCCCTGGTACCTGGCGTTTCCCTGGTGGAGCAGCACCGAGGCCAGCCCTGAGCAGGGAGGGTGCAGGGGGTTCAGTGCCAGGCCATGGGGGCCTGGCTGCTGTCACAGGCTGCTGAAACACTCCCTGGCAGGGTGCAGGGGGAAGTCGTGGCGCTGGGAGGCTGCTCAGCTTCATAAGTCACCTCACACCGCCCACGGCTTCCTCACGGGGCGTGTGCCAGGATGCGGCGCCCGCCGCCCTCCTCACTCCCACGGGCACGGGGCTGCCTTCATCCCTGGGGATGCTCTGGGTGTTCCTCCAGCCAGGAGGGGGTCAGGCAGAAGGACCCTGCCTGTCAGTGTAAGTGTCAGGAAGTGCTGGAGGCTTTGGAGGTTAAAATGCAGCAGAGTGAAACCCCGATGTTGCTTTGGGAATAGTTGTATAAAATTATGTTGGAAATTAAACACAATGCCTGCACCACCATTTCAGGCCCAGCAGGATGTAATCCATCAAGGAATGAATTTTCCCAAGAAAATTTAAGAAGGATTGCTCAGGCTGCATGTGATGGATGTCATGGCTGAGAACCTGGAGAGGGAGTAGGATGTGGAGCAGGGCCAGATGTGGATGGTCATGGTGTCACCAGAGAGCATCCACCGCCCTGTGGAAGTGGAGGGAGCACTTGCCTTCCCAGGATTGTGTCCTGCCTTCCCCAGAAGGTACCCACTGCTCACCCAAGGCCCCAAGGGGAGAGGCATGGACAATCCCTGCTTTGAAGCCTGGAAGGGCAGAGCCATCACCAACCCAAGCCAGTCCAGAGCAAATCCCAGGCAGAAAAACAAACCACTTAGCAAATAAGAGCCCGAGGGAATAAATGCATGCTAAGTGATATAGATTTGTACAGATACTGCACACCCTCCTGCAAAATAAATAAGCCCTGGTATGGTGCAAGCAGTTAGAGTGTAAGGGGTTTTATTTAGCTGTAATAATCACAGCAAGAAGGTTGCACTCCAATGAAAACCGGGTATGCTTGAAGGAGGAAAAAAAAAGTGCAAATACAAATCAAGAGTAAAATAATTTATTTAAATGCAGACTTCTGGTTTGCTGGTTTAAATTATTTTGATTTAAATGAAATGCATCCTTTTTATCAGAAATGATTTGCCACTACATTGCTCCAGTTTTTCTTCAGTACAGGTTCCTTGAATTAGATAGATTAGATGGACTGGGTTGAATTACAAATCAGACTTTTATTTTGACATAATTAAAACGACGGTACTCTGTAGAGAAATCAAGTACAGGTTATAACATTTCTCTAGAGAGAAAATCGTTGTACATGAAATGGCTGAGAGGAGTCTGTTATTGAGTCAGACTGCACTTTCTCCATCACAGGGTTTGTGTTTTGGGCTATGATCTAATTCCTGTACATTTGTACTCCGTCCATGCATTTTTCCACCAGCATGGTTTGCAAACACAGATGACAGTAGCACCATGTGTTTATGTAGAAGTGTTTCCATGGTGCTCAGAGAAGAAGAAAGTATCATTAATAGAGCCAGCCATACAGAGCTTCCCCAAGCCACAGCTCCAGCTCCCAGGCAGGGGCTGCCTCTCTGTGAGTCAGATGGAATAAACTTTCTCCTGCTAGTTTAATCATGAATCCTTATCATTACAGAGTTACTGCCAACCCTGCTACAGCTGTGCAGTTCATCACCTCATTTTCCTTTTAAATTCAAGCCTTTTTTTAATACAGATTTCTGCCATTAGCACATTACAACTAGAAGGAAACTCCAGCCTGTTACGTTTGTGTCTGCATTGCTTCCTCAGGACTTAATCCTGCTTTTGGATGAGCAGTTCCAGGGAAAGCAACTGAGCTCATCAGCTGCCAGGCTGTAGTAAGGAAGTACCACAACCCCTTATTACACACAGAAGAGCCTGGACCAGCTAAGGCTGCCTAAATTTTAGATAGACAGCGAACTCCAGGGTGTTATTCTCACTCAGGGCTCCTTCTCTTTTCCTAGGTATTACAGTTCTTGGTACCTTCTCCTCCAGAGATCTCCCTGATTGCAAGGAGACTGAAGAAACACAGAGAGAGGAGCAGTCAAGTGCTTTGCTCTGCTTTGATCAGAGGCAGAAGTTGTAATTTTCCCATCACTTAAAGCTTCCCTAAGCACATATCATATCCTTGATTCATTAAATCCATCAGTTCAAGGGAAGAGGTGTTATGCATCTTTAGGATGGTAACAAAGTAGAAGGACTCATACATACTGAAGTCACAGATGAGAAGGCAGCGCTTTTTTGAGCACTGCAGAGAATAATATAAGCCCACCAATTCACAGCAAAATCCCCATAGAAATAAGGTTTCTTGTGCACCTGATGAGGCCTTCAGCATTTCACCTCTATGTGCTCCAGAAACAGCTTTAAATAGGTAGAAGTATTGCAGAAGAAAAGCTAAGATTTAATAAGAAAGGATAGCTAAATTCTGCTAAAAACATTTACTGCAGAAAAGAGGAAGATGTGAAAGCATCACACAACTACATTGTTCCATTGCCTTCACAGAAAACCATCAGGGAAAAAGCAGAAAAGACATGTGAAATTTTGCAGCATGTGTGCTGTGTAGGGGAAATTAATTTCAGTAATCAGCACTTGTGGTAGAAATCCTTTGCACTCAAAGGGAAGTATTTTCAAATATATTGCTGCTAGCATTCTCCAGTAGACCCACTGACATCACCAACTTTTTCCACCCCTGCAGAAGTGCACTTCCAGGGCAGTTGAACATCATTACTTTAAACACTTATTGATTGTCAAGAACATACAAATAAACCCCGACCTCCCTTTCTTTCTCCACTAACATCTCAGAGAAGTCTCAGGTCAGAACTGGGTAAACACTAAACCAAAACCCAGCACCTACTCTCCACTGAGGATTCATAACCTCATTCCCTCCTACAGGCCTGGGGTACCTTTCACTGTTTTCAAGGTGAACAGCCATTCCAATCTGTGTTAATCTGAACTAAAAGCACATCTGCCTGCTTTTAATACCAGAATGTCCAGGTTGAATGGGAAGTACCCAAGATATGTTTCCAGAGATGTACATCATCAAAATATGGTTGTGCAAATGCCCTAAAAACATCTTTGTCAGACAAATGATCCCATTGCAAAGCAGAATAACATTTTTAGGGATACTTTTTACATAAAATCATAGAATTAGGTTGGAAAGAACTTTAAGATCAATTAGTCTAACTGTTAACCCAGCACTGCTTGGTTTAGTCCACACTAAACCATGTCTACATGTCTTTTAAATACCTCCAGGGATGGAGACTCATACCCTGGGCAGCCTATTCCAGGGCTGGAAAACACTTTTGGTGAAGAATTTTTTTCTGATATTGAATCTAAACCTCCCTTGGCACCACTTGAGGCCATTTCCTCTTGTCCTGTCAGCATTTGATGGCTCCCACACCAGCACATGGAATACAGGGTATGTGGAGAATGAACTGAATTCAGCTGGTAATACTCATCTGTTTCTCAGTGGAATTATATGACAACATTTTTTTTCCTTTTCCTGTAAGAGAAGGGCAGAAAGCAACCTCAGCAAAGTGGTCCCAGCATCCTGAGAAGTTAGGCCTTTCACACAAAGACTGATGGTCTCCCATGCAATCTCAATAACAAAATAAAATAACTTTGTGAAGTAAGAAGAAAATCCAACGGTTTCAGGTTACAGAAAATCCCTTTCATTTTACAAAGGAATATAACAATAACAAAATTCCTACAGCTTCAGAGACTTCTTGTTTTTCCCCCTAGCTGTCCCCAGCCTTCAGACTCTAAAACTGGCAAGATTTGAAGAAGTAAAGTTTTTGTCTTAGCACAGATTGCAGCACAAGCATCATCGTGTTTACAGACTGAAAAAAAAAAAGGAAGGGAGGAGGCAGGGAAAGAAGGAAGGGAGGAAAGGAGGAAAGGAGGAAAGGAGGAAAGAAGGAAAGGAAGAAAGGAGGAAAGGAGGAAAGGAGGAAAGGAGGAAAGGAGGAAAGAAGGAAAGAGAAAATGAACAGATAGTGTGCTTTGGTGATGTGGTACATTTGAAATCACAGGTAGTATGTCTGGTGTGCCACGGTAAATCAGGAGTGACCAATAAAGTTTAAAAAAAATCTTCTGAACTCAGAAACAGAGAGGGGGAAAATGTGGGAAATTAATCCCAGCAATGCAAATGCGAAATGCACCAACATTGTTTGACAAGCTTAACTTTGATTACACCTGATTACTGCGTGGTTGGATATTTGATTTCTACTGCACAAAGCACCGGGGCTTCTTGATGAAATTCCTTAATAATCAGGGATTAATCTTCCTCAACTACCTCACATCAAAGTACTGTAAGGAAGCCACTGGATTGCTGTCCTTTGCTGTAGTGAGGCACCCCTGCTTGTGCAAGCCCCGTGCTCACAGTCCATGCAGGAAAGAGTGACATGTCTGTGCATGCAGGCTGGCACTCACAGCTGCCCTCATCCACACCCTTCCTCCAGGGCAGCTTCTGCAAGCTCTTCCCTTGTAGCAGAGGTGCTCATGAAGGAGGATGCAATCTCCTGTGGTTTCCACCCCTGTGAGTGATGACAGAGCTGTAAACACACTGGTTTCCCTCACAAAAGCAGGATGGTCTGCCTGCAATGGTTGTGCCAGGGAGTCACTGTCTTCGGCAGCACCAGGCTGGGAAGAAGATGCAGGCTGATTTTTATTGGTTTTAATATTCCCACCAACTATTTCAGCACATGGGCAGCTCAAACTTTGTGTCTGGATGTGCTGTGACTTAAATTACTCCTTATGCTGGGTGCATTGCAGGCTTTGCTGGCTCATAAGGGGCTGTGAGCATTCATCCTGCTTTCACAAGCAGTTTAGGCTGGCAGCTCTGTGGCTGGGATGGGCTTATCCTGAACTACTCTTTTCTTTTCTTTTCTTTTCCTTTTCTTTTCTTTTCTTTTCTTTTCTTTTCTTTTCTTTTCTTTTCTTTTCTTTTCTTTTCTTTTCTTTTCTTTTCTTTTCTTTTCTTTTCTTTTCTTTTCTTTTCTTTTCTTTTCTTTTCTTTTCTTTTCTTTTCTTTTCTTTTCTTCTCTTTTCTTCTCTTTTCTTCTCTTTTCTTCTCTTTTCTTCTCTTTTCTTCTCTTTTCTTTTCTTTTCTTTTCTTTTCTTTTCTTTTCTTTTCTTTTCTTTTCTTTTCTTTTCTTTCTTTTCTTTTCTTTCACAAAAAAATGTAACTGCAACCAGGAGCAAGCATTGCATGGGGTGCACATCCAGAGCACACTCCCTGCCCTGCTCCCCCAGCTCGGAGGGCTGCTGGAGCCCTGCCTCTCCCTGCAGGCAGGGCACCTGCGCTCCCTGCTCCGGGAGCCAGCAGTGCCAGGGTGCAGCTGAGGACAGCCAGATCCCTGGAAAGCCTGCCTAATCAGGCATTTTGCTATTTGGCACAAGTGACTGTAGCAAGGGGAAGGTGATTTTTGGGCTGTTTCCTATCCAGGACTGTATTTCCCTGTGTTACCCTTGCATTCACTGGGGAAAAAAGTGAAAGGTTCTGAGTTGGCTTCAAAGCATGTCACACAGAGGCAAAATCTGGGCCTTGGTCCTAGGGGTTTTGCAGAGATCCATGGAAATTCACACTGTCCTAGTCATGGAACCACAGTGACAAGGAGAAACTGACACAGTGCAAACATAAGCGAGTAAAATATTTAAGTCTGTGCGCCAAGATGATGACATGTGGATATGAAAATGCACCTGCAAAACGAATTTATCAAGATGTGAAGTACCATGTTAGAGAAGCAGCATTTTGGATCTGCCTTCTCCGTGAGGTGTGCTGGGCATTTCTCCTGCCAGCTTAGGAATCTGTCGATATGATTAAGGACTGACAAACTGTAAGTGCGTTTTGCTCATCAGAAAGTTGTTTTTGATTTCAGAAATCCACAGTTGATTCCCATGATGCTTGATTCCTAAGATGCAGGCTTACAAAAATCCCAAGATTTACTTCCATATGGTTGATCAGAGGCAGGGACAAATCTCACCCCTGAACATTTATCCCTCAGTGTCCCCTTGGAATTTGGTTCAACACTCTAACCCTCCAAAGAAAAAAAAATTAAGCCAACTTTCTTCTCTTGGCCGTCTTTGTAAGTTGCATTGATTTACTGAAACCAGCATCAGCAGCAGGACGTGGGGGACTGAGAAAGAGAGAAGGGACTGTTGACAAAAAATGAGCATTAAATCAGCTCCAAATGTTATATATATTTTCACCCAAATCATTGTGTTCAAACCTCTTCTGCCTTTAAGAGTGAAGCAAAATAAATCACCTCTGGTGCCCACAAGAGCATGTAATCAAGGAATTAATTAGAACCAATGAGCATGATGCTATCTCTCAGCCCAGCATCCTACCTGCAATTTGTCCATATGGACAAGCACCATATTTGTAAGTGTGAATGCCATTCTGACACAGATTTATATATAAAAATGCAACACTGTTTTCAATGGAAATCATGCCCAAAAAGCAGAATTATATGCTCTGTTAAAAGCAGAGCTGAAAGCATTACCTCTAATCAACGCTGCTAGACATTGTTGTTGTCTGCTTTGGCTGTGGTTAGGCTTAATTTTAAAAATTTAACCTGCTGGGATGAATTTTTTTTCTTTTTTTTTTTTCTTTTTTTAAAATCAGATATGGTTGAGACAGATCTATTAAAAAATCCACCAAAAAAAGAAGAAAAGAAACATGTATTTCTACCACTAATAGTGAGAAAATAAAGGGTGTTTTTCCTTTTGCTGAGGCTGTGATTGTAATATCCTTATTGGGCTCTGGCTTGTTTCTGTCTTGGAAGAAGAAATTCAATGGTCAGAAGAGCATTGTCAGCGCCCTTGATTTTTCCATTTGTTCTGGTTTGAAAGCAAAACCAGTGAGAGACTCCAAGTCAGAAATACAATTTATTAGGAAAAGGGGAAAAATACCCCAAAATACATGCATACAAAAGAAAAACCACTGACAGAATCAGAATACAACCTAATGCCCTGCTAGTTAGGGTGGTGGTGGCAATCCAGATGAAATGGTCTATTCAAAGTGGTGATCCCACAGAAAAGATCTGGTAGTTCTTGTCCTCTGGAAACCAGTGGGTAAGGGCAGCTTGTTCTGTCCCAAAGCCCAGATTATATCCAGGTGGGGATGCTGAGCTCCTCCCCCCTGGGCAGAGCATCTCACAATGGGCTGGTATTGTTCCATGAGCCATGCAGTGGGTCCATTACACAGAAGTGGCTCCTGGAGGGAGTTATCTCTGAGTCAAGGCATTGATGGGCCCATCAACAGGAGACAAGGAAAACAATGCCCCTCCTGGTTTCAACAGTTCTTGAGGATGGGAATAGAATACGTCTTTATATTGTAACCTAGGACACCCACCCTTTGAAAAATGATGCCCATATGTCTGTTAGGAAACATTAGCTGGTTTCATTTTGCCTGAAATGCAAATCCTGCTCAGGAGAGGGATCAGTATAGAAAACCTCCAAAACTTCCATCTGCAGCAAGGTTGTGCTGGCAACCCATAGACTGGCCAGTCTTCTTGTTGGAGCAGTTTTCTTGCCAAACACAACATTTCTTGGCAGATTTGCTTTCTTAGAGACAGCTCTGTATCTGCCCTTGCTGATGCATCAGCAGACATAGCTCACTGTGGTGTACACACAGATCAGACAGCAACATGGGAAGTGCAAATTCAGGGCTTTCAGGAAGCAAAGCTCAGAAGGACTCAATTCCAGAAACCTGCCAGCTTGACATTTGGAGGTAGGAGGGGGAGTTCAGGAGAAAACAAACAAAAGCAAAAGCCCCCAAAACCTAAAACAAGAACCAAACCTGAAAACATTCAGAACCTCAAACCCAAATGTGATGTCCAGCTTTGGTTTGTTTCTTTTCCATTTGAACATAAAGAGAGTAATTTCTGTAAGTGCAACCTGTGGGGCTTCCCCTTTTAAATGGGTATCACAATTTTTTGGATGGAAATCCTCGGGCTGCTGGAACATGGGTGCTTTTGGCTTGCCTTTCTTCAGAGGCCACATCCACTATCTGAAAGGCTCAGGTAAGGCTGTCTGGACAATACAGCTCCTCCATCAAAGTATCTTGTCTTCCACTTAGGGCAAAGACAGAGGGGAGGCCTGAGTTCTAAATGTGCCCATGAAAATCTACCAGGAGAGACAAAGCAATGCCACAGCACAGGTGCTGTGTTTGGCTTCTTCAGCAGATGTGCTCACCTTCCTCTTTTTCTCGGCTACACTATGGTGAGAACTTAGCCAAACACCTCTTACTCTGTATTTTTCAAATGGCAGAGGACAAGCTGGGAGCAAAACATCTGATAGTCACTGTCTGCATAATAAAGCTTGCACTTTGTGCTGCTGCTTTTTACCCCATTTTCCCTATTCCTGACCTCGATGCCATCAGTTCTTCTCTTCCTGTAGCCTGAGAAATCTTTACAGTGACTTAGCCCTTCAAATCTGACCAAATCTGATTACAGCTTGTTTTCCTGCTGGGTAAACAGGATCACCCCTTTGAGGAGCATCATTAATAACCCCTTTCTACCCAGCTCGCTTCCCTTGAGGCACAACCTCCTGACATCCTTTCTTTAGGTAAATCCTTACAATGCTCACATTAATCCCCCGGTTCTCCAGCTTAATGGCTTTGCCTGTAGCACTCTAAGTGCTGCCTTGCTGAAGTCCACTGTCTACATAGTCAATTATCTTATCAAAATAAACCTACTAAGATAGCCAGGCCTGAGATAGCCTTGGTAAACTCATTTTGCACTTGATCTCATTTCCCATTTACTGAGGTCAAGCTAGTTTGTTGCTTGGGGATCCCAGCTTACACAGCTCTCCAGCCTTAGTTTCTTAATGATAGCAATGACCTTTGCTACTGGTAGAAAGACTCACCACTTGACTGTGTTTTCACAGGCCAGTTCCTGAACGGGGCAATTATGTTGCCCCTCATTTCCCTTTACCACCACCCACACCCTTTTCAGCAAGGAGTGCAAGCCGGTCTTCTGGTTTGCTTCCTCCTGCAGTTCTTCTGGTTTGCTTCCTCCTGCAGTTCTTCTGGTTTGCTTCCTCCTGGCCACAGCCCAAGGCTCAGAGGGGTTCCTCACACCCAGCCTTGTTTATGGCTGGACACAGTAATGTCAGTCCAAGCGTGGCCTCGCAGGTTTCACTATCACAGCCAAAACAGCTCAAGCCACGCATGAGCAGGTTACATCAAAGCGGCTGGCATGTCAGGGATACTCAGCGGAAGAAAATGAGAAGGCTCTGGGGACTGAGGACAGGATAAGCAACATTTCACTTTCCAAGCACTGGTCCCAGTGCAAGCAGGTGACTGAACAGCATGAACAGCGTGCACAAAGATCTCACACTCCTCTGCTTCTTACAGCTCCCCAGCTACTCCAGAGCGGCGGCAGCGCTGACAGACCAACACATTTCCCACACCCAGCAACTGTCTGTCCTGACACAAAGCCCGAGCCCTGGGCTCATGCTCTTGTCACAGACATGTCAAACAAAGAGCTGTCCTGTGCTCCTGCTGCTGTGGGGCTGGGGGAGAGTACAGGGATGGGGTCTTTGATACAGGATGAAAGCACAGGTGTGATTTTCTTCTCTGCTCCAAGCAGAAGGGATTGCTCAGAGGCAGTGCAGAGCCACTGTCATTGGAGAGGTACAGATCACAGCAAACCTAAACCTACAAGAAGGGCAGCATCCTTATTCCTGTGCTTCTCTCTGTCTCGGAGTTATTTTCTTAACTTTCAACAACACGAGGTCTGACACCACATCAAATATGCTTAGTTTTTTTTCCACCAAACCAGATTTTCTTACACTGTCTGGCAGCTTTGTGCAGCCACATACCTGGCAGATCAGTGGCCACGTCCTCCTAGACCTCAAGTGCTGTCTCAGTTTTAAGAGCAAGAGGTTTCACAGTTAGCAGCTTACTTTGCTTAGTGATTGCTGTCAGGAGCTTGCCTGTCCTTTCTGCTGGACCAGGTTCATCCTGGGAACAGACCAGGGGACTGACCACAGCACCAGTGTTTTTGGTGACCCCTCTAAAGCCTTCATTGCCCTGCAAGTTTGGGTATGTGCACAGGGTGAGGTTTAAGCTGGAAGAGCAGAGGCCACTGTCAATGTGATGCAATTCAGTGATGACATTGTTTTGATGCATGGAAAAGTCCTCCTGGAAGAAGGAGCAATCCTTACAGGAAGATTTTTGCATGCATCAAAACACTGTGACCACTGAATTGCATCACACAAAGCATGTAAATAGAGAATGGAAACATAGGCAGATATTTTTAAGCCTTGTCAGACCAGTGGGTAAAATAGAGCATTCAGTGATGTAGCTCACATGTTCCTCTTCCGTCACAAATCAGTACTTCCCAATTCTCTGAAATTCAATTCATGAAGAAACAAATGCAGAAGTAACTTTTCAAATGTTGAGCTTTTTGGTGTTCCTAAGCCCTTTCTCATGAATTCTCATGCTCTTTTGTTCTTCTGGTACATGTTCAAAAGCAGGAGTCATTCCCAAGAACAGCAGTATTACAGAGGAAGCTGGTGAAGAAATAGCCACAAGAGAAAGACAAGAAAGAAGGTCCTGGTCACAACCCAACATCAAAGAAATCCCTGTGGTGGAATATAACCACCCAGTCAAGTAACTCAAAGCCACCACAGGGCTTTTCCTAACCTATCATACCTACAATTTCACCTACTCTCAGTTTAAGTCATTCAAGGAAAGTCATCCTTCAGCCTGCCAGGTCCTGGTACTATAAGCTCTCCCCAATAAGCTAAGAAGAATTTCTGAGTATCATTCCCACTCACTTGCTTTCCTAAATTTCAACTACTGCCTCCAACTCTCCCTCCCTCAAGCTTAGCTCTTATGCCTGTACACAACCCATGATTTCCTCAGACACCTTGAACACACTTGCAAATTGCTGGCAGAAGAAAGAGAAGCCCTTACTTATCAACCTTGCTCCTTTCTCATCCTTATTTTTACACTACTTCTATCCTTGCAAAACCAGGAGCCTCAGCAGAGCTTTGTCTGGGATTGGAGGGTTTTCTCTCCCAGAAGACTGAGCTCCTTCTCCTGCAGCTGTTCTTCCTTGCACCTGGCATCTTTTCTACACTGTGGGCTGCAATCATGTTCCCCAGACTGTCTCTTTTCCCACAGAAAGGAGAAACCTGCTCTCCAACCAGAAAGCACATCTAACACTTCAAACATCAGTGCTTGCACAACGCAGGAGGAGCATCACTGTTTCAAAACCTACAGCATGATGAAATCTTCACCCCTCCCATCGCTAAGCACCACATTCCATCAGGGTTTATTTTCATTGGCAAGTGCCAAGGACCTCCAAGTTTAGCCTGCTGGTGCTGTAGGGTGAGCTGAGAGTGGCTGAAAGGCAGGATTGACCCACTTCTAATGGGCTTGCAGGCATGACCCACTCTGATGGGCTCCTCCTCCACCCTGATATTCTCTGAAAGGACAGGGACTCAAGGCCAGCAGCTCCTGCAAAGAAAGCATGTGAAGGGACAACAACACAGACCCTCAGACACTGCCACCATGCAAGCGGGGAACACAGTGCCAGCGCACAATCCAAAATGAAAATGTCACCTGATTCACAGCAAGGAGTAACCAGCCTGTCAGCCCTGGAGCTTCAGATCCACCACTGGAACCAGATATCACCTCCAGGAGAGCTCCCTGGGATTGCTTCACTGATGTTCCCAGGCCCAAAAGCAGGATTTGGAGTGTACTAGGGAGGTCCCTGCCCACACTCTACCAACATGTCAGTTATGAACCTGATGGAGGGCAGTAAAGATGAGTTTGCAGTTCCATTTTACAGATGTGGACAAGGGAAAGGTGATCACACTCCAGGAGATGTTCCCTGTGTCCCTGACCTTCCTGGTTGCCCCAAGCTGGCATTGCAGTGCCTCTCTCTGTGGTAAGGCAATTACCCTGCTTATCTTCTGCCCTGCAGAATTATAGTTATTTGAAACAGTGAGACTCTTTCGTATTTTTTACATTTTTGTTTTAAAATCTGTGTTGAAGACAGTTTTTGAAAGCATCACAAGAAGAGCAGTAGGTGCCACAAAGAGGAGAACACACTGATTTTCCACCATTTCCCTTTTGCCCTGGAGAGTGAGTCGGGCCCACTCTTGGAAGAAGACAAACCTGCAAAGAACGAGGCTGATATTTCTGCAATAACTCTGTTTTCTCAGCAGGAAACCAAAGTCCAGTATTCCCTGTAACCTAGTTGCCTGGAGGCACCTCTGGTCCTGCAAGGGCATCCTGCAAGGGCATCCTGCAAGGGTGAATGCTTCCCTTGCACAGCCAGGCAGGGAGGGTCAGGCACTGCTGCCCCACCAGGACTCTGCCCAGGCTCACTGCAGAGATCCAGACCTCACGTGGCACTTGCTGCCCCTGCTTGGAATGCCCCTGCTGCAAAGCATTGTCATTTACTGGCCACTGACAGGCACGTACTTGGGGACTGAGAACTGGGGTAAGCTCAGAAATAGTCCCCACTCAAAAACAAAAAGGAAAAAAAAAAAAAAAGCTTGCTGCTGTTACGGAGAAAAAAATGCTATTAAAAGAATGAGAGACTGGTAAGAGTTTGGCACTGATCCAAAATGAACATATTTTTTAGGGCCCAAAAAGATTCTGGGGAAGCAAATAGAAGATGAATAGGGGAGGGGGAAAAGGAGAATTCCAGATGTGCCATTGCAGTCCCATTTTGGGGACAGCTGTAGGATCTAGAACAGGAACACTGATGTGTTTAAGCACACCATGCATTTTTAATGTTCAACTTTTTTCCTAACTCCTGGCCTGAAGGCCTCTTGTAGTTCTGAGGAAATGTCCTACAGGGTCTCAACCAGTTTGTAGCTCCAGTGCTGCAGTGCTACCCTTTGGAGCCCTCAACCCTTAGCTCATCTAGAAAGGCACATTTTTTTAGTCAGAAAGAATTACCCTTTTTTTCCAGATGAATGTGACGGAAAATTCTAAGTCTAAATGAGGGCTAACCACAGTGTGCAACACATGGCAGGGGCAGGTCAGCAAGCTGCTCCAACATGGTGTTTTCCAGAAGGCATATCCTGGCCACTGGTGCACAGAAGCCTAAATTTTCATTAATAAAAGACACAACAAACCCCCCAGAATGGTGCAACATGGTGAGTCTAACTCTTTGCAGTGCTCAGCATCAGAAGGCCATCTTTGCAAAGGGGGAGAATCGTGCCCAGCTCCCCACACCACAGTCTGAGCCAGGGCAATGCTTCCCTGCAACATCTTGGAGATGGAGGTGCTCCCTGATGGAAAATGCTCTCCTCACCACTTGTGGACATCCCATGGGACTCACACACTGAGATCCCTTTGGGATCAGTGCATCCCTCTGAGCTTGAAGACTGCTGCTCTGCCCACCTTAGGTTTGCAGGCTCCTGCTGATGGTCCATTATCCTCCATCTGTCTGGGAGGAGCCCTCAACACTTTCCTCTGACATCTCCTGGATGTCACTTAACTGCCCTGCACATCATGTTTTCATTTTTTTAGGAAGCTGAGACTTTGAGAATTCAGGAAGTGGGAAGTAATTATGAGAACCAAATATCTTAGTGCCACAGGCAATTTTTTGCCAATGTAGAGTTGTTGTCCCATCTTCCTTCTCTGTTTGAGGAGCCCTGTGACCTTCCTCTCCACTCCTCTGTCCTTGAGGCTGGAGCAGAAGCCATTCCTCACAGGCAGCCATTCCACAGGACAAAAACACGAGGGGTTTTTCCTCTCACAGGCCCAAACCTTAGGAGCGAAAAACCCCGCTTTGCTTTTGAGCACTGCACCAACCTGGGTAAATTCAGAGCTGTTCTAGAGAAAACAAAATGAACCAGAGAAGCAGAAAAGGTCATCAGGCACTGCTGGCAGTGTTGGAACATCGGCAGCTTTTTTTTCCCACTTCCTTTTCTGTTACTATTTCTTCTGCTAGATGCTTCCCAAACTCTGCATTTGCAGCAGGGTGCAGAGGAGGAGTAGATCTAGGAATGAACATGGCATGATGAAGCATCAAGGCCATCGGGCTGATGTTCCCATGCAGACCTGTGCTCTCAGCTACCTGAAGTCCCCCAGGGCCCCCTCCACTCTGACTTGCCCCCAAATTCCCCAGGGACTCTGCTCTGACCCAGCACTACATTTGTGATTGCCCTGAAATCCCCCAGGGCTGCAGCTCAAAAAACTACCGCCACTTTCTCCCATAGGCACCAAGGGGGAAATTTCTGTTTTCCCTCCATGTGAGAGATGTTGGTACTTTCTGGGGTGAACAAGGACACTGGAGACCTGGTGTGGAGGTGATTTTCAGCTGGTAAAAATGCTCAGCTTCTACAAAGTGCAATTCCAGCCATGCTCAGTCCTGTTTCTTGCTCCTGTGTTGTGCTCCTATCCGTTCCTCACCCACTGACCAGACTCCTTCAGCTGTCTAACCACTACCAAAAATAAAAACAAAGGATACAGCAAGGCAGTGGGATCACAAGGTGCCTCAGGACACTATGTAAAGCAGCACTGCTAGACATAGCAAAGATCAGCCCTGGTTTGGGAGGGCTTGGGGTCACCAGGGAGCTGATCTGGGCCATGCTGGGGTTGTGGGGAGAGCATTGTCCCCAAATACTGAAGGACATTCTCTAGAGAAGGAGAGGCTCAGGGGGGACCTCATTGATCTCTACAACTACTTCTTCTACAGTCTCTTCTAGCATGGCTACAGGAAACAGCTTTGATGTGGGACAGGGGAGATTCAGACTATGTATTAGAAAGGGTTTTTCACTGTTAGGATGGTCAGGCATTGGAATAGATTTCTCAGGGAGGTGGTGGAGTCACCACCCCTGGCAGTGTCCAAGAGGTGTCTGGATGTGGTGCTGGATGATGGTTTTGTGGCTAAAGGGTTAAAGTGTTGTGCTGGGTGGATGGTTGGACTTGGTGATCTTGAAGGTCTAATCCAACCCTGACGATTCTGTTGGAAATGATGCAACTTTAAAAACTTTTTATGTAACTTTCGGTTTGTTCGCCTTTGCCCAGGGGGAGGGGAATTGAAGTTTCTCTTTAGAAGATTCTGTTCAAAGAGGTTGGGTGAAGTCTTATGAGTTTAATGTCTACAGATTGGAAGCTGCCAGAAAATACACAGGAGGTAAATGAACATTAACGAATACTACACAGGGTGGGGTCAGAAACACATGGTCTGGGAAAAGATCGATAAGAGAACCAAAGAATGAGGACCTAATCAGCATCAAAGGAGAAGGGATCTATAGCCAACAGGAGATTGCATACTAAGACCTGTGTAATTTAGGACCAATGAACATGAATGTCTTTGGAGTTTATGTATAAATAGGTGAAAAGTCTAGTAAAAAACCATGTATCATGGAATGATTTTCACTGCGCAACCCGGACCTGGGTGGATGATGATTTCTACTGCACATCCTGGCCAGAATAAAGTAACGCTGTGATTTTCTAACACTGAAAAGATGCTGCAGAGAGTTCCTGTTTTCCCCGCAGTTTCAGCAGCAATTCTGTGCTTCTGTAAGGGGGTATGCACAGGGGCAAAGATTCCTTGCAAAGGCTGGAGGCTCTGCTCAGGCTGCAGCAAGGAGGGGAAACATAACCCAAAGCATAACCCAAATGTGAGGAAAACCCTCCCAAAGCCTGTGCCCAGCGCAGACACTGAGGGGGATTCAGCCAGGATCAGGCAGGGGCTGCTCAGCCAGGAGGAGGGAGGGGCTGTTCGTCCACGGGAAATGCTGTCAGCGCTTATTTAAAAAAAAAAAAAACAGTTCGTTTCATGCCCCTGTTCCACTTTCGAGTCCGAGGGCTCAGTCCGGCTCCCCTGAGGGCAGCCAAGAAAATGAAAGCCAGCCAGCCCCTCCGCCTGCGCCGCACCGAGTCCGCCGGGGCTGCCGAGGAAGGCCCGGGGGTCTGGCAGGCAGGGCCCGCCGGGGCTGCCGAGGAGGAGCCGTGCCCGGTGACACCGCCCCGGGAGGCAGCGGAAGGACGGGCCGAGAGGAGCGGCCCGGGCCGGGTTACACAGGCCGCGCCCAGGGCTGCGGAGGCCGGACCGCGCCCCATGGAGCGGGGCGGGTTCCCGTGCGCTGCTCGGAGCCTGCGGGGAGCGGTGGGCATGCTGGCCGGGCTGGCGGCGGTCGGCGGGCTCGCTGTGTGAGTAGCCGCGGGTCGGGAGCAGCCCGGGGCCCGGCTGAGGCGTCGCTTCTGCTTCTGGCCGGCGAAAAGGAGAAGCGAGGCCTGAGCTGCGGAGGGTTCCTGGGGGAGGGCGTGGTTGGTGCTTCATGGCTGAAGTACCTGCGGGGTGGGGGCGCTGCCTGTGTGAGCAGCCTCTGTTGTAGCCTGCCCGAGGAGCAGGGACAGGTGTCACTGTCACCTCAAAGCTGAGCAGGCCAGCCAAACCTTACCCCTTACTTTTGTACTCCTAAAGGTCAGCCTCGCTTTACCCCAGGGTACAAAGCTGCTGGGTGCTGATGTGAGCTTGCTCATGCACTCAGAAAGGTGGAGAACATGGCTGTGGTCAGATATCCTGCAGATGGTTCAGCAGTCCTGCCCTGGGTTTTTGGCCTTTCAGCTGGTCCATATCCTGCTGGCAGGATATGCAGCTTTATCCTGCCAGCATCCCAGCAGGACATCTCCAGGTGCCCCTGGCCCAGGGCTGGGCTGCCCAGGAGCTGCCACTCACTTACCACGGTAGGTGCACAGTACAGGCACAAGGTCCATGTGCTGTGAAGAAATACATCCTCTGAGTGAGACTCGTGTGGCAGGCACGGTATTCAGCCTGCTGGAGCATAGCAGAACAAGCCCATACTGAAGTGGGAATGATTTAATTCTTATTCTCCTTCTCTTTTTTTCTTTCTCATAGTGTCTTCTACACTCAAGTAGCTGTGGGACAAAAAATGTGTCCTAAGGTTGTGGAAAACTACGTGGCATCCATGGTGCTGAGTGCAGTTGGTGACACGGTGGCATATTACAACGGGAGGTGGGAGTTCCAGAAGAGTGGCCCAGTCATCCACAAGGAGCTGGCAGACATGGGGGGACTGGCCAACATCAGCCTCCAGGGCTGGATAGTCAGTGATGATACTGTGATGCACTTGGCCACGGCCGAAGCCCTGGTAGCAGCTGGGAAAAACCCATCATTACCACATCTCTACACTCTGCTTGCAAGGAACTACAAGGAGTGCATGAATGACATGAAGGGCAGAGCTCCAGGTAACCTCTCCGTCCTGTGTCTGGGTAGAGCTGTGCTGTTCCTCATGTCTCTCCTGCAGCTTGGAGCTGGGGCTGGCCCCGGCTCTGCTTTGGGCTGTTTACTGTATTTCATGTAAAGGAAAAGTTTGCAACACTCAGTACCTGTTTCAGGATGAGCTAAAGAGAACAAAACAAGGCAAGCTGAAGTGGTTTGGGCTTCTCTGAACTAGATTAAAAAGATGCTGTTTTGTTCACATTTACTAAACTTGAGTGTGTTTGAGGGCTAGCCTGAGCTCAGGAAGGGTGATAGCTTTTGAACTTGGGATTTCTACATTCAGTGGCTAAAAAATTCACATTCAACTACTGTAATGCACACCCTGAGATGCACCCCAGAGAATTAATAAAGAACTTCTCTTCATAAACACAACAAATTACATGTAAAATATATTTAAGAGCATAAAGATCCTTGCTTGGAATAATTACACTTATTAAACCCAAAGTCTGCTTGTGGCTAGCTCTGCATGCCTGATTTCTGCACCAGGACAGTCAGGCCAATCTTCTTTTTTGAACCCTGTACTTCCATCATCTCTCTTTTCTCTGCATAGACACATTGGTGCTGAGTTTCTGGCGCAAGCAGTGGGCCAGGCAGTATTCAGGAAGGGCACCTTGACAGGCTACAGTAGCCAAGACGTACAGCATATCCCTCTGCTTCCTAACTCACCCAGCCCTCTTGACCCAACTCTTCCCCCAGGATTCCATCAGTCTCTGTGCTCATGGCCCAGGCTCTTCTGCATGCTTGGATTGCATTTACATTGGAGCTGCTTAGGCTGGGCCTCTAATTTGACCAGTGCAGGAGGCGTGAAGTATCCAGGAGACACTCAAATTCAGCAGTCCTGTGCAAAGTTTATACATTGTAATTGTATGTATGCTTAGATGTGCTTATTTTGAGTGGCCAGAGTATGTCAAGAGTGTTCTGTCTTGACATTAAACATGGGAAAGGCCAAATCTTGCCACTGAGCATAGTGTATTGGAGCTGTGCATTTCCAAAATAAACCAGGTTGGAAACCTGAACAGGAATTTATTCTGCTTATCTTTCCACAGTGGGCTCCTGTCCTTGTGTAAAGAACTAAATTATCAGTCTTCTTTTAACACCCATATTCCCAGTTGTTGCAGTGGCCTAATTAATAAAATATTTAGGAAGGGGTAATGATGCTTGTCAGGACAGCTGAAGCTGGCAGATCAAACTTCCAAGAGATTCATGGCAGTTTTGGTGAAGCAGCATAGTTTAGTTCCCCCAGCCAAGATGGACTAACCACAGCTGCCAGTGAGACAGCACCTGGAAGGATTTTCACTCTTTAACGTTGGTGACTAAAACCTAAGATGAAAAGGAGAAGAACTTAAAATTTAAATATCTGAGTATAATATCTAAGAATAACAGGACACCTACTGCATTCCTTCTGTGACTAAACTGAGCTGCAATATGCCCAAAGAAGTTCCTTTTCCTGGAAGTGATGAATTTGAAAGCAAACTTGCTATGGACATTAAAAGGAGTGACAAGGGAAGGTCAGATAATCTAGGTTAAAAAAGAAATACACATTGTTTAGTGGGTCCAAAGACAATTAAAAATTTTGCAATCAGAATTGCTCCTGCTGCAGGTACAGGAAAGGCATTCAGCTCTGAGAGTTTAAATCCTGACCCTTAGCAATTCAATTTCCACTGAAGGGAATACATAATCCATACCCTGAAAAACTGTCTGGAGTCTCCCTGCCATATTGATAAGTTCTAATGATAAAAGCTGCATGCCAATAACTTCTTTTGGCAGTTCAGAATAAGTGGATTTTAACTGAGAACATAACCCAAGGTGGTGCTCTTCTGACCTAAGTACTCACCAGAAAATTGCAGCCCTGGAGGCTGAGAATGGAAAGCTGCTGTTGGAACTTTTGCCCAACACAGAGGAGATTTCCTTAGAACAGTGGGGGAAAGTCACATTGATGGCTCACATGAGGCAGTCCAGACCTGAAAACCCAAAGCTGCAGTAACAAAGGGATTCCCACAAGGTTCTGAGTCACAGGACAGCCACAGCAGGGTCCCTCAGGGACGCAGCCCCAGGAGAGAACTCTGGGGGCAGTAATTCAACGACAAGGTAATCCCTATGTCCACTATTGTGATTTGTGATGTGCCACAGCCCAAATTCATTGTTCCTTGCAGATTACAAAGCCAGTGAATTATGCAACACAAGCACAGACATACTTCTTTTTTCATGGTACAACTAAAGCACTTCTTCAGGAAACCTTCTGCTTCAAAATTGTCTTTTGGTCCTGGTCCTCTCCCTTTGGAATTATTTACCACTGTGTGGTTTGTTTAACTCACATAACTTTTTTTATGTGTACTGATCAATCCCAAACAGCTGTTACTTGAAGAGTCTAGGTAAGTGGAATGAAAGCCTATCCCAAAAACTGAGTCCAGCTGTTCTTGAAACTTTTTCAGGTTGCCCTAATTCACATGCCACTTCCTTGTATTTCTTCTTTCCTTAGACCAGTACCATGCTTAGGTTACTTTTAATTTCCTGTTAGTGCAAAGGATTCCTAACCTGGATGTAAAGGATTCCCAAAACAATTTGCTAATTCAGAAACTCCCTACAGCAGTTTTTTAAAAAACTATTTTTTTAAAAAAAAAGACCAGATCTTAGTCTTCCTAAATTGGCTTTCCGATGTTTTAGTATTTTAAGTGTTTAAAAGTGTGAGGGATACTACTTGTAATATTTCATAAATTATAAGTCTTAGCTGTCATACATTGGTTTGTTTTACACAATTTTTTCCACTTGCAAGTTATCAGTAGTCATTTCGTAAAATAATATGCACAGCCTTAAAGCTGCAAGCAAATTGTATTGCAAAATAACCAGTCTTTCTTTCCGTTTAAAGCCTTGTCATTTTCCTTTTTATTCTAGCTACAATTAGTGCAAGTACTATCTCACTTTTTATCAAGCACTGAGGTGTGTGGTCTCAGCCTGCCCAGACAGGTCCTGAAGAAATGTTTTTTCTCGAAGTTTCAGCAAGAGTAATCTTTACTTTTGTTATGCAGATTTTGATGTTAAGCTACCTTAGTCCCTGTACTCCCCCCCTTCCCCTTGCTTTCCTGGAAGAAGTTCTCTTTTACCAGAATATACAAATAGAGTAGTTGAAACAGCTTTTTAAAAACGTGGCTTTGTTTGACAGGTTCATTTTAATGCCCGGTTACAGGTCATTGGGTACAATGCTTCGTATGGTGAGATATTTAGAAAAATGCCTCAATTTTCTGTTAGTCATCACGAAGTTGGAAATTATGCTGCTATCCCTCTTAACAATTTTGATACACGGCAGCCAGCACTGAATTAGTAAAGTACATGAAATTTAGAGGCCTGGACATGTTCCCACACTGAGACGTGAGGACTCCATCCTAAATGCAAACTCACAGACACTTCAGTTAGAGGTTGGTTGTGACCAGTCCCAGTAGAGTTAAAGACACTTGGCTCAGCATGTGACATTATTCCTGAGAGTGGCCAGCTGTTATTTTTAGCCTATGTCCAGAAGGCAGTCTTAAAGCTGTGCATGAATTTGGAGGTATTTCAATTACAAGGGGGCTGTAAATGCAGGTAAAACAGGCTGCCATAAACCAAACCCTACTGCCAAATGTGTACTTGTAAGTGCAGAAGCCAAGAGCTCTGCAGGGGACTCAGTGCAGTATCTGGCTGTGATGAGCAAGGTCACAGATCATGGTGACTGAGTGGCACCAAAGTGAGGTGAATTTGCCTGACCAGGCTTCTTCCTTGCTACTCTGTTCTATTTAGTTTGACTTCCAAAGTAACAGAGCACCTGCAAGTTCCTCAGCTACCTGTCCCAGTGAGGGAACAGAGTGTAGGAGCAACAGTCTAGTTTTGGGGGTGTGATAACACCCAGCTGCTGCTGTTACCCTGTATGTCTGAGAGAGGACTCAGCACACTGGGGTTAGTCTGCTGAGTCCACCTTTGTCAGTGTCCAGCACATTAAAACTTAAATGAAGCTGCTTGAAACCTGCCTTTACCTTCCTGCTGGAAAACAAGTATTTACAATTGGGCCAGAAGAGAAGACTAGGAGAAAAAAAAGCAAGGCAGAAGAGAATCAAAGATAATTCAATGTTCCAAACCTGTTTCTTCTTTACACACAAGCATTTGTGCTTAGCTCTCAAAACATTTCACTGTCTTGGCTGGGGAAGCTGGCTGGGCTCTGAAATTTGGGTGTGTTTTCTTTGTCCTATGAATGTATTGGACTAACAAGTGTTAATCTGAAGAAGCAGCACTGAAAGAAGGAGAGTAATTTCTTTAAAAAGTAAATAGCAGAAATATGAAAGAGATGGAGGTGAGCTTGCCTCATTTCTTTATTGTCTTTCTGTAGTTACCCTTTAGTGGCAGTGTTTGGAGATGAACTAGTGAGCTGGACAAACCTTTGGTCTCAGTACAGCTGCTCTTCAGCTTATGAAAAAGGAGTACAGTCGAGTCAGAGATGCAGACCATATTGAGGTGAGGCAGGTGCTACACTCAGGGCTTTCTGACAAACTTAAACTGCAGCAAGGGAGAGCTGGAAAACATTTTCTATCAGTACATTTTCTATTAGTGAGGCAAGTGAGGACCTTGTGGGGTCTCTGCCTTCACAAGTCCTGTGAAAAAGCAGTTACCTAGACTGGCCTTGTGTCAGAGATCCTACAAACGTTTCTGTTTACAGAGAGAAAAATATCTAGGTATATGTGTATCTATCTATTAGTATATATGGTTTTTTTTATAACACAAAATGTAAATATAAACCCTGTCAATAAATGACCAATAAAGTGTTTCCTACCCCCTAGACCTTTTAATTGTTTTCATAAACAAAAATTATCAGGTCTGCTGAGGAGGATGCAGAATGCTCCAGCAGATTAAGGCAGGGATATGTATGTGAGCAGATGACTTATGTTTTTAAAAGGAAGCTCAAATCCCTTACACAGAGCAATGCTTTCTTTCCCACTGCCCTGCCTGCCTTGCCCCTGTTCCCAAGCTACCTCCTGCTGATGTTTCTGTTTCTTCCTTCTCTCGGGCTCTGTGGTCCTCTCTCCAGGTACCATGTCTGTGGAAAGCACCATGAAGCTGGATCCGGGGCGGCCGGATGGTTGGCGGATCCCGTTCAGCCCGCGGGCAGGGGGCTGTGGGGCCGCCATGCGCGCCATGTGTATCGGGCTGCGCTTCTTCCAGCCTGCCCAGCTGGACACCCTGGTCAAAGTCAGCATCGAGAGCGGCCGCATGACCCACCACCACCCCACCGGCTACCTGGGGGCCCTGGCCTCAGCCCTCTTCACCGCTTATGCGGTGAACAGCACGCCCCCTGTGGCCTGGGGGAAGGGGCTGTTGGAGGTGCTGCCACAGGCAAAAGCCTACGTGCAGGAATCCGGCTTTTTTGTGAAGGAGAACATGGAGCAATGGTGAGCTGTGTTCCCTGCAATGCCATTTCTTAAAGCCCTTGTACCACAGGATGAGCTCTGCTCATACTTAAGTTTCAGTAATCACATTATGGCAGACTCCTAGGGCAGCACACACCTGGCACAGGATTAAATCAATTCAGAGTACCTTAACTTGGGGGGAAATAAAAGAGGCGGGTTGTGTTTGGGTCAGGTACCTGTGACCATTTTTTGCATCCATTATGAATTAGGTAGACTTGTCATCTCATGCAACTGTGATTTTATGAAAGATGGCAAGCAGAGCTGTGGAACAGCATCAAGCTTAGGGCTGAGCTCAGTTTGAAAGTTACAACCAAATCTGCATATTCAATGCACCTCTGTGCAGGGGGGCACACATAGAGGTAGAGCTGCTCTGAATTTGGGAGGATGACTCAGTTCTCACTCTTAGCCTTTGAATCCTGCAGGTGCTGGGCTGCCTTCTCCCATGTGACTGGAGAGAGGGGAAATCTAACTCACTGAAACTTGTCCTTGTGCCTCTTACTGTAAATCATGTCCCTAGTTTTGACAAATGGGGGCCGCCTGCCATTTTGCTGAGCTCTCGCTCCGGGCTCTTGACGTGGCGCGTTTTCCACTGGCGCCTGCGTGGTGCTCAGCTGCGTGCTGCTGCCCTGGGACAACTTAGAGCCGTTCCATCCCGTCCTGTTTGGCAGGTATTACTTCGAAGAGAAGTGGAAAAAATACCTGGAAGAGAGAGGCATCTTGGACGGGGTCTCATCACCCAGATTCCCGCCCAAGTACGGCGTGGAAGAGAGAGACTCGTTCTACACCTCGCTCAGCTACAGCGGCTGGGGGGGCAGCAGCGGGCACGACGCGCCCATGATCGCCTACGACGCCCTGCTGGGCGCAGGGGACTCCTGGACCGAGCTGGCTCACCGCGCCTTCTTCCACGGGGGGGACAGCGACTCCACGGCTGCCATCGCCGCCAGCTGGTGGGGAGTCATTCACGCCTTCAAGGGGGTTCCCCCCTCCCTCTATGCCCACCTGGAGTACAAGGACCGCCTGGAGAAGGTAGCCAAGGACTTGTACAGCATACTCTAGGCAGGAGATGGCAGGGCACCCCACAGGCACACTTACCCATGCTCTCTCGCTTGGTTTGCAACGCCGCCAGATTAAATCTCGAAAATGTAAGCCAGAGCCAGGCCTGCCTTTTCTCTGTGTGCTGGCTTCAGTGGGGAGGCCACATCGGTGCTAATTTGGGGCTGGTGGTTTGATGGGAACACACAGTGGTCCCCCGAGACATCCCTCCTGCGCTGCAGGGTGGCTGCACATCGTCTGGTCCTCAAGAGGAGCAGGAGCACCCACAGCAGCACTGATGGTCCTGCTGCAGCAGCAGGACAGGCAGCAAACCCCACTCAGCCCTCCCCAAACCAGCATCCTCCACCTGCAAGGGGAACAGGGAGCACAAGCAGCCCATTGTGTCTGGGGACAACAGAGCTTTCTTATAAAATTATTTTAGCAGAGGATGTTTTTGGTTTCAAATGAATGTGGAAAAAAACCCCAAACCTGACCTTAAAGCTGTATGAGCAGCGCATTTTACCCAATTCCACACCACTCCTGCAATACAGGTAGGAATGCATCATGCTGCTTCCCTATTTCAGTGAATATGGGAGAATTCAAGACTCCTGACCAAATCCTTTCTTAAGGCAAAAGTGGGTAAGGAGAATTAAACAGGTTGCGTTGTACATCAACTTCTGTAGTGAACTATATTCTGCTTTCATCAAGGTTACTAAAACTAATTTGCTTAACATTTGCTATGCATAATTCTATTAAAATAAGGTTTTTCTTCAAATCCAGACTATGACACAGCAAAGTACTTTTACTGTTTTCAGAACAATTTCAAAACCAGTGCATTCAATAAAAAGTCCTAAGAGGCCTCTGGTAAATGTTCTGTTCTATTATGGCATGGGTTGAGGGTTGGATGGGGTATGAAATCAGAGGTGCCAGGTGTCTGCAAGCTCCAGCTGCAAGAGAGAGGAAATGTGCTACCACTGGGAGAGAGGTTATTGCATCAAGGAGTAGGGGCAGAGGGAGCGGGTTCCCAAGAGAAGGGCCTCAGCACACCTTTATGCTGTGAGTGCACATAAAGGCATTAAAAAAACCCAGATCTGACAAAACCCAGCAGCCATAGGATTCACAATTTCAACACAGTTTACTACAGCTCTCAGGTGTGTTGTATAAAACATGTTTTAGTGCAACATAGTACAAAGTTTTTGTTGGGTTTTTTTTTCACTTTTTTCTTTTTTTAAAAATCCCAAACATTTTTCCACATCATGCATGGATAGGTCTCTCTCTTTCTTCTTGGGTTTGTTACAGAAAGTTACTGCAGAGAGAGTGGTTTGAAAAGCTTTGTGTTAAAACTCATTACAGGAAGAGGCTGCCTTATAAAAACTGAGAGAAGTTTGAGACTGGGCAACACACTGCCAGAGCAATGGAGAAATGTCACCAGCAAGGTACATTCAGGGACCACTGTGGGAGCCACTTCCCAGGAAAGCCTGGGCCCTGTGGCAGGCCTCCAGGAGAGCCCTGCTCTGGGGCAGACAGGCTGGCGAGGAGGAGCGTGGCTCAGGCGCAGAGCAGAGCTCTCCCAGGAAAGAACGGCTCCCACTGACTTCATTCTCTCTTCTTCCTTAAAGCTGAAGTGAGTCATGGTTCCTGCCCAGGAGCAGTACACACAGGAGATAGAACAGTTAGGAAACAATACCCACTGGCTTGCAGCTGCAGTTGTTTGCACCTCAATTCTTCATTTCCATTCACTTCTCATCCCACTCCTCTCTTTGCAGACGTCTTAGCCAGAAAGGGAAGACAAGTGTGCAGGTGTGTGATACATACAGATATAGGAATGTGATTGTATGCATATGCTGGGGCCAGTAAGCAGTTACTTCTCGAGGAGGCAGACTTCACAGAGGAACGAGTGAAACTGGGGCTTCCCAGCAGAAGAAGAAACCGGTGCTGTTCTGGTGGAGGTGCAGAGGTGGCCAACTTCAAACGCCTTAGCACAGGATGATCTGCAGCCAAGTGGGTCCTCTCCCAGACAGGAGTGAGGCTTCACAGTGCAGATCTCCTGCCTGAAGCTTCACCACCTCTGAAATGTCAAGGCATCAGGGTCTAACTGACTTAGTGCTACAGAGCATCTGCTGAGGTCCCCTCTGCTCCCAAAGAGCAGTCCGACCCTCCAGAGAGGACAACGGCTGTGGGTATGGCACCTCTCACACGTGAGGCAGGGGGGTCTTGTGGCTGCACCCGTCCACCCCCAGTTGGCTTCAGCCATGCTGCAAAAAAAGAAATGGCCGGATTTGCCAGGAAGACATCAAGGAAGACAACAAAAGGCCATTTTTGGCAAACATTTTCTTCCGCCAGACGTAATGCTTACGGGGGAGGAGGCGGTTTCCTCCACAGGACAGGGCAGGGGTTCTTGGCATTAGTGGGTGCAGGAGGTCAGGTGCCCCACGTGGCGAGAGCCCTGGTTTGGTTCACAAGAGCCATATCTTTCACAGAAAGAACAGCATTTCCTGCCACAGCAACTCTTACAAGAGCAGGTGACGTTGCCAGGAGGGGGAGCTTATGGAGAAATGGATTCTCTTCCTTAAGTCTCAGAAACAAATGGCAGATGCACATACTCGCAGGGGGAAGATTTCTCTTGGCCAAGGGGACAGGGAAATCCCCAGGGTGCTGATGTGCTGCAGGCCCCTTGCTTTGTCCAGGCTCACACTGGGGAGCAGTGCAGCCACAGGAAAACTCGTGACACATGGTGGTTAACTGCATATCCCCACTATGTGGCATGTTTGCTACTGGGCTCCTTGGCTGAACATCCAGGGACTGTGAACCTGACCCGTGGAGCTTCTCCTTTCCTCCTTCCTAGAGTCTTTACTTTGGTCATGTTGAAGCCTTCAGAGACTGGATTAAGCCTCCCATTCCCAAATGACTGGGGCACAGAGGAGACCTGCCTCATCAGAGATGGCAGCATGGACACCAGGGAGGAGCATGACTCTGGTGAGACCGTACAAGGAACCTCTTTGCTACAACATAGTCAGGGCTTTCAGGTGTCTTTCCTCTCCCCCGTTCAGTTCCGTGAGACAAACTAAACTGCTTTTGTCCTGAACGCAAGCACGCTCAATATTCAGTCTCTCCAAGACCTGCGAACACTCCCAAAAGGTGAATTGCTCCCTCATGAGAAAACGAGTAAGGTGGAGGCAAGAAGATGCTGAGGCTACAGCCAGTCTTTGAAATGGACCTCTTGATAGACAGCCCAGGTAACCCCTCTGGGGACAGACCTGGCTTTGTCTGTTTTGGAAGAGGGAGGAGATAGCTCAGTGCACCTTGGGAAAAGATCTTCTTCACTGTGGCACTGAGTCCAAGAAGGAAAACCAGTCTGTTTTGGAAAACATGTATGTTTACTTCCAAAGAGATCATCCTAGGACCAAATACCCCCTGGGAACTCCACACTTTGTGGAGGGCAGGGAAAGTCTACAATTGAGTGACCAAAAAATAAATGATAAAAAAAGCAACAGCCCGAAAGACAGCAACTGATGTGAGTCAAATTAGTCCGAGAGGAACATCTGCTATGTACAGCAAGTGCCTCTGTCCATTAGGGTGAAGGGGGTATGTTCCCACAGGTGCTGGAAGAAGCCTTGGACCTTCCTGCTCCTGCTGGCTGGGCAGAGCTCAGCCACTGTGTCAGAGCACAGACACTGAAACAAATGAAACAAGAACAACAAACCCCACTGTGCTCCTCAGGGTTCCTGGTGTATCTCTACTTCTCTCCCTCTGTGCGTCCCTACAGGTGTCTCTGCCTCTTTAATCCATGGTTCCCGGGTGGATGCTGAGGACTGGTGGCTCAAGGCAAGTGGGAGAGTAGTTGAGGTGAGGCTCTTTGATCCACAGCAAGGGAACCCCATTCTTGCCCTCTGAGTTCTTGCTGGAGTTTCGACTCTTGAACCGCACCAGGAGGATGGTGATGATCAAGATGCCAAAGATGGGGAAGGGGTAGAAGAACACAAAGTAGAAGAGGGCATCATTGGAGCAGATGACAGACTGCAGTGTGGAGCCTGGAAAAAGACACAGGGTGGTCACATTTCATGGTTTCTCTCTAATCAGGGCATGCAAACTTCCTCAGAAACATAGAAAACCAGATGCTCATTATTCTATGTCAAAGCAGGAGGTGGAGCTCTGGGAAAAATAACAGTTTTAGAACAGAAGAAAGTTCTAACAGGGCATGTTTCAGCTTAATCCCTCCAAGAGTTTAATGAGTGATAGAGTCCTCTGTTATTATGTTTTTTGGAAAAAATTTTTTGTTTAGGATTTTTTGGGGGGGAAGCTGAGAAGCTTCAGAAAAAAAAAAGAAAATAATAATTATCTAATTATTTCCCCTGTATTTTACTACTTTAAAATGTAGCTAAAAATTGTTTATCCAACAAGCAGTTAATTAGTTTCACATAAATTGTTTTAACTTAATGACCAATCACCATCCAACTGTGTCAAAACTCTAAAAACAATCAAGAATTTTCACAATCATTCTTTATAACATTCTGTAAGTATCCTTTCTCTATTCTTTAATATAATTTTAGTATAACATTCTATAATATAATAAAATAAATATAATCAATAAATATAATTAATATAATATAATATAATATAATATAATAATCATATCATAAAATAATAAATTAACCTTCTAAAAACATAGAGTCAAATTCTCAATTCCTCCTTCGTCCTAAAAACCCCCAAAATACCACAATCCTCCCTGGTGGAGATTTTATAGTATTTTATAACCCCTTGAGCTGATTGGAAAAGTACCAGCACCACAGACCTGCCCCAGTCCCACTCATCACCTCTTCTCACCTGCATCCTGCACGTGCACAGCCACCATCCCCGACTCCTCCTGGGCCAGCCGGTACCAGACGCCGTTGGGATCTGCCAGCCACTCCTCCACTCGGCATGAGTAGTTGCCCGTGTCAGCACCGCCGGCCTGCAGCACCGTCAGCCGGAAAAGCACTGCCGAGAGCCTCTGGAAGCGCAGGCGGCCCTCCCAGCGACCAGCCTCGGGGCTGAAGATGGCATCAGGGCCCACACTCAGCACCGCTTCCCTCTCTTCCTCCTCCTCCTCCTCCTCGCCCTCCTCCGCGTGGTCGCCCGCCTCCTTGGCCCGCAGGCTGTACCATGTCACTGCAAAGTGGGACTCGGGGCTGGAGCGGGACAGGATGCTGCAGTCCAGCGGGAAGGACTCCTTCTCCTGCACCGTGAGGTTGGCGGTGGCTGTGTCCACCTGCAAGGTGGGATCTGAGATGACAAAAATCAAGAGGTGAGTGCTGAGCTATCATAAAAACTATCATACTGTGATGACTGGAGCTGGGCATGATCCGAGCAAAACCCAAATCTTGATGCAGCCTGCCAAGACTCACAGGGACCTCTGAGGCCAACACTGCAGGCACAGCATCCTCACCTCACCACGCACCATCTGGCACAGGGTCAAACAGGTGCTGGCTGCAAGCACCATCCTACCCCTGCCCACCCTCACTCCAGCTAAAGGATGAGAGGAGAAAGCTGCTGCAGCTCATCCAGACATGCTATGTGTCAGGATACCAAGGTTTGGTGCATGGGCTGAGGAGCCACGTGCTATTCCTCCCCAGTTACTGCTGCACAGAACATTGCACTTCCTGCCTTTTATTTCTTTGAGAGTGCTCAAAGGACTTGAAAATCATTACGACAGAAGAGAAGACCTTTTCCAGCAGCTTGGAAAGTCCTTTAGGTAAGAGGTTCCTCCACAAGATGGTCTCAACACTGATGCAGCAAGGATGCTCCAAAAGTCTTCCTCATTTTTTTCCCTCTAGTGCTTGCTGCAAGGCTAAAGAGATGTTTTTACCTAACTGAGACACAGTGGCCAGAACCCACGATGAGTTGATTAAAGGCTGACTTCAAGAGCAATTAACATTTGGTTTAGTCATCTTGCCAGGGAGTACATACTCCAGGGATCACAATCAGTCTGGATCTAAGTTTTCATTTAAAGATTAAAAAGCCCTTTCCAAAGTGGGAGCTGAGCAGGAAGGGCAAGTTGATAGCTCACCGAAGAGAGAGGCACTTTCTTCTCCAGTGAGGAGAGCTGGGCAAGCCCTCCCTTGTGCAGACCCTGAGTGTCTCTCAGGAGGGGGCTACTGTCCCTCAGCTCTCATCAGCCACAGAGCTGCTGTGCCCAGTGGGCTTCTCATTACAGCACCTGCTCAACACTATTTAAATGGTCCTGTGAGGAAAACCTCAATTAAGGCCAGAGCTCTTCAGGCCATAAGTAATATGAGTATTTGCAGTTCCCACCTTCCCACAGAAGATTCCTGAGCAGAAACAGGAATGAGTTAAGTCATGCAATTTTGGGGACTACGAAGGTAAAAAGGAGGAAGTGAAGGAAATAGCTTGTCAAAACTAACACAAACCCTCCCTCACCTTTAGCGGGTTAAACAGAGAGAGGAGAACTGATGTCTGAAGGTGCTGAGAGGTTTCCCCCCCCTTGCTGATGATTATAGCCCTGACAGATGAGGCTGGAGATCCTCACTAATGAGACATGAGTCACAAGCACAGTTAGTCATTTTGTTAAGTACTGACTGCTATGAAACAAAAACAAACAACAACAAAGCACTTCTAGAAAAAAAAAAAATCTTCAATTAGTGAACTCCCAACTCCCTCTCTTCTTCCCACTTCACATTCTTCTGCAATTCAAGAGGAGCCTCAGAGATTTTTCCTGCTGTTCATTATCCCCTCCATCAGGGCTGGCAATTATCACACTGGATGGAGAGCTGTACTGACAACCCAGCACAGCACAGGGATTGCCTGGGGAGGTCTCTCTGCTCAAGCCACTTTGGCCAGCAAAACTTCCCAAGTAAAGATGTGGCAGATAAGAGCTCTACTGTTCCCTGCTCCCCCTCCACAGTACAAATGTCTGCCAGGAATGACCACTAAAATCTTTCCAGAACCTCATGCTTTTGCCAGCTCTGCTGCACAGTTACAAGGCTGACATCTTGCTGGAATGAGCAGGCATGAAGCACTGCAGAACATGCAGAGAGTGGTTGCTTTAGAAGCTGGAAAGTACTCAGTGAAGGAAGATTGTACTGTTATTTGTCCTACAGCCTTTAAGACAGACATTTAATCTTGAGTCATATGCCTCAAAACATAAGGAATTTGTGTTTTCCAAGGTAAACTGCCTTTGCATCTTATCTGTTGTTAAAACAGGCAAAACTTAGCACAGTACTCTGAGAACCTGCTTTCAAGAGTTCAGGAGTCTATCAGTGCTGGTCAGTCTTAAGAACAACCTTTTGGGAGCACAGGAGCAGGCAGCTCCACTGTGTCCCAAGTCAAGCAACGCCAGCTGAACAGCAACTCCTTGTGGAGCTCAAGAGGAGAAAGAAATTGTATTATCTCTGGAAACAAGGCTCTGCAGGAAGACTACAGAGCTGTAGTTCACATATGCAGGGAGAAGAGACAAATGTCAAAGCTCAGAGTTGAAACTGGTCAGTGTTGTGTCAGCACTTTTTAAAAGCTGTTAATAGCAAGATGATGTCTGATACCTGTTAAAGATATCATAAGGATGAAGAAAAAGCAGAGGCATTCAACATTTTTCTGCCTCAGTCTTTAATAATACTGATAGACCTTGGGCTGCCCAGTCCCATGAGTCAGAGGACCATGAGTGCAGGAACAGTAACATTTCCATCTGCAGACTCTGAAATTGTGAGGGATCAGCTGTGTCAGCCAAGTGTCCACATGTCCACAGGGCCCGATGGGACTCATCAGGTGTTATGGCAGGGCTCCTCCTCAACATATCCAAGGGCCCTGGGAGTCTGGGGAAGTGCTTTTTGGCTGGAAGCCGGCCAGTATATATTCCAATTTATAAGAAGGACATGAGAGAAGACCCAGGAAACTACAGACCTGTTAGTCTAACCTGAGTTCCTGAAAAAACTGCAGAGAAGATTATTCTGGGTACTGAAAGGCATTCAAAGAACCATGCAGTCATCAGACACAGCCAACATGGCTTCACAGAGGGGAAGTCTGGTTAAATAATTTAATATTCTAGTTTCACCTGCCCTGTCAGTGGATGAAGGGGAGGCAGCGAATGCAGTTTTTCAATTTCAGTAAGGCTTTTCATATTGTCCCTCACAGTACCCTTCCAGCTGTGGGATGGGGGGGTTCATGGTGTACTGCCTGAAGAACAGGCTGAAGGGCAGAGTTCAAAGGGATACAGTGAATGGGGCTACTTCTGGCTTGTAACTGGTCACCAGTGGTGTTCCTAAGGGTTCAATTTTAGGGCCAGTGCTGTTCAATATATTTATCAAAGATCTGGATACAGGGGTTGAATGCAGCATTAGCTAATTTCCTGACAATACCAAACTGGGAGGTGCTGCTGATTCTCTTGAGGAACAAGAGGCCTTACAAAGTGATCTAGACAGATTGGAGCTCTGGACTTTAATTAATGGAATGGAATTTAACAAGTTGAACTGACTGGATTTTACACCTAGATCCAAGTAACACCACACAAAAGTAGAACTGGGAGAGGAGTTGCTAGAGAGCAGCCCTGCAGAAAGGGATCTGGGGATGCTGCTTGACAGCAAGCTCAGTAAGACTCAGCAGTGTGCCTCCACTGCCCTCTTCTCATGAAAGGACCTTGCCCCTGAGGCACATACCTGGGAAGCACAGGTAGCTTCTTCCACCCTATTCTCAATCAAAATGTGAGTAAAATCAGGAGCCCACCTTATTTAATCTGCCAAAAGTGCTGAAGAAAAAGTAATTGTAGACACAGTGACAAAATGCCAAGCCCATCTAGTTGTATTTGCAGAACTTGTTCTACACGCTTTCCAGAAAAGCAAGAGCGCAACCAAGAAGACAGGGAAAAAGGAATCAGCGTGGTCTGTCCTGTGCTCCTGCCTTGTGCCCCAACCCACTGTCACTGACAGACAGACAGTGATTCGTGTCTGCCCAAGAGGGCACAAGGCTGCTCAGGGCAGATGGCCCCAGATCCCACTGACCTGGCTGCTTGACTGTGAGGGTGCTGAGCCCGGAGAGCTCCTCTGCGCGCTTGTACCAGCGGTCGCTGGGGTCGAGCAGCCACTCCTCCACGCGGCAGCCGTAGGCCCCGCTGTCGCGCACGGTGGCGTTCTGGATGGAGAGCAGGAAGAGGCCGGGGGCCGGGCTCTCCAGGTGCAGCCGGCTCCGCAGGTCGCCCAGCGCCGCCGGCTCCCCGTAGTGCAGCGTGCTCTGCCGGCTCAGCCAGGCCACCACCTCCTTGTCGGCGCGGCCCGGCCGCCACACGGACCACTCCACCGAGAGCTGGGATGAGGGGCTGCTCCGGTTCTTCACCAGGCACTCCAGGGTCACCCACTCGTTCTCCAGCACTGTGATGTTCTTGTGCGTCTGGCTGACCTGCAGGCGGTTATCTATGGGAAAAGCCCGTTAGAAATGCAATGTGACCAAGGGCTACAAGGGTCCTTTGTCACCCCACAAGCCTTTCCTGCATGGCCACAATCCTGGGGTGTGATGAAAGAAATAAGGAAGTAGAGGAAAAAATGGCAGAAAAGGGAAAGAAAAGGACAAAAAAAAAAAAAAAAAAAAGGAGGAGAAGAAAGTAAGGCTTGTGGTTTTTAGGGTCTTCCGAAAATTTCAGGCGAGTCACCAACAATGACCCATTCGGTGCAGGGAATTGGAAACTCACAATCTCCCAGCAGGACCTGGGAGGTCCAAAGTGTACAGAGACCTAATGAAGGGAGATCACACCTCACTCTTTTCTTGTTCTCCTCCTAGGATGAGGCAGTAGCCTCATCACACCCCAACCAGTAAGCCCCCTGTTGTGGAAAAAGGAAAAAAACCGGCAAAGTATAGAACAGACAGCTGATTGCAGGGAAGCCCCGCTACAAAACAAGAAGTGGCATGAGGGCAAAGTCACACGCAGTGTTTTGCTGCCTCGGGAATGTCCCTGGTTTGTGCTCCACAACTTCATTGATACGCGGGAGGGTGACTGGAATCAGGTCTTTTATGCGAAATGACGTGTCCAACTCTCCTAAATCCCTCACAATTCTTTCCAGGGCCAGCCTGGACTTCCCTGGTTACCACTGCTGCAGCAAGCAAGAAGCACTGTACTTCCCACAGAGAGGTGGGTGATGCAAAGGAGGGGACAGTCACAGCCCCCCATCCCTGACCACCCCTCAGCCATCTTGGGACTCTGCAGACAGAAATGAGGAGCTGGCACTGGCAAGCAAGCCATGCTCTGCTGTGCTTCCTGTGTGTGCGACCAGGCAAAGCTGCACTGGGGACCATGTCCAACATCCCTATTGCACCCTTGTCCACAGAGCCTGTCTCTGGACAGCCAAATCCAGACAGAGAAAATGCTCTAAATGCCCTACTCCAGCCCTGATATCCAGCTGCATCCATCCTGCCTTAGGGATTTTATCTTCCAGACACAGGCAGCTGGAGCAAGCAAGGACAAGGCAGGCTTCCTCATGAAGTACCAATGCTCTGGACAGTACTTGCCTCCCTGCCTCTCTCCTCTGCCCCAGTCTGTGGGGGCTGTATTTAGCTCCTCCACCAGCTCACCTTGATCAGTGTAATCCACTGCCACAGAGACCACCCACAGAGCAGATTTCTCCTTTCCTGGCAGCCAGCTCCCCACCTCATTAAACATTATTCCCATCTCATGTGCAAAGGGAAAAGACACACGGCTCCCTGTGCCTGCCAGGATACAGGCACAGAGTAAAATTAAACTGCGTGCAAGACATAAAATTGCTTTCCCAGACAGGCACACACACAGGGGTTCTCTCTCAGCAAGTCGCTAGCTGACACTCTTGCTACATGACGCTCTCAAGGATAATGAAACCTGGCTGGATGCAGTGGCCCTATAGACTATGGGGGATGGATAACCTTCACGTGGGGACACTGAAAGGCTCAGCATGGAGGGACAGGAGTCACATCAAAGGAGGGAAAACCCTCCTTCCACGCAAGGATGTGCAGGCATGAGGATGCAAGGACAGGGCGGCAATCTCACAGGCCATGCCAAGAGGACCCCACCTGGCTGCTTGACGGTGACCTCGGTCCGCCCCGACACCTCCTCTGCCAGCTTGTACCAGGCGTGGTTGGGGCTGAGCAGCCACTCCTCCACGTGGCAGTAGTAGCTGCCGCTGTCCCGCACCTCTGCCCGCTGCACCGTCAGGCTGAAGAGCCCGCCCGAGGCGGAGCGCTCGAACTGCAGCCGGCCCCGCAGCCCCTCCTCCTCCGCGTAGGTGCCGTACTCGAAGGCCGAGCTGTGCGTGGTCTTCAGGATGAGCTTCCCATCAGCGTCCGAGGGCTTGTGCACGTACCACAGCACGGCGAAGTGGGAGTCGGGGCTGGTCTGGGACTTCACCGAGCAGTTCAGGAGGATGGGCCGGTTCTCCACCAGGGTGATGCTGCGCTTCGACTTGCTCACCTGCAGCTTGGTCACTGCGAGGGGGAATGGAGAAGCATGGAGAGAGGTGGGTCATTAACACAGGAAAGAAATTCACCAGATTTGGGGTGGGCCAGAGAGTGCCCTCTTGCTTGGGTCTCATATGCCTTTAAGACATTTAGATATTCTACCAAATCTCTCCTTTCAACCCCTATCTACTCCTGGATCCTCCCACTGTGTCTCTCAGCAAGAGAGGCTGCTTTTTCACAATCTGACCTTTAAAAGACTCTTTTTAATTCATAGTGGTCTAAGGCACCAGGCTTAGTAAGATGACTACACCCAAACTCAGTGGTTTTTCTCATGGTGAAATCATACCACTTGTACCTCAGGGCAATGAGCTATTGACCAGTTCCAGAGAAAACCACTTCTGAGAAAGCAAATTAAATGAGACCCCACTGCTGTCACATGCCAGACATCTCAGTGAGATGTATCCCATAGACACACAATAGCTAGGGGAGGAAGTGCAGGCACAACTGGAAAAGGAGAAAGAGTACCAGACTGGAAGGAATCAGCAAGGAGCAAGCTCTGCTCCCACAGCCAGGAGATCTGGCTCCAACTCCACCACAAACTGCACAGCCTAGGACAAGCCAGAGGCCCATCACCTCTCTTGGCTTCCCAAGCACAAGTGCAGTTCCCATGCTGTAGTTAAGCAGTCCCACAGTGTTGAGGATGATGCAGCAGAATCATTAGCTCTACTTCCTGTAAGGAGAGACACACAGATTCCCAATTCCTCTCTCCCTGTACAAACACAAGACAGAGCCTCTGCTGCAGTGTGTGCTCACACTGTGCTTGTCAGCCCAGCCCTGAGCCAGGGCATTCCTGTTGGCAGGGGAGGACACAAGGCGCCCTCCTGTGACACTTGTTGCTCGATGTGCCCTGGAGTTCCTACCAGCCACAGACAGGGGAGAGGGGCAGCTCCCACCCAGTCAGACACATCAGTCCTCCCCAGCAGCTCTGCCACCACGGACCTCCCCTCCTTCACCCCTCCTCACAATCCCTGTTCCCTTCTGAAAGGGGGAATGCTGCCTTGCTGCTGACAAGCTGCAATCTCTTAAATAGAACTTGAAGAGCGCATGGGTACAAGTGGCATGACGAAAGTGTGGCACCACAGGCACAAACAACTGAAGGCTGCCAGGGGACCTCTGCCCATCCACACCCTGGAAACACATCCCACACATCCTGTGTTTGTGAGGAAGCAATGTTGTCTTCTCTCCCTCACCAAGGCATGGGCTCCTTGCTTTGCATCATGCTTTGCTTCCAGCTTCCCTTGGGCACCAGGGCCTCGGATGCCTGTCGGCACAAGTGATGAGTGACAGTGCCCAGGGAGAGGATGAGCACAAACAACTTCAAATGGGAGGAACTCCCACCACAGCAAGGCTTTCTGTGCTATCACATCTGAGATAGGCATCCTGGTATCGCATCAGACATTCCCCTGGAGCCTGGATTGCCCGTGGCTTTAATCAGTATGCTAATAAAGACTGCGTGGCTGGTGCCTGTGGTATGGCATGGAGACACTGGAGGAAGGAAAGGAGGGAAACTGTCCTTGTTTTTCCTCTCTAGGGACTTCAACCTAATGGAAAGAGTCAGTGTCACCCTCTTGTATTTCTGCCATAATCCAGACACATTCCTTCCCCTTTGTTTCACTCCAGGACAAGAGCTTTAGCCACCACACCCACCCTCATCCCACCTTTTCGGCTCACCATCGGTTAAGAATGGTTATTTCGAGCATTAATCAATCTTCCAAGTCCCTAGGAGTGAACCAATAAAGGAGAAGGTGGTTCTCAGCAGTTTCCTTTTTCCCCCAGCCCCCTTTCCAAACAGTTTATTTTTAATTGGTACTGGATTATTTTCTGCAACTGTTACTATGGAAACCTTTGTTACTATAGCAACTGTGTATGTTAAGTCAGTAGCCCTATATCTATTAAAATGCAGTATATACACACACGCTCTGTGTGGTGGGTTGCTCAATATCAACACACATACACACACACACAAAGCCAGGGTACACACAGACCAGAGCTGCTGAGAGGCAAGGACCTCTGTCTCACAGTGCTCTTCCCACATCATGGCACCTCCAGGAGATGAAATGAGGATGGCTGACACTGAGTAATTCTAATCTTAGTGTTTGGGGCAACAGACCCACCTTGTACATGACAGATGCATTCCAATGAAGCAGTGAGGGCTTGTTCCCAGACCATAACCACAGTAATTGTCACTGTGTACAAACAACATGAACCCCTGAGGTCATCCAAGGAGTCTTAGACGGCCCCTCAGCAGCTTTCCCCGCTCCCATGCAACCTTTGAGAGCAACGGGGAAGCAATCTTACTAACTCTGACAAAAATGCGATCGTAAATTTCACACCCCCCCCCAATCCCTGGCAGCCACGGCAGCCAGTAGTCAGGAATTTGCCCACACTTGCACTGAGTCCCCAAGATATTGATGAGGTAGTGCTTCTACAGCTGCTACCAGCTGGAGCAGCAAGCCCTGGCAGGGAATCACAGGTCTTCTCTTTGCCAGACTATACTCTTGCAGAGGTTCAAAACACTGTGCACGAAGTTTCCTCTAGATTAGAGGCATCAGTGATATGTAATGACATCCCTGCCAATGCACTTTTCATCAGACATGAATTATTTTCCTAAGGGAGGCACACTGCAGCAGATGCAAGTGCAGGTTCTGTTTCCCTCCCACAGAATTAGAGAGGACATTTTCAGTCTTTTCCAATTCTGTGAATGCCAAATGCTTCTACATCCTGGGGCTGGTTCCTGCATAGTACACAGGCACCCATCTATTCTTCATTACCTTTTACAGATCCTACAGTAGTGATTCAAGGTTTCTATGGACCACAGGCTGATAACAACTAAGTTGGATATGCTGTGGCACACAGGTTACCTTGGGGCAGCTTTACCCTCGGGAAAGATCCTGGTTAAGACATGGGAAGCTTTGTGGGGTAACTCACACTTCTGCTCTCCCACAGGGTTGACCATCAGCCACTGTTCACAGATACACAAACAAATCCACAAAGATCATTTTGCATTTGGGATAAATTATTTTAAAAGGGTAAAACAGATAATACTGAAGTTGGTGGTCCAGGGTAATGGGAATGGCACAATACAACGCCAGGGAGTCAATCCATCTCTTCCCATTCTGGTGGTAAGCCTATTCCAGTGCAAACTGAGTCTCTCCATGCCACGTGCAGCTTGCCAGGTCACGTTTAGAGATGCTCCCATGACATGGAAATGGTGCACCAGTGAGGTTGCAAGAAGTCTGACACCCCAGGCACCCAGCCAGCGAAATCTCACCCTACTGACAAGGGGGAAACTCCCTTTCCTGGCTTGAGGATTTGCCTGGGCAGAGAGCCAGGAAAGGGCTTGGCCTTCAAAGGCTGAGTTGATCTGCTGTGCCCCAGGGGCTGGGCTTTAGGTGAGGCAGGGCAGGGCTGCCCCAGCTCAGTGTCAGGCAGCAGAGGTGGTGGGCACAGCAGCGTGAACAGACACAGTTACGCAGCATTTTCTGCTGGCTGTCAAGAGGCTGATGTTCTCTTAACAGCCTCCCAAACATCTGCTCTGTGAGAGGAACAGGTGCCTGCATCTAGGTGAAGTTATCGTGCATATCATCTGCATACCATAATCCTGTTGCCACAATGTCTCCTGGCTCCCTGGAGAGTGCCAGTAAAGAGGATATTGTACCTTAATGTACTGTAATTGGCCCTACATATGCTATTAAGGCTTTCAATTTACACTGGCAACAAGTCATGGTTAGAAACCTCTTCATTTTTTTTATCATTACCTCAAGATGCCTGTGGCAGCTTCTGGTTCTCAGAGTTTGCACCTCTGGCTGGGACCTCAGGTCAGACACACCTTACAACCACAGCAAGCTATGACACAGCCAGATCCTCTACAAGCTGATATGTAGTAGATGTTTTCTCCACACCATCAAGCAAGCAATCAGTCTCCTCAAGCTGAGCATGTGGTAAGCACAGTTACACAAATATCTGGAGGAAGGGAGAGCAGTCATCAGAGGAGGAGGACAGAGACAGTGATGTCATTCATGGTTTTTCTGCTGACTTGCTGCCTCTTGGCTCCCTCCCCTCTGTTTCCTCATCATCAAGCTGGGGTTACAACACTAACCTTTAGTAAAGCACTTTGCAACCTGTACCTAAAAATGCTGTGATAAGAAGAAGCTCCGTCTCAAACACCTTACATCATTTTGCCTTGTAGGCAACAAGAAAACACAACAGCAGGAGTTTACTCCCCACCTGGGAGCCACCATTACCAAGTCCTGGGAATGGCAGTGTTTAATTGCAGCTGAAGATGTTTTGATTTCCTCAAAACAGCCCCACACAAAACCCCAGAATGTTGCTCCTACAGCAAAGGAGGAGGGGACCATCCACTGGGGAAGGAGGCAGCTCTGCATGAACCAGCAGCTGTGGCACAAAAGGGTGGGCAGGAGGATGGCCACCACATCCCAGAGTCCCCAGAAAGCCCTGTCACCACAGCAGGGAGGTCGTGTCCCACTTTGGAGGTTGCTGCTCACTGGGGAGAGCTCCTCCAGAGAACACTTTTGCTTGGAAAGAACTGATGAAATGTTGCAAAAAGTTTTCTGGGGAAACGTCCTAATTTTAAAAGCCTCCACTGAGATTTCACTGTGCTGAGGTGTGTGTGCAGGGGGAGCAGAAATGAGGCCAGCCCAACCTAAACCCAGCCTTGGTTTAACACCATACAGTGGGTTTAGCAGGCCAGGCAGGAGAGATTCCTTTAAAGCAGCACAGCGCCACAGTGACTTCTACAAGGAACCTCTCTCTCCCCAGCACACTCAGTGTACAGCCCTAAAGGGCACTGCCCAGGCCTTTGGCACAAACTCAGCCATCTCCTCAGCCCGTGGTCACATCCCAGAGGTGCTTCATCATTTCCCTCATTAGAGCCTGAAAAGCACTCGGTGCCTGAATTCCTCCAGGAGGATGTTTGCCTGGGATTCAAGAGACCAGTGCGCAGGACCTGCCACAGGCTTAGACATGTACTAACATTCAGACCCCTGCCAGCTCTTCTCCCTTCCACAAAGCAGGGCTGAGGAGCCTCCTCCACCTCCCCAGACACAGCAAAGACTCCTGCTTTAATGACTGAACAGAGTCAAGCAAGTACATGCCAGCCTACTGATTCAGCATGGCAAAAGCTGGGTGACTCACGTTTATTAGGTTAGTTGAAATCAAACCAACGTTCAGAAGGGAAAGATGTGCAAATCCTTTTGGAGAGGAGGCATCAGAAGAAAGGCATTTGCAGAAGGGAAGAAAACAAGAAGCTCCTAGGAGGACTGTGCTCATTAAGCTTAAGCACAGCACAGAAATCACAGCAAAGTAAAGACAAAGGCTTCCAGCACTGGGGCAACCTCCCCAGAGAAGGCAGGAACATGGCAGCACAGCTCCCGACTCCGGCTATTCTCTTTTAACTGAACACAATTCCTCCTGAAACTGGATTAGTGAGGTTGCAAATTGCATTAGCCAACATGGGAGGCTGCTGGTGCAACAGGAGCAGCAGAAAGGGAAATAGCATTAGACTTTGCCTGCCATTATTACTGCCATTATTAACTTGTCACTTTACTGTAGTGTTCCTATAACAATGAATTATTGCCTGCAAACAGGCTGACATGATTGAATTACTGGGAGAGCAGCTCTGTGGGAAGGAAAGACAGCATTAACCCTTTCCTGAGGAAGGCTCAGCTTCAGCCCCCTCCCAAAAGAGCTGAAGCTGTGACTCTCACCACCAAGTGACCTGCATTTCAACATGTTCAGCTAGTTGCTGTGAAGTCCACAGCCCAGCAGGCAGCCCAGACACTCCCCAGCCTCACAGCGGCTGCTGCTGCAGCAAGACCAGCCGAGTACTTAAGCAGCTGCACACGTCCATGCTGACCATCACCTGTCCAACAGCCCTACCCAGCACTCAGCCCCAAGCACAGGCACAGGACTGAAGGACACTGTGCTACTGCAGCCTGGGGAGCGGAGTTTGATGCTCTCAAAATGGTGCCAGAGGGTGCTTGGCAAAGCAGAACAGGCACCTCCCCTCAAACCCTATGGTGGATCTGCTTGCTCAGCCGCACCCCCACCAGCTCCAGCCCCAAGTCTGATCATCCCAAAGTACCTACAAGTGGCCCCATGCCCTGCCCCTCCCCAAAAGCAGCACAGTCAGACCCACCAAGCCCTGGGGGAGCAGGTCAAGTCCATCTCTGCATGTGAAGACTGCAGTCAGTGACAAGGACACGCGCTTGGCTAGGGAACAGCCTGGCATTACCAGCTGTGCTGGAGCCTGTGGAGCAGCTAACAAACCAGCAGGTAACCAACCAAGTGGGGCCTCAGGGAGGAACGCATGTGTGACCCAGAAAGGCTTTTTAAAGCCCAGAAGCCATATATCTGCCAGCACATACAGAAAAGGCAAGATTGGAAAAAGCTGGGAAGCTCACGGCCTCCCAGGTCCAGCCGAGGCTAAGGCAGAGACCACCAGCTGGGATGTACCATCGGCCTGGAAAAAACAGGACTTTCCCCAAGAAACAGAAACCATGTCAGTGTCAAGAACAGCAAGAAACAAATGTACCCCAAAGCAAAATGCCTCACAAACCTAAAATCAGAAACTTTCCTGCATAACCCTGAAATGCACATAAAAGTTCTGCACGAGAGAGAAGAGGGGAGGGAGGAATAAAAGATTCCCAGCATGAGTTGTGCCTGCTGTCAGAAAACAATATATGGCTCACTGATCACTTGTAAATTAAAATATGGAGATAGGATCACTGGAAGATAAATTCAGTACCAAGCTACACTGAAGATAAAGAAATAAAAAAATAGCATACAGAGATATTTAATCAACTCCTCATCAGAAAGATTTCAAACAAAGGAGTGCTCTGTCAATTAGGAAAAAAAAGTAATTAAATGCACCTGAAGAGCAAGTTGTAACACACACTGCAGCACCCCACACCAACTCCCATGTCATGCTGGAGGCTGGATTTCCTGAGATACTTCTTCCCTCACAAAACAACTTGGCAGTTTTGTGCAGTTGCACGCTCAGAGCACAACTGCACCCTGTAGTGCAAGGCTGACTTTTGCACACGCTGTGTTTGACTTGGGCATTTTCAGCAGCTCCTGCTGAAAATCTGAGTGCTGGGCAGACAGAGATGAGCTGCTTAGGGTGGTGTGAAATGTCATTTTCTTGCCACCCAGAGAGCAAGCTCTCCAGACAGACCTCAGGCAGGATCAGGAGACCTTTCGGATACTGCCCGCACCAGCCCTGCCAGTGTCAGGTGCTGCTCTCCATGCAAAGAGAAGTCCCCTGAGAAGGACTCAGCTGAACTGATCCAAGCATTAGCTCACTCCACTCACCTTTAACTGTTCCCTTCCACTGGGCTAGTTTTCTGCAGGTGTACTAAACTGAACTGTGGCACAGCAGGAACTGTGCCAGCACAAGGAATGGGACAGGACCATGCAGCCAGCAGCCCACACTGGGGATGAGGATCACCTCCTTCTGTGCAGCGAAGTGACAGGTCAGCTCCACCTGCAGGAGTTTACTTCCCACCTGGGAGCCATTATTGCCAAGTCCTGGGAATGGCAACATTTAATTGGAGCTGAAGGTACCATTGCCCCAAAACTGAATGCTCATGGATGACGCTGCTTCCATAACTAGTGAGTACAACTACTGCTGGAAGAACAACCCAGTGGAATGAGCCATCTGTCATTTCTGAAGGAATTGTATTCTTGAACTTAAGGAGTGAGGACATATTTCAGCATAATGGGCTACAGATCCATCATCATCTGAACTCCCTGCTTCTCTGTTAATTGGGACAAGGAAAACTATAGTAATTTTCTTTAGCAGCATCCCAAATGCCTATTTAAGAAAGCAAGATGGCTTTAGAAAAAACTTTTATGTATACATACATACGTAAAAAAAAAAAAAAGAACCTGAGCCACAGGTTCAGCATGTTTGCAGCCATTTTGCTGTAAGGAAGCAGATCTCAGGTTCAGTGAACCCAGGAATCAGTCTCTGACCAATGTCAGAACATGCAGTTTCTCATGCCAAGAGAAGCACTCCTCAGGATACAGAACACAGAAGAATGGTGCAGGTGCCATGTACAGGAATGGACTGCCAAAGGTGCTGCTTGGGCATATGGGGAGGGACCCCTGGGCTGGGCACTACTCTGACTGGAGGGCTGAGAATCCAGCAAGAGAAATATTGTGCTGCTGCAGCACTGAGCCTGCTGGCCCCAAGGCCACTCACCTCACGGAGAGCTGGGGCTGCATGCAAAGACTGGGACAGGACAAGAGTGGTCAACACCTGGCTGCAAAGCTGCTCATCACCAGCCTCCCTCTCCCTCAAGGGCTGCCCCTGCTGACACTGCTTTTGAGATCTTCAAGGACAGGAGGAGGTACAAAGCTTTAGAGCTGGACACCATCTAAGTACTGCTCACTGCAGAGTATTTTAGTCCAAGGAAAGCAAACAGGGAATCGATGAGAAGCTGAAGTGTGTGGAGAGAGAGAAGCTGTTCAAGACAACATCAAAGAAGGTGCATGTGCACAGACTGCAAATAGGCTGACACCATGGTTTTGTACATCCACGCTGCAAACAGGAGTGGAAAACTGCTCAGGAGATATCAAAGAGAGAAAGCAGAGAGTATTCTGAAATGGAAGTGAAAATTTTGGACCTAAAAACCACGGAGAGAGTTAACTTGAACAGAGCAGCATATCCTGGATATGGCCCAGGTCTCCTGGCACTTTCAGTCTTGTCAGGGGGCTGCACTAAGATCAGTGGGCACACACAGAGCAGGCTGAGTCAGGTTAAGGTCCTACTAGGTGCAAGGATGCATTCCCACACTCCTCACCCATGTGTAATGCATCCAAGATGCTTCATCCATTTAAAGTTCAACTTCTCAGGTCATGCCCCTGGGTGTATTTTCCAGGCTGGAGTCTCAAGAGAAACTTAGAACATAACTGGCTGCAATCAGCTCAACACACCTGGCTCTTACAGAAGGCTCTCACCCGCAAACCTGCAGAGGAGTCAAGCAGCACTGCTCCCAGAAGGAAAACAAACACAGGGAGAGGTGAATCACAGCTCTGACCCTGCAAGGCCAGTGTCATCATCCCCAGTACAGCATCAGGAATGCAGCAGCACATCCAGCACGAGCTCCCTCCCCTGCTGCTTACACCCAGGAGGACAGGGATGTTTGGAGGAGGGAGGGATGGCTAAATGTGGAGAAAAAGCACCCTGGGATGCTGGCCTGGGATAAATAACTGTGCCAAGGAAGCGTCAGCAAGTCTAAGTGGGGAATCTGTCCCAGAGGACCTGGCAAGTGGGGCAACCGAGCTCCCCAGGGCAAATGGGCATGAGTAGGAGAATCAACTCTACCTGTGCTATCTGCAGAAGAAAAAGGGCTCCAGCCAGATCACTAATGCAGGTCCACACAAGGTGACAGCTCAGGGTCATGCAACAACTGAGACCCTTCATTTCATGTGTTCAGTGTGCTGGAAGGAAGGAGCAGCAGCTCTGAGGAAGAACAGCAGGTCTTACCCCACTGGCAGTGAAGGGAAAGGAGCAAGTCCCCGAGCACACAGGGAAGAGGAGGCTGCTCAGCACCACAGCCATGGCTGCTGAGGAACTTCTGAGCTTTTCCTGAACTCTTTCAGCACTCAAGCACGGGTACAACCATTTGCCAGATGGAGCAGGCAGCTGTAAAGCAGGGAAGCAGTGCTGTTCTACAGAGCAAAACCACTCTGGGATCAAGCAAGCAGCAAACTTCAGTTTCCAGACTTCACTTCTGTAAGGAAGTTTCCAGCTCATTAACTCTGCTTGCTTAACTTTTTTTTAGCTGGATGCTGCCAGAAGCAAGAAGTGCCAGGTTAAAGCACAGATTTTGTGGCCTTTGAAAACACTTGCTTGAGCCTCCACTCAAGAGTCTGGTCAGTATCCACTGGCCACCTCTAGTACAAAAGGCATTCTTCACATCCATCCATAAGAGGATTCCTTAAACACTGAAATTACTAAAAATTACTAAAATGAGACGAAATAAAGGCATTAACAGTAATATCTGAGTTAAGGAAAGTTTCTCACTATACTCCACAAATGCCTTGGTAGTTAATTATTTGAAAATCAGTCCTCCTCTCCCAGCATTAAGTGTGTTATAAAGCAGCCTCCTTTTCCAGTTCTCCTCTGCCTCATGCCTTCTTCATCTTCCCAGCATCCTTAGTCTGCAGTCACAACCATCCACTGCTTGGCTGCTCACTGAGCCTTCAGAGAGAAGGAGGAGCATGAGACTGAATAGTCTCTCTGTGGCTGCCATGGATGGCTTGGACAAAGAGGTAAGAGTCCTTCATTGTCCACTCATTAGGTTTCTCTGGCCATTACTAGCCCAGCACAGCCACTCCCTGGTTTCCTGTGGAGAGCAGAAAAGTAGCACAGGGCTCTGCACCAACCTGAATGCAGGGCTTCAGGGACAGCACAGCACAGCACTGGCTCAACCCACTCCTAAAGTAAGGTTCAGGAAGAAGCCACCTCCAGCTCCTCCAAGGCCAGCTTGATGAGCCTCCACCCTCCCCCTCCATGATGGTTTCAACTTGACAGATCCTAATAAAGCAAACTTTAAGAAGCTGCCCCTGGAGAGCCTCTGCAAGATAATTAATGCTCTAATGAAGAGCATGACTGCCTTGTTTGCTCGACGGCTCCCAGGTCAATCAATCTGCTGGAGACTGGCTTGCAAAAAAGCAGTGAGGAGCCCAGCACCCCTGGAGTCTCCTCAGTTATCATCCCCTGCCATCCCTCCTCCCATGTTCATTACTGTCAAAAACCCAGCAGCAAGAGGACTGATTTATAGAGGTGATTGCAGCTTCTCCCCGAGCGCCCGATCCAGATTTAGTCGCGAAGGAACAGGACAAGGGACAACGCAAGGATGGAGGGGTGGGGAGCTGCATGGGGAGCTGCATGAGTATGAAAGGGGTGACAAGGTGCTCTTAGGGTGGGGGTGTTGTGTGAAAGCCCTGCTTTTTCTGCTGTTGCCAGACACACTCTCCAGCACTCAGACCCCAGGACTTTGCTGAATCACCCCCTCGTCTGTGCTGCAGGGGAATGATAAGTGCAGTAACACAACACAATGACAATGGCAATTTAATACACCAGCACAAATCTGCCCCAAGCCTCCTCGCCAAAAGAGAGAGCACTCTGCAGACACCCAAGCCTGCCCAGATTGCAGCACAGCCCCCGTGGTGGACTGTCTGCTGCCCTTGTCTGAGTCCTGCAGACCACACGGACACGCACTGCTCCCAGACAGCGCCTGCTGTCTCATCCCTGGACACCTGGCAGGGAGAAGCCAGATCCAAGGAGGAGATGGGAACAGAGCCTGCCTGACAGCCCGTGGGTCTTCCCCTTGACCTGTCTGAACCTATCTACCACCTTCCTCTCTCAGGCAGGACCCAGAGCCCAGGTGCTGTGTCCCCTCCGTGCTGTGCAAGAAAGGGGGCAGGGGACAGTGAGGTCAGCTGGCATCTCAGTGAGCACTGAGAGCTCAGCCTGAATCAAACACTTCCAGGGTCACTTGGATTCAAAAGAAACCATCTGCTTCTCCTAAAAGTTACCTCTGCTTCCTCTAAAACCCAAGGAAACTGTAAGTGCCAGGGAGCACCACACATGTCCTCTCCAAGCACAGGACACAGCTAATTCTGATGGATCTCTCAAATATCAGCCCACTAAGCCTTTGCATGCTGGATGCTCTTCTCAACCTGGAAAGGGGCAAGGCAAAGGGCAAAGCAATGTCTCTAGATGGGAAAATGGTGGTGAACCCTCAGGGGAAAGGGATGAGGGCCTTGGGGATGACAGACCAACCCAGGTCTTCAGAGGCAGACCAGATACTGCAGCAGAAGGGGAGCTCCAAACACAAAAGACATCTCCACTCCTGCATTCGGGGCTCACGTCTAGTTCACACTGCACTACTCTGCATGGTCTCCTGCCAGCTTTGGTTTCAGGGAAGCAGCTGGTGTGAACTGAGATGTACTTTTATTATTCTTCCCCTTCTGCTGCAACAAGAGCTCACCAAGAAAGAAACAACAGGCATCTTGAGAGATGGAAGTAAAAAGGAGAGCACTGCATTGTAGGGAAATGAAACAGCCACAGGCCATCTAGCCATTCTGGTCTCCAGTCATGTCTAACAGTCTCCCACACCAGCCTGGATTTCTGCCCCAGCCTACAGAAGTTAAAACTCAGCAGTGGCCCTAAAGCAGTGCAGGTCTCTGTCCCTGTAAAGCACACATGAGCTCTCAACCCAAGGTGTGCAGGCTTGCATGACACTGAGCAGCAGGTCAGAAAAGGGAGCTTTGGATCCCAGTGCTACTGCTGGTGAACTTACATGATACCTAAATTCTCTATAACCTCTCACACACACAACCAGCACCTTTTAAAGGGAATTTCCTCACACTGCCAGTCTTAAGAACAGAAAGATCCCAGGGGATCAGGAATGTCACTCTCAAAAGCCAAATCTGGCTCAGATGCCACACAGGAGACTTGTGCCATAATGCCTGCAGACCTGGTACTCAGAATTGGGTTTATGCTGCCATTGCCTGCCTTCCTTGCCCCCTCTTTCAGCTCCCTATATGTTTCATTTCTCAAAATACTGCTCATTTCTTCTTGGATTTCACAAAGCAAGGAGGCCACCACTAATTTACCTTTCTCTCCTCAACACACTTATGTATATCAGGCTGATATATACTGATTTCCATGTCTGTACCTGGAACCTGTCAAATACAAAGGTCACTCATACAGGGAGCAGGGGTTTGAGAGGGAACTAGAATCCCCTTACAGTCTAGAAACACGTGCTGGCTCCATTTGCCAAAAGACCTCCAGATAACTCTTCTTTATGGTGAACCTTAGTGGACTGGTAGTGGAGATAATGCCCCCCAAGCGTATGGGTCAAGGCAGACAGCCATGGCTAATGGCAAAGGAAAGGATGGGACTGAGACAACAAAAAGCATCCTGAAGTTACCTCAGATAACTAGTGACTAGTGGAACAAAAGTAGACAGACAGCTCTCTCAGCTGTTTAATAATTCTGAGGTCCTGAATGACCCTTTTTGGAGAAGCCTTGGATATTTATCTAAATATCCAGCACCCACTTCATCAGCACAGGTTTGACTGGGAAGGCTCTAGGACATTCACTCAGAAGTGTCTGGGGAAGGTGTCTCCCATATCATCCTGGATCCTCTCTGGAGATCATCCAGCCAAACAGGAAAGACACAGTACAACCCTCTGCCACATGCAAAACCAGAGAGAACCAGAGCATTCCCTGGTCTGACTGCCAACATTTCAGTCATGGAGAACATCAACCACCCGCTCCTAGAGGCTGCCTGGGACATGGTAACAAAACACAGAGAGGGGGCAGCCATGGTGCTGGGAGAGCTCTGAGGCGTCCCTCTTCTCTTCCATCCCCATCTGTGAGCCATAAAGTCTCAAACAGTATGCAAGGCTCACTGAACTGACAGCTAAGATTAATTTTGCAGTCGTTTGCTGAGCAGCTGGGAGACAGGGAGAGGTGAAAACCACGGAGACCTGGACAACTTGTTCTGTTAAGGCATCACTTGAGTGTTACTGCTCCAGTAAAGAACAACAGGCTGCCAGAGCATGGTTTAACTGAGCTGCCTGCCACCCTGAGCTGTGACACACAGGCTCTCTTCCTGAAGCTGTTATCAAGGATTTCTCTCTCCCTCTCTGTCTCACACACAGATATGCATGCATAGGGCTGTGAAGAAGCATGTTACTCCAGAGACCACATCCATTCAACACTGCTTCCTAAGGAAGTAAGCTAAAATGATGAACATCCCCAATTTGACCTTGCAAGCAGTAAAACATGTATTACAAGGTAGCATAATCAAGATAAATGGAGAAGATTAACCTGGAGATGAGGGCAAGGGAGAGAGAGGTAAGAAAAATGATGGAGGGCTCATGAGGTGGCTCGAGCTCACAGCATCCCCTGAGTTGTCTAAAGACAGGGTTGGGGAAGGTGGAGGGATTATGAAAAGGGATACTGATGGGAAAAACATAAAGCCCAACCAGTAGAGACCCTAGGAAGGAGTCCTTCTGCACAGGAACACAAAAGGAGAACTCACATGCAGGAAGGACCTGAGCCAACAGCCTTGAAGGGGTTAAAAGCCTCACTCCAAACACCAACTCCATCCCTAAGGGCAAGACAGCAATACACCATTCAGCTCAGCCAAGCCCACAGCTACTGTGGGCTTTGTTTGCACTTTTCATGCACAATAGGGACACCACCAAAATATCAGTGACAAGGCCTACAGAAGGCCCCTCACTTCAGTACAAGGACAGCACCTTGTAGGTTTTCTGACTGCCCCTGCCACACCAGGTGCCTGTTGCTTATCTGCTGCACAGTCTGTGTGGGCACCCATGGCCATGGAGGCTTTCAGCCAAAAGGGGTCAATTTCTGGTGAGGATGAATATTAGGCTCTTTGATCACCATCTGTTTTTGAAGTTGCCTCCAACAGAATGAGAGATGAGCCCAGCTATTAGACCAGAGTTGCAGCACCCCACCTATGGTGCACATGCAGCTAGGGTGGCAACACATCTTTCTCTTTGATCCTGTTTGTCCCATTCTTCTCCCCTCTTTTCAGAGTCTTCCCTGATAAATGGAGGTGGCAACCTGAAAACCATCTCTGCCTCACAGGAACACTCCAGACACTGGACTGAGCTCAGCCACCTCACTTCCCAGGAGGTGGATAAAGGAGCTCCAACATAATCACAATTGAAGAGCCGAGCCAGCTACAAGAGTGATGAGAAACATCACTCACTGCCAGAAGAGCAGTCCTAACTCAGGGGAGACTGTGGCAGTCATATTTTCTGAAAAATCCCTTGGGCCAGGATTTTCTCCTGGCTAGCTGACAAGCCTCAGAAAAAAAGGAAAAGAAACTCTTATCTCATTTGCTTCTCCTGTGTTTTGCTGCTTTGGAATGTGTTTGGACATTGTTTACCAACAGCTGGTTGTTTCACTGGTTTCATGTGAATTGTTTTGACTTATTGGCCAATCGGGGTCAAGCTGTGTTGGGGCTCTGGAAAGAGTCATGAGTTTTCATTATCTTGTTAGCCTTCTGTAAGTATCCTTTCTGTATTCTTTAGTATAGTTTAGTATAGCATTCTTTAATATAATATAATATAATATAAAATAATATAATATCATAAAATAAAAAATTAGCCTTCTGAGAACATGGAGTCAGATGCATCATTCCTTTCTGCCACAGGGCACCCTGCAAATACAACAGGAGAGCTCTGCAGCACCAGCACATACCCTGTCGGAACCCAGGAAATTCCTCTGGCTGCCCTGGAGGACTCAAGACCCTGACAGGGAGTTCAGAGACCTTGGCACGGAGTCAAAAACACCTGTGCCTTTGATTTTAGCCCTTGGAAAAAACAATTACCAACCTTATATGAGGATTCACAAGACACGAAAGTTTAAGTAGAATGATAGTTAGCTTGTAACAAGAAAGAAAAGTAGAATTTTGAATTTTTAGAATGGAGGTTCAGAAGCCAAGATGGAGGGATTTGGGCGTGCCTTGTCCTCCTTCTTAGCCTCCATCTTCTGGGTGATGGTGGCCCTTTTGGATTGGTTTAGAGTAGAAACACACTGCCTAACATAGGTGATAGGTATTGGAAAATTATTGTAATATACACTTAGTTTTTTTTGCCTCTGAGGGTGGCCAGTGTGCCTCAACCCGACCTGCCAGACAGACCTACGGCGGGTCAGAGAAAGAATGTTTTAGATAACAGCAAATAAACAACCTTGAAAACCAGAACAGAAGAATCCTGACTCCTTCTCTGGCTGCCGGGCTGGCAAAAGAGACTCTAACACATCTCGGGGTCATCCTAACCACAGAATACCCCATCCCCCCAGCCCCCTCCACACACCCTCGTCGCTCACCTGGCCGCAGGACCCTGATTTCCAGCAGGTTGGAGGTCCTGTCTGCCAGCCTGGTCCAGCTGCTGTTGTAGTTCTTCCTCCAGAGCTCAGCCACACACTGGTACTTGCCGGCCTCGGTGTCGCTGGCCCTGCTGATGCTCAGGCGCACGTTGTTGCTGGACTCGGCCTTCTCGATGGCGGTGCGCGTGCGGAAGGCCGCGGCCCTGTCGCCCCACTGGACCCCGCCGTCGCGCGTGAAGGTGACCAGGTCGTGGAACTCGGTGCTGCCTGCCGGCTGGAAGCGCCATGTCACCGACACCGGCACCCAGGACGGGTAGTGGGGCTTGATGATGCACTGCAGGTCGAAGGACTCGTTGTAGGTGACCCCCGGGGTGCGCGAGATGGCGGTGACGGCAAATCCGGCCTCTGTGGGAAGAGAGGAGAGGGATTTGAGACACCTGCCTAAGGGGGCCCCGCTGTCAGCATGCAAAAGCCAGCGTGGTCATCCAGTGGCGTGATCAGCCACTCGAGTTGTGTCAGCTTCTCATCTGCTATGGCCAAGTGAGGTGAAAAGCAGAGGCAAAACCACACAAGTGGTGGCGGCCTGAGCAGCAGTGATGGCCTGGGTGAGCACGGGCTGCAGCCATAGCAGGATTGGCCTTGATTTCTGCCCAGAGGAGTGAGATCCCGAGACAGAGCCTCTGCAGGCTGCCAAAACCCTGTGTGGAAATGCAGCAGCACAATGGCAAGGGAGAGCACCTGGCAGAGAAGCTACTCAGCAGCAGCCTCCTGTGATTCACATCCACCTCTTGGGCAGGGGGTACCACCCTGTCCCCCAACCCAGGTCTGCATCTGGCTGCTGCAGCTGGAGGAAGAATGAGGAAAGCAAGATGTAGCAGCCTTCAAAACATGCATCGTAGAGGTGGCAATGGTTACAAAACTCCAGGAGGGAGGCAAACTGAAAGAGAAGCTAGTTGCTCCTGTTCTTCACTCAGCACAGCTTTTGTTCTCTTCCAGATCACAACTCCAGGACAGCTTTATGCAGTTATTCTCACGTGTCTGCCACTCTGTAAGCTGGTCAATACACTTTGACTTGTTTACCCCCAGCACTCTGTTTGTTTAGAGGAGTTGAAATCAGCAGTGTATTGGTAATTAAAAGGTAATATATTCCAGTTAGTGAACTGTAAGCCAGTCAGGCATGCATATTCAGGCAGAGTACTTCCACTGCTCATTTGAAGCAAGCTGCAGAGAGAAACATTTTCTTCTCTTCCAATCACTTCGGTGTGGCCAGCAGACTCAGCAGGGACCTTGTTTTCTTCTGCCAATGTCCCCAAGTGCTCCCCTCCTCAGAGGCTCCACGGGGCATGGAGTTAACACATGGGCTGACAGTTCCCCCTCTCCCTGCAGTGCTGACCACCCCAGCTCTCAGCAGAGCTGCCACTGCTGGAGGAGACCCCAGACAGTGCAGAGTCAAAAAAAGAACATCTTCTGGATCAGCATGGAGTTTCAGCGTGCCACTGGCTCTAAAAGATGAGCCAGGAGCTCCCTGCTGCTGCAGGCAGACCGGGCACAGCATGGAACCCACCAAATCTGCTCACTTCCAGCAAGTGCCTCTGCAACCCCATGGCGTCACCGGGCCAGAGCTCCAGGACGTGTAATTACTGAGAAAACAGGTCAATCTTCAGGATTAAAGCCTCTCACAGCATGTTCAGTGATTACCCAGGAGGGCAGTGTGAGACCCAGGCTGCCTCCCCTGCAGAGCTGTTGCATCTCAGCCCCGCACAAGCCCTCACCTTCACACCCTGCAGCAGCCCTCCTGCCCCACTAAGTGTGTTAGCAGGCCCAGCTCAGAGAAACCCCAAGCCAGAGAAGGCCCTGGAAAGCCAACTTAATTTCACCAAGACTGGGTGACTTCATCAAGTTTATTCTCCAGTTGGCCTGGGCAAGGAAGCTTCATGAAGTCATGCAGAAGCCAGGTGTGTTTCTCAGGTCTTCAACTCCATCAACATGGTCATGACACTTAACAAACAAAAGCTCTTCTTCTTTTGGGACTTGGAACAAAAAGCATAGAAGTGGATTGATTTTATGTAAAACCTCCCTACAAAAATACACCACTCCCACAACTCCTCCTTCCATGGCCAGATTGGGACTTAAGTCTGTGCCATGCGTTCAAGAGCCTCAGAAGTTCAGGAACATCTGGTCTCTTCTGCCAGCACACCTCTCTCTTCTGGCTGCTACTTCTGAACCATGCTGTGGTTAGATTTGTGGGTTTGAACATCATCAGCTGAAGAGTTTCTTACCCCAGCAGGCTGGCAAACAATGAGACCTTAACTTGAAATGTGAGTGTCACTAAGTTTACTGCATTTTTTTTTAGAACAGCAGTTTCTGAAGCCATAAACCTCTCCTGCTTTTTCTTAGTACCCTGAATTTGAGTTTCTCAGGACATTTCAAAAACATGAAGCTGAACAAAAAAAAAAAAAAAAAAACAAACCAGATTCAGCAGCAAAACAATACTCAATAGTTTCTCTACTATATTTTTATGAGGTACTTCAGCTTTGCTAGTTAAAGAGACCTAGGAATTTCTTAAGCCTAGACAGAATATGCTCAACGGCCGGTGACGGAGGAGCGGAGGAGGTAGAACAACCTTTCCATCACATCTTCTGGAACTGCTGTGCACTTCTGAGCATCTTAAATTTTAACAAGAGTAGAAGCAACACATTTTAAAATCTAACTGCTTCATCTCAAGACTTTTACAAGTGGCAAAGTAAAGGGAAGGGCTGACACTTGGGACTTGTAGCAGGCCAAATGCAGCTGACCTCATAAGGAAGGCACCATTGAAATTAGATGAGAATCTTGCTTTAGTTCTTTACAAAAGAACATCCCTACCTGCTTTTGGGAGTTATCCAGAAAAGATTTCTAACTCCAGACAAAACAGCCTCTGAAAGGAGGTCAAAAGTAAAGGAGAAGAAAGGAGGAAAAAAAGCAAGATTTTCATCAGAATACAATATGATTTTGAAGTCTGGTCTCACACACATCTTGTCAAAGCTTAAGATTAATACTCCAGAGTACTAGTAGGAGCCACACAATCCCCACCCTCCTGCCAAAATTCCAAAATTCCCATCTCAGCCTTTCAATAGAGCTCCCTGATTGTCTTAGCCTTGGCATTCTGAAAATCAGTGGCCTCACAGAAGCAGTCATCCCTTCTTCAGCCTTCTGCAGATCCTTTGTGGAACCAGCCCAAGAGGACCAAAATAAGTCACAATCCATGCATGATGTCAAACGCCCTGCCTGCCCTCTCCTAAACTGATGTGGCTTCACTGTGCTGGAACAGAGCAGCCCCTTGGCAGAGCAGAGTACCAGCTGCAAGGATCCCAGGTACTTTGGTCATGGACAACATTGCGGTTCTTGGCCAGCAGCTCAGTGCCTCCCTGCAGAGGCAGTGAGGACCATTCCTGACTCACACTTTCTGTCAGAGATGCTCATCATTTCTGCTTTTTGGGCCAACAGATGCCCAGCACTCTGCACTCCTGATCTGGTGTGGGCAGAAGTAAGGTTTACCCAGGGTAGGCAGGGAGGCTTCGATGTCCATGGGCTGCCAGTGGACCATCACCACTGTACTGACCAAAACCCAGCTCCAGTACTGGCAGGACACATCATGGCACTGGCAGCCTCTCTCCTCTGAAGGGCACTGGAAGCCCTATCCCTCTCCTCAGCCATTCCCTGCTCTGGTCCTGCCACAGCCACCCCTCAGACTTTGCCCCCACATGCAAAGGTGCATGCAGGCGTTTCGCACCAACCTACGAGGAGCTGCAGGCAGGCTGCTGAGTGCCTCCATTTTGCTGGCAAACAAAGGCAGGAGCTTTGAGAACAGCCTCAGTGATCTGCAGGTGACCTCCTGGGGGACGGCCAGGCACATGGGGGACCATGGCCCCAGGGCCCCCCACGCCTCAAGTACTCACCCAGAGCAGTGATGGACACCGGGGTGCTCGTGTGCCGCTCCCCAACCATCTGCCACTCCCCATCCAGCGTCCGCGTCCACTCGGCCACCCGGCACTCATAGTGGCCCTCGTCCGCCTTGACGCTGTTGAAGATCTCCAGGGTGAAGGAGCCGGGCCGCACCTGCTCCACCTGGATGCCCCCGTAGCTGCTGCGCTCCGCGTAGGCGGGGCCGGGGTGCAGGGTGCCCTCCCGGTCCAGACGCACGATTTCGCTGCGCCGGTTCAGCTTGTCCACCAGCTGCCAGGCGACCGACAGGCGGCTCTGGGGCCCGAAGCCCGAGCGCACGTTGCAGCCAAAGCGCAGGCTCTCTCCCTCCAAGACATTGGTGGCGTTGTTGATTATCTCCAAGGAGATGCTGGTCTCTAAGGAGAGAAACGCACACACACAGGGGAGATGATACACACTCGCCACTGCTCGGGCTGCAAGAAGGACGCTGCTGGCCAGAGACGCTTTCCACCAGGTGCAGGAGACTGCCCACGCCTTTGGGTCCAGGCACGTCTTAACCTCATGCGTGACCACATCCAAAAACAGCTGGTGGGCAGCGAGCTGCTCCTGGTGACTTGTACACTCAAGGCAGGTGTAGGCCAAAGCTGGGAGAAATCTCTGCCTACGGCTCAGGAGACATTGCCGTGTCTTCTGGTCACAGGTCCGGGATGGGATCTCGGCAAAACTTGAGGGAATTTCTGTTGCTACAATATGCACTGCGTGCCAACTGGCTCTGCCAAAAAAAAAAAAGCTTCCAGCGCCCTGTGGCTTTTTCAATTCACGTCATCCTGATCACCATCTTGCCACATCCATTCCTACCAACAGCTTTTGGGAGAAGCTTTCCCAAACTCCCAAACTGTTAGTTTCCCAAACTGTTAGTGACACTATAGGTAGCTATCACTGTTTGGTAATGTTCAAAAAAATCTGGTATCTTGAGCTTCCCAGAGGTGTAAGGCTTTGTGGCTGGTTTTTCAGAGATACTGAGTGCTGGTTACTCCTGATGCCTTCCATCAGAGTTACGGACACTTAGAACCCTTAAAAAAATCATCACGTTTGTTCCTATAGCTGGTTATTTATCAAAAGCAAGAATCAAATCTGTCTGAAAGGTGGTTGGGTCTAGAAACAATACGTTTTAGAAATTTGTCCAGAGCAAGATTTCTAGCTAGAGTGATTTTCAAAGTCAAACAAATGAGACCAAATATTGGTAGGACAGAAAAGAAATAGAATTTCTTTTGGAGAAATGAGTAGGGAAAAAAAAAAGCTAGAGGAAAGGGCTGCATTTCCCTACAAATCTCAGAGATAGGAGGCCAGTAAAACACAAAATCCTCTTGCAGCTACCCTCTGCTTGGTCCAAGCCCACTGCCACTCCACTGGTAGCCTGGACAACCCATGCAAGGTTCACCGTGCCATGGCCACCAGAGTTTCAAAGAGCAGAACAAGGAATGACTCAGTGGAATCTCTCCTCTCAACCTGTTATTTCTGTATTTATCATGTTTATCTCTCAAATATAAATGAGATTCAAGGCAAGCCTCCAGCTGTTTTCACCAGAGCTGGCTGACACACAGTGACCAGGATGGAACTCCATGCAGAAGAGCCCTGCAGCTCAAGGAGCACACCTGGTTTCCTCCAGTACAGCTGTCTGGCAAGACAGCTGAATCATCATCACATAACAGCCTGCAGGAACCTAGCAGCTCCCAGGATAAACCAAGGCCAAGCTGGTCTCCCCACTATGCCTGCTGAGTACTTTACAGAGCACCCAGCTCCCCGCAGAGCAAGGCCAGGAGTGAGACATGAGGAGCATGTCAGAGGCTGTCACATGTACCTTCAGCTCAAGAACGGAACTGCCAGCTTGGTGTCATTACCAGGTGAGAGCATGATTCCCCACCTATAAACCTGACACACACCCCTCCTTTTCATCCCCTTCCCAAAAACAGAAATACATCTTGCCAGCTGAGATTCCAAGTCTGAACAGGATGTGAACTCTTTTCCTGCCTCTCCTGTACTGCTGTGGTCTGAGCACATCACATCTTTCCCAGCTACCTGCCCAGTACCGCAAAGCCCCCAGGAGGGGATGGGCACACCTCTACTTACTGAGTGGCATGACAGTGATGGGGATGTTCTTTGGCCGCTTGCTCTCCTTGTCGATGAAGTCTCCCGTCACGGTCTTCTCCCGCTCGGTCACGCGGCAGTTGTACTTGCCGCTGTCCTCCAGGCGCAGGCGGTAGATCTTCAGCACGAAAACGTTGTCACTTTCTTTGGCCACCTTGAGCTGGCCCAGGGCCTCGCGCTGGGCAAACTCGTTGTTGAGCACCGGCACGGCGTTGGGTCCCAGGCTGGCGATGAGGGAGCTGTTGAAGGCCCAGGAGATGGAGAAGTAGCGGTCGGGGACGTTCTGCGCCTCCAGGATGCAGCGGAACTCCGCCGGCTCGCCCACGATGTACATCCGCTTCTCCGTCTCCAGCCGGACGCTGAACTCCTTGTCTGGGGAGAGAGACTCGTGTCAGGATGGCAAAGCTCACCAGGACAGCCAGCACACCTCGTGGCAGGTGCTCACAACTTGCTACTCCCTGCATAGCCAATAGCCCTCAGACAAGCATATCCAGAGGTAAAAAGAGACCAGATGGGCTGTGCTCTCATTGAGCTATCCTCTTGCCCATCAAGCAAAGAGCAAGCAAAGGCTTCCTCAGTCACATTCCTGTCCTCCAGGTAGCAGCTCTGGAGCATCCAGTAACACTGTTAAATTGGTCCTGGAGCCTAGTCCTACTCCCACCCTGCTCAGCCAGAGTCAAGAGGCAGAACGTTTGGGGATATCCCAGAGGAACAAAGAGCTTAGCTGGGTCTTTAGATCCTTAGCAGGAACCTGTGCTGGGGGCTAGGAGAAGAATTTTGACTTGTAAATGGGACCTTGTGCGATACAAAAGCGCTTGCTGAAAATTTTAGTTTTATTCCCTGCTATATCACTCTTACCTCCTAACTTATCAAAATCCTCACTGCCCATGCTATCACCAAGTGCTTAAGATGCACGTTTTAGCTTCTGTGCCAGCCCTAGATGCCTGACCACATCAGGAGACAGGGCCTGCCACCCAAAGCCCCTTTGCTGACACTTCCCTTGGCTGCAGGCAGTGCCTGGGCCCTCCTTTGCCCTGTTTCACCCTGCCTGCAGACCCCCAAACGGGGCATGGCAAAGCAGTGAGGTAAATCCCAGCCACCTAACAAGGCACAGCCCCATTTTCCATCTCCTCCCACTGCCCAGCCCAGGGAGAAGAAGCAGAAGAGACACTGACCAGTGGCTTGCACATTGACGATGGCGCCCTGGGAGCGCTTGCGGGTCATGGCGTACCAAGAACCGTCTGGGTCCTGGATCCACTCCGCTGCCTCGCAGTAAAACTCGCCCTGGTCTGAGGGGTGCAGGTTGTAGATGGTGAGCTTGGAGGTGGTCTCCCCAACTTTGTCCAAGCGCACATCCCCCGTGGCCTGTCGCTGGGCATAGGCGCTGCCGGCCCGCAGGACGAAGTCGCGGCTGAGGGAGATGATCTCAACGGGCGCCTCGCTGCCGCGCTGCCGGTACCACGCGATGGAGACGTGGCTGTGCTGGGCTGTGCTCTTGGACACCTCGCACTTCAGCTCCAGGGAGTCGTGCTCCACCTTGTTCAGCGTCTGCGGGATCGCTGTCACACGCAGCGAGTCCGGGATCACTGCAGCAGAGCAGGACACAAACAGCCCAGAGTTAGCAACGCCAAAATGCCGAGGGCAAAGGCCAAACACCTTAAGAGAGCTGGGGGAGAAGTTTCTTTTCATAGCTGCAATTTAACATTAAGAATTAGCAAGGCTGTGTTAGCTCACATTTAGCCCCTAGGAAGAAGAGAACTGTCCCCAAAGCCCTTGGCAGGGAAAGACCATGACCTGCAGCACAAACTCCAAGTGTGGTGCTTAAATTCCTACTCAGTGGGCCCCAGCAACTGAACAAGGTTTTCCATCACACTGCAGAGCAGCACAGTTTATTGCATCCATTTCCCATCAAGGCATTTTATCATAAGGAGCCTCTCCTCCATCATGTGCCCCCCACCATGTTCTGTGATGCCTCTCTTGCCCACATCCTTCAGCCACTCCTCAGCCCTGGCATGGTCTTCATCCCTCTGCAGTCACTGGTCGGCCAAGCCAAACATATTCAGTTCCTTTAATCTTCCCTTATAAAAGAGTCAGGAGACCCAATTCCCTTCTCTGTAGTTTATATTGTTTACTCTTTTAATGACCCCCTCAGGCCAAAGGAAGGGGTTTCTGCATTCAGAGGGAACTGGCTTCTCTAAGGGCAGCAATACAATTGCATCCTGACCAGTGCTCACTCCCAGGACACAGCCACCTCAAGGCACTTGATAAAACTGCTGGCTACTTTTCCACTTGATTAACCAGAGGAAAGGAAGTACAGCTGCTAAAATCAGGATGAAAACAAAAAACTGCAGCCCTTCAACCTTGCTTAGATTTAGAGAGAGGTTTTACCACCAGAAGATGAGACTTTTTAATAAAGAAGCCTTTCTAGACTTTGCTGTCTCAAGGAACAGCAAAGAAAGAAAGAAGAATGTAAACCAAGGAACAGCAAAGTGGAAAGAAGAATGTAAACCTTCTCCACAGCTCTGCAGGCAAGGCAGTGTTAGTGAGCCTGTTAATGCCCACGGTTTTGCCACATACCAGTGGAATATAATTAACATATCTCAGTTTGGTTTCATTGACAGCACTGGATGATTTGACAAAATTAGCTGAGCTGCCAGAAGCTGCATCTGTTTCATTCAGGCACTGCTACAGAGAGCAATGAGCTGCAGTGAAGACAACCACTGGGATTATTTATGGCAGAAAAATCAAAATCAGAAGAGGGCAAAGAAAAAAAAGGAACAAGCTGGGAGTAAATGAGAGGGAAATCTTCCCACATCCAGTCCAGATGGGAGCATTTCCTTTTACTACACGTTCACCGCCCAAGTTACTGCCCGACAGGAAAAGTACCTTATAAGGCTGCTTACATGGCAGGTCATTGTCTCTGTCCCTGTCACCACCACGTCTTCTCCTCCCTCCCTTCCCCTCATCCCTCTCACTGGAACCCCCATCCCCTGCTTGTTTTTAGTTTGTGGCCAGGATCCTTCTTACTTCACCTTTTCCCTTATCCTGACTCCCAAACAGTGGTGACAGCCACAACTAACCTTGCCAGTTCACGATGCCTGCACAACAAGCTTTAAACTTCTCATTTCAAACCTTACTGAGTAATTTTCACAGATGCATGGCTCCTTTCTCTTTGCCCTCCAGCCATGCACTCTTACAACTTCTCCTATGTTATTTAAATAAATTAAGCCTCATCATCATCTTGCTAGAGTGACTTTCCTGAGGAGATGCTTTGAATTTAGAGCCTCTGTGCAACAGCTTATGGGGTGAAAGCAGGTATCTGTGAAGGAAATGTGCCTGTCCTCTCTCCTCCGGTCTGAGAGCCCTGCATACCTCATCAGTTCCCTGTGTGCCCCCCAGCCCTGCTCAGCAGCACAGCTGCTCTCTGGGTAAGCACATGGAGCTGCTGACCCCAGGAGCCTGTCTGGCTTTGCAGGACAAGCCAGGTCATGCTCCACGAAGGGACAGGCACTTGGCCTGCCAGATGCAGAGCTGCCCACTTCCCAGGAGTAATACAATGGGAAGCCTGTCTGAAGGCTGGGTCTCAGACAAGCACTTGCCACACCATTCCCTGAGCACGTTGGAGGCTAGCACAGACATAATTTTGCCAGCTGGAACCATGACCTTGTATTTCCAGGTCATAACCCAGCTGGAGGGTTAGCATCCTTTATCCCACAAAGGCAAGTTTTTGCAAAGTGCGCTCCTGGAGAAAAGTCAGGAGGTGTCAGCGTGTGGTTAGCGCTGTAATTTAACTGTGGTAACACCTGACACACTGTGCTGCATTCCTCCTGCTACTTTACTTAAAAAAGCCAACCAAGATCCTCCTGGTTACAGGAACTGGTAAGACCTTTTGGGTTGCACACAGCCTTCAGGCTGTTGTCTTATGTCAGCATGGCAGGGACAGATATTCAGTCAGTGCCACCTTCCTAACCAGGAGGACGACTTGACACTTGTTTGATAAAAGAAAGTCCAGTTTTCCAAGGATCGGATGATCAGGGAGGAACAAGCCAGAGCCCTGAGGTGGCTGGGACAGCAGGGAGGCTCTGTGCTTCACACCAACACTCTCATTCTTGGCCAGTGATGCACAAACAGCTGTTTTATTTACACTGTAAGATGTGTCTCAGTACTGCATTCAGTCAGGGGGGAAGTTGGTAGGAGAAGAGAAAATGCTATTCCCAAGGCACAGACCCCACTGGTCTGCACCAACAAGGGGTGACTGGGAGGGGACTTCATCAATGTATGCAAGTGTCTGAAGGGCAGGTGTCAAGGTGGTGCTGAGTAGTAGGAGGAGAGAAACATGAGGAAACACTTCTTTTCTGTGAGCATGACGAGCACTGAAACAGGCCGCCCAGAGAGACCATGGAGGCTCCTTCTCTGGAGATACTGAAAAGCCTTCTGAATACAATCCTGAGTAGTGTGCTTTGGGGCACCCTGCTCAAGCAGGGAGATTGGACTAGATAACCTTCAGTGGTCCCTACCAATCTCACCCATTCTGTGACCCCATGTGACAAGAGAGCTACAGGGATGGCTTAGCCCATCAGGCTGGAGCAGACTAGGGCCGTAAGTCACAGAGAAAAAAGGGAACACCAGGAAGGTGCTCACCAGGGCAGGCCAGGGCATGCAGGATGTGCATTCTTGGAAGAGAAGCTCCTCCCAAGCCAGTCACCCTGCTCAGGTGTCACAGACATTAGTTTGCATATCAGGACACGAGTGAGTCTTAGCACAGAGCTCACCTGGGAGCTGCCAGCCACCCACACTCATCCTGCAGCCACCTGCCACAGGAAGCACCAGGGCTTCTGGGGACACTCTGCTAGCAGAGCTCCACTTGAAAGCAAGGACAAGCTTAGATGAGAGTCACCTCCCTGTATTAAAGGGAGCAGAGCCACACCTGAATCAGAGCCAAGTGGGAAGCTGCAGGACACATCCTTTTGCTCTTTCTTTCTCACCCAGCTCCTGCCTGTTTCTCCTCTCTTCTCTTCTCAATGTGCCATCCAGGCAGCCTTCTCTGCACTTCTCCCAGCATCCAGCTTTGCTTCCTCCTTGTCCCCAAACACAAGTCCAACCCTGCAGCTGTCATGACCCTCTGCAAGTGTTGACAGAATTCCCTTCTCCCCAGCATCAACGTTATGTTTGGTAGCAAGCAGCTGGACAAGGAGTGGAGTGACTGAAAAGCAATTCCTGGCAGCAAATCTACTGTGCCATCATTCCTGAGCCAGTCACAGCCCACAGCCTTGAGCTTGTACTTACAACACTTAAGAACAAGGAATCCAGCATTTCCTATGAGTCCCCAGGCCACAGGCCACTGCAGAGGGTGCTGGATGGGCTGCTGAGCACAGGGTGCTCACAACCACCACCACGTTTTGAAAGCTCCTGAAATATTAAATATAAATATTTCCACTAGAGGGTGTCAGGGACTCAGCCAGGGAGAGTCCCAGGAGGAGGAGCTCAGAGCTGCTCCCACTGGCCAGGGCAGCCCTCCTCAGGAAGCCTGCACACCCAGCTCCAGTCAAACTCACCTCAAATGCACACACCTCAGTAACACACCATCAACAAGAACTCAGTGAGCTAATTATGGCTAATTTCAGGACAGGGAGCTGGCTTACGGTCTCCCAGAAAACAGGCAGGGAGCAGAGACTGGAGTTCCCAGGTGTGCACTTGGTGCACACGTCAACACACTTTTCTCAAGCCCCAGGACAGGCTCCAGGCTTCCAGCAGCTCCCAGTGCCATGCTGAACTCTGCCCACACACACAAGGATGATCCAGGTCTCTCACCTTTCCCCAGGCTGGCTCTGGTTCATCCTTGGGTCTCCAAAACCCCAAACATCTCCAAGGGGTGGGTTAAGAAAGCTTTTATGAGCCAACACAAAGCAGAGATCTACCAATGTTTTCTCTACTCCCAGGCAAGGCAGCCAACCTGCCTGAGACTCTTGTTTCCCTGCTAAAAGATCCAGGAGGAGCATCAGGCTAGGAGCCAGAGGCTGGTGAAACAATGTTGTGAAAATCACTTAGCACCACAGCAGCCTTACACTTCAGGCTCTTCAGGAGTAAAACAACTTAGATAGGCTACCCAATACAGCTGGACCATCTCAGGGCCACTGCAGAACAAGCAAAACACAGCAATCTCTTCTTCCCTTGGATTTCCTTATAGCTTTTACCCACTGATACACTTTAGAGACACTCTATGGTGCCACCCTGTGCCCCCAGCTGCCTGCTTCATGACACCTGGACAGAGCTAAGCTTACCAAGTATGAGGTGTGAACTATTTAGGAAGAACAAATACATGTATTCCTTACCCCTGAGAAGCTGTTTCTGGCTAAGACATACACCCTGGATTTTGCAGGGAATTAGTGCAAAAGATATGTTTCCATCTGCCCCACAACATCTTGTTGCCCCATAGGGATCACAGCTCAGCACCAACAAACCTTCCAAAACAAGATGTTCAAGGGGAACAGCAATGCCAGAACTACCCTGCTGAAGCCAGAGGTGAGTACTGGGAGGCACCTGAATGGCAGCGAGGGTGGGAATATCAGGAAGAGGAACACAGCACTTTGTTATTAGACTCTGCAAAATCTGCTAACCTTTCTGTGGCCACCCCTGCCATCTCAGGGAAGGAGGGAGAGTCTGCCACCAGAGACACAGGAGCAGCTGGAAGGGCCCTGTTGTCTCCCAGTCCCTGGCAGCTCTCAGGGATCCAGGTTCCTTACATCCCTCCCCCACAGCACTATTGATTCCTATTCCATACAGGATCCAGGGACGTGTGCAGGCGTGCAGTGGGAGGGAGGAGGTGCTGGTAAGGCAGGAGCAGTATCTAGATTAGCAGTGTGATCCTCTGGAGCCCTCCTGCCTGGCAATTAGCTGTACATGCTGATCCATACCTGCTGCAGCACCAGGCACTCCTCCCTGTCAGTCAGGAGCACGTGCAGTGCCTTCAGCAGGGAGCAAACACACACCCTGTCACACTGCAGAACTGATGAAGACCCTCAATGTCACCTTTGCAAGGGGAAAAAATCTGAGCTGATCACACCACTGGTAGCATCTCTTTAGCTTGTTTTATTTTTAAGTTCCAGCTAGAAACTCTCAGGTGGCTGCAGGCAGAGGAAAGCTGTGTTTCTGTTGTTGCTGCTTGTAAGTTCTCTCCACTGCCCAAGGTCCTACCTGAGGATCAGAATTTGACAAGTAAAACCTACCACCCCAAGAGGTATTTTCACTGTGACTGAGGGTGCAGGGTCTCTGTGCAGAACTTTACCTCTTCTCTTCCTTGCCTCCCAACATATAGCCACAGGCTCTGGCTACCACAGGGAAAAACTAGTATTAATAGTCTGGTTGCTTGGGGATTACCTTCCTTCAGCAAAGCCCCTTCTGCACTGAAAAATAAGGACATTTAAAGGCAGATAAAATACTAGTTAACTAACTAAAAAAGAAGTCATACACTTCTCTGAAATAGCAAATTCCTTTCAAGGTCCTGCAAGATTCTTTAGGCCACACTACTGCTGTGGCCTAAAGAAAAGCAGTCAAAATACACTTTTCATCTTCATGGAAGTATTTAGATCTTATTTTAAATAAGAAGTTTAACAACAAAGTCACTTTCAGCTGCAACTCAATCCACAAATGGATAGTGAAGCACTGAACTCGCTCTCACTCATATCACTGCAGCATCCTATGGTAAGAGCAGGAAAAAACCAATAAAATAACACATCCCCAGGTTGCATGCTTGCAGCTCTTTTAAAAGGGCAGTTTGCTACTGATTGAACTGCTGGCAGAAGACAGGAGGGGAGCTGAAGAGTTAAGTGAGACAGCATGGCAGTTGTTTCGCAGCAGCAGTAATAAATCCTCCGATTACAATGGTATCCTTGTTGGTACATTAACGACTGCCTGCAATGATTATGCCAATAGAAATGCATCTCCCAATGCAACTGGGAGTGAGTTCAAGCAGCAAGTGAGAAAGGGCACAGGAAAAAAAACCAAACAGAAGTAACTAATGTAGGAGAAAGGGGAGAAGAGAATCAGACAGAAGATGCAAAAAGTGGAAATTAGGTCAGCTTTCTGACTCGGGGCCTAAACTTCTCTGTGCCTGTCGAGGGCTCCATTTGTCACGTGTCCAGCCCACCCGTCTGAGGCTGTGGCTGTGCTCCCTCCCAGGCAGTGGCAGAGGGTCCCCACTGCACAAACTACTCCGTGTCTCCACAGTGCCCCTTGCAAGAGCTGCTTCCCGCACATCTGAGCTCTGTGAGGCCTCTCAGATGTCATGGACAGAAGCCAGCACACCCACCCCAGGCACAGGGGACAGCAATGCTCTCCTGCAGCTTCCCCAGCCCCACACAAACCCACAGGGGTTGGCAGCAGGTACCCCTGGACCCTCTAACAAACCCCCTCCCTATGCACCCATGGCACATGTGCAAGGGGTCAGACGTGCTCAGCCTCAGTTCTGGCTTGTCCTTGATGGACCTGGGAGTGTTGAAGCTTTCTGAACTTTCTCACAAGTGCTTCAGCTCCAGGAAAAAGGACACCTGCCCATCCCTTTTCCCTTGGGCTTTACTCTGGAGCTCCAGCCCCACCAGCACAGCTCTGTTCAGATCATTCCTTTGAGTGGGTGCTCCTCCAAAAATGCTAGCCCCCTTCCCCTGACTGCTTTGGGTGCAGTGTGGCAGGGGCTGGGAGCACACTCACAGCCCCTGCCCTCAGCTAAAGCTGCTTTTGGGAACAGCAGAAGCCAGGCTCCTGCTAACAAGCTCCTTCTCCTCTATCCACCCCTGTCCCAAAGCATCCCAAGGAGCATCTGGTTATTAGGACAGCTAATTTAGGTGCAAAAGTTCAAGCAACCTCATTAAAATTAAAAAAAAAAAAAGAGGAGAAACCAGAAAGGGGTGGTAAAAGGACAAGGCGGCACCCAGCAGTGAGAGTCATCATTTGTTCATTAAGCAAAAAATTATCTGGAGCATCAGCGGAGTGAACCCTGATGACAGCAGCCCAAAGGGCAAAGACACTGAGGACAGAGAGGCAGCCAAGGAGTGCCATGAGCTGGGTGTGGGCAGAGAGCACAGGATTCATCCCTGCTGCCATCTCCCAGCCAGCTCAGGGAGAAAAACCTTTATTCCCTCACATATGCGCACTTTTTTTCACAATCCTGCTCTGAGAGGTAGATGCGCTCTGCAGGGACTGTGCAAATCAGTCTGCAAGTAAAAAATAGCCTTGAGGAGGTGGCAGAGATGACACCCAAAAGGACATGGATGTTTGCTTCTTTGCAACAAGGGAACTTGCGCTTGGTAAAAGGCTGGCTGGCCCATCTTGATCACCCAGCACTTGGCAGGAGGTGGTTCCTGGACAGGCTCTGCGGTCACAGAACCCCCAGACATGATCCAGGCACTCCATGGCACTGCCCCGCTCTCACAGCTCTCCCAAAGGTAATGCTCATACCCTGGCTGTTCTGGGTGATGCTGGCCCTGGGACTTGTCCCTGCCCCAGGTGCTGTGCTCAGTGACACCTGGCCAGCCTGCCAGCCCAGCCCAGCCCTACCAAGCACCCCACAGACCCCTCCAAAACAAAGCCTGGGGGAGACACCCAAGGAGGGCAGCAGCGGGCTGCAGACCACCATGTGCCACACCAGCCTCTCACCTGTGGAGGCAATAACCTCCAGCAGCAAGCCAAGGTGAGACAGACCACAAATCCCTCCTCGGCCTCCCTCCCTGCTCCACAATCTCACCTCTGTGAGGGTTTAGCTCTCCCGCTGATCCTGAGCACCAGCAGCTACCGCAGCTTAAGGCAAGCCTAAGCCACTGCAAACACGAGGGCAAAGCGCATCAGCACGCAACTCTTCCACCGAGGGTTAAGCTGATGTGTTTTACTTAACAGCACTTGTGAGCTAAGAGCAGGGATGTGGGAATTTGCTGTGGCTTAAAGCAGCACAGGGCAACCTGCTAAGCCACAGCCTCCTGGAGCCTGCAGGACAAGCAGGGAAAGCAGAAAAGGAGCAAACACGGAGCTGATGCAGCCCGGGCTCCTCTGAAGCTGTGCAGGCAATACTGTCTTAATGTTTTACACCTCTGAAGCTGAAGTTAAGAAATGACAGAAATAGGAAGCTTAGAAAATCCTCTTTACTCCAATTTTTTGAGAAGCCTGATTTCATTCCACCTAGTGCACTTAGGCAGGCAATACGAACAGCTGAACAAGGAGAGTCGTGTAGTATCATTTCAAAACACATCCCAGGCCACATTCCCCCAGGACTATAATGATGTTTGTGGCGCTTTATAGTCAGGTAAGTCACCCTTCTCAAAAATCAATTTTCAAGGAGGATTCATTCTCCTCTGCCTCGGCTATACAAGCAACACCAGGAGATAAGAGTGCAAGAGCTGCTTTCAGAGATTAGTGCCCCCGCTTCAAGAGCTCAGCAGAGATCACACAGGAGGTCAAGGTGTGCACGTGAGAGCTGGTTTTCCTTCACTTATTCAATAATGAATGTTTTGAGACCAGCAAGCACCTTTCTCCCATCTGCTCTAGGGACCTAACCTGTCCCTAGAGGTGCAAAGCCCACCATCACAACTTCCAATATCCCCTTCTGTCCTACTCCTTAGGCTCAGCAGTGCTTCATTTTTGCCTCCAGGGCAAGACAACACAGACCAAGGCACACTTGGGAGATGGTTTTTGCAAGCAGAATCTGAGTCAATTCCCTCCAAAACCCACATTTCTGCTGAACACACAAGAACGGAGCATTTCAACCCTCACAAGCATAGCACCAAAGAAAGCACAGAACGAGGCTTTACTCTCTGTTATTACAGCCAAAATTCCTGTTCAGCCCAGGTCTGGGTCTCAAGCTCCCGTGGAAAGACAAAGAGAGAACACTGGCATCTTGATGCACAGACAGGGAAGGAGAGAATCACAATCCTTCATATGCAGATTACTGAGAGACATAGGATAGTTAATAGGTAGATGAGAAGAAGTTTTGAAATCTAAGGCAAAAACCAAACCCATACAAACTAAAACAGTGGAAAACTTTTCTTTGTCTATCAGTCCTGTTTAAAGCACGGAAATTATTTGTAACATATTATACAAACATACATCTTCACCAGACAATAACCATCTAGGAGCCACAAAGTCAGCATGAACTGGAAGGATTTCTGGAAGCTGGAAGGAAGGGTGGTGCCTCTTTTGCATATTTCCAAGCTACTTTCTTCCAACAAGGTTTTGGCAGGTCAGAACTGTTACTCTGAAGCTGGCACCTTCATAATGAATGAAAGGCACAGTCTGGCTCTTGCAGGATGGAGTCCAAGTTCCCCAGCCACAAGGACCACCTGCTCTTCTCCTTTACTAGAAACTGAGGAAAGCAGAATTAAGATGAATAAAGCTAATTCAGCCAAACAGTTGACAGTCTTCTGCCATCTGGTCAAGGTAGCAGAGATAAAACAAGGTAACATCCACTTCTGCAAATCTGTTTTTTCCTTGAGGACTTTATTTTCTGCTGTACTTCTGCAGTTTGCCCTCTTACTCACATGGCTATGGTCATCTCTCCTCTCCAAGCTTTGTCTAGTTCAGGTGGTGGTAATTTGAGGGACAGAGGATAAGTAAAAGGGAGGTGAAATGGCTCTCCTTGAAATCCTTGGGCTTTCCAGACTGCAAAAAAGTGTAATTGTGTAGCAATGAGCTAGTCTGGAAAAGCTAATGTGGCATGTACAACCAGCTGACTTCCTGCATAAGAATGTCTGGCATCTCTGTACTAGTACCTTTTAATAAATGAGTTTATTTTTATATGCATTGATCTCAGCAGCACAGACAGGCCAGTGATGGTTACAGTCAGAAGGGAAAGCTCAGTCTTCCAAAATACAGGTAGCTCTCCTACAGCACAGTGCTCCAAGTTTTCCAGGACACCCCAAATCCTTTGCAGGAGACTGTGGGCATTTAAAAATAACTGTTCAGGAAATAAATCTCTCATTAAAATTAGGAGAAGATGCTTTTGGCACACCTATCATTACCCAAAGGCACAAAGTGCATCAAAGCCGTGCATTAAGAAACCAAATCAAAATAGTAAAGAAAATAAGTCACAAAATAAACTAGTAAATAGGAAGTTTCCATGATGTCTCCAGGACAGGATCAATAGCACTGACTCCAGCAGAATTCAGCATTTTATTTATAGGGCCTCCAGCCCTTCCACTGGTAAAGCCTCTGAATGAGAGCCAAGCACAGTTGACACACTCCTGTCCCCAGATCCACAGACAGCTCCCCCAGTTTTCCCACTCTGTGCTTTTTTCACCATTGCATCCAAGTGCAAAAGGCTCTGCAAGCTGCCAGCTTCCCAGCTGCTGCTCCCTAGCCTGCAGGTAAATGGCAAAATGGCCAGCATGAAGCATTTCACTTAGGCTGCTCCCCAGGAATGCCCTGGGCAGAGGTAGGCTCTGGTGTTTAACTGGCTGAGACACCCAGGGAGAAAAGCCTGGGAACAGCAGAAGACACTCTGCTGGTGTCTGTCAGCTCAGCAGATGGAGGAAAGCACAGCATAATGGAAATACCACCAACTCACATCAGCCTGAAATGACTCTGGAGCAGAAGGAGGGCGAGGGAAGTTCTAACCATTTACAGAAAGAGGGATCTCTAAATGTGCTGGGCTGCTAGGAAAGAAAAACAAGAGAGCAAGACAGAAGGTAATCCTTTTGACAAGAGTCTTTAGGAGGGGCTTCTCAGTACTGCAAGACTCTTGGACAGTATCTTTTTCCATCTTCACCTTTTGTACCAGCCTCTGGCTGGTAAATGTTCTCAGGTTGACCTCTTCCTACAGATACTAAGGCTTCCAGAGGAGATAGCACCACCTGGCAGTGAAGTGTTTGCACCTGTCTCCCACCCGACTTCAGCAAGTGGCCACTACTTTGAGAATGGCTAAAGTTCTCAAAATGAGAAGGAAGACAGCAGTTTAAGAATAAGTTATGCAGATTTCATTAAATAGCTGGAGAAGCAGAAGAGATACCCATCACATACTAATATTTCTCTGTGGAAAACAATGAAATGTTTGGTCAACCTTTAGACACCAAAGAAGTCACCTGGAAAATAACCATGGGAGTATGGCAATCAGGGAAAAGTGGTGACTGCACTTTTTTAGATACTTAGCAATTCAACAAGGAAGCAAAACCCACAAGAAACCAAACTTCAGTAGTTCTTCTGCCCACATTTATTCTTCTTTCTTTTATAAAAATCTCCAAAGTTAACACTGGTATCAGCATTCTATCCCGTCGAAAATAAGGGACCCACTCAAACAAAAAAACCCTCTGAAGGTAGACTCAAGAGCCTTGTTTTGTGGCATAGCTAGGACACATCCTCCCTTCTTGCTTATCACTGTTTTGTTCCCTGTAACAAAGCAGGAGAGTTTTAAAGGCTATCATATTTCAGATCACAGCTAAATTCCTATAAATACAGCTTCAAAAAGGAAGGGAAGAGCTTTAGACTGTTCCTTTTCTTCTATTACATTAAAATGGTATTTTTTTTTTTCTTTTTCCACATAATTATTCTGGTAGGGTTTTTTTGTGTTCTAAAACCTTTGCTTGAGCACATTTGGTATTCAAGTCTCCTGTGCCCTGGCAAACTCAAGGGTGACTGAAGAACTAGTGGAACCATGACAGCACAGATGGGAGAGTGGAGAAATCCATACATGAGGGAAGGGAGCTCCAGTTGGACTCTTACAGCTCCCATTCACAGGCACACTTGGGCAAGAAATTCCTTGGGAAACACTCTCTTACCTGTGGCCTGTTAGCAGAGGTTGCCACACCTGAGGCTCCCAACAGCTCTTTTAACCCGGCTCTTTGAAAAGCCACCTCTCCACAGCAAAACAGACTATATAGCAACATTGTACACTGCTTCCCCAAAATAAGCAGGGAAGGGATTTTTAAAAAACCAAACATCCTTGTTTAAGAAAAATGTTCACTCTTCTAGCCATTACTGAAAAAAAAAAACCAAAACCAAACAAAAACCACAACATAAAAGAGACAGAAAGCTATTTTCCCATAAAATTCATTGCAAGTTTATTTGAGTACTCGATCATCCTCAGACATTCTGAGGATCTATTAAGACCTGGTTTATGCCAGAGAATTCCACACAAAGTGATTTCAGTTAAACTAATGCAGCCTCTTATCCTTGCTGTTAAAAGAGATATTTGTAGCAGACTTTAATCCATGCAGTTCACCTTGATAATTTCAGGAATTTAAGGGTATCCACAAAGGGGTGGGGGTGATAAGACTGTGGAAAAGATCCACAGGCAGAGTGCAAAACTCACTACCTCACACGTGGCAAGTGAAAAACCAATTCCTTTCATGCCACCAATGATAATTCAGCCCCCAAGACTACCCAGAAACAATACACTGCAATTGTGAAGATTAAATTCCTAGGAGGCTGGCAAATGATCCTCCTTTATCCACAGAGCTGCTGAGGTGCACACCACCACACTGAGAACATTGAGAGCACGGCCTTCCACTAGCTTTGGGTAAGCCTGGCTTGGGAACTCTTTCCTATGGTCCACGAGATGTTTGCCTGTGGAAACACAGGCTGAGAGTGGGTAAGAGGCAGCCTCATCCCTGAGAAATGTGTTATGTTCACCCTGAACACAGAAGTAGAGACAGAGTGGGTGGATGTGCAGCCTAACAGGGGCTACCAGCACTGGCTTGCTGAGTTTCACCTCTACCAGTTTCCTCCTACCTTTTTTACCCCTGCATTTATTTTAAGCAATTAGGTCCCTGTGATTCAACATTTTTCCTTTAAGGAAAAGAGTCACGTATCTGTTTTCCACCTCTCCAGTTCATGGTGATTGCTGTGGTTTTGCCCTAGGTGCACACCAATACACTGCTGAGAGAGATTTTGAGACAGGGCTTTTCACTGAAATATGAAGCACTGGCTCCTTCCTGGAAATGTTATTTCCACAGAGAGACTAATCCATGCATGGCTGGTGGATGGCAGCAGGACTGTCCCTGCTGGGAGTCAGGCACACCTTAAAAAACTGCTCCACTGGGAAAGGAGGAAAAGTAAGGTCAATGAACTCAGTCTTTCCCCATTTTGCAGTGCACAGCTACTCATGGAGATGGACAGCACTGGAGATCCCAGCCTGGTTTGGAGCACCACATTCCTCCACTTGTCTGTCCATGGGTCAGACCTGACCTCCCAGAAATGCAAACAACATCACACCAGTCCAGAGCAGAGTCTGACATCTTCATCCATCACAGCCATGTCCTACCAAGCCAAGAAACCTCCCACAGTGCCAAGGACCTACACAAAACCAGGTGACCACCTTACAAATCCTCTCAGTAGCCCAACAGGAGGGCTTAGCAAGTGGGATGCCCTGATCCTTCTTTCCTAAAATCACCGACCACTTCAACTGACACGGCCAAACAGACCAAAACAGGGCAGACAGCCCTCTGCAGCACAACACTTCTGGGTGGAAAATGGCAGGATTTTCCCAAGGTGTGATCAAACGGCTGTGAACCCCAGGCAAGCACTGAATCACTGCCTCTCCAGCCAGCAGTGCCCTGGGAGAGGCTCTGCTTACAGTCCATGCAGCAGCTCCTAACACATCCCAGAAAGGAAAGGTTGGATTGTAACCTGCAGCCCAGAGATACACAAAAGGAGGACACCATCAGCTTTACACACTCAGGAAACTTCACCTCACTGGGAAAATAACTGCAAGGTTTGGGCTGTGTTTGTTTTTCCAATCCCCCAGTGGCTGCCACATTATCAGAGCAGATTACAGAGCATCTCTGCTGACATGCTCAATCGCACACACCTGTGAAAACCTCTCATTTTCCTTTTAAATATTTCCCTCCTTCCTGTCTTCCACTTTTTATTATTTTCATTGTTTCTTCGCAACCTCATTTATCTTCAGAGTCAGCCATTTAAATTTTAATAAAAGGCTTCACTGTCTACCCCCTTTTTTTCTTCAAAGGCCCCGATTTATTTTGCTGCCTCTTCTTGGTTCCCCCCAGCCTAATTGTTATTATTTTTAACCTTCAGTAGTTTCCTTTGCTTTCTTCTCCATTCTAATCACTCCCTGCTCCTGTTTTCCCCTTCTCTGTACTAAGTCCCTTTCATCCCTCACCTCCCTCTCCGCCCCTGGCCAAGCATCCAAATACATGTGGAGCAAGCATAACCAAACATAAATATGAAAGGGATCATCCAATTTCAGCAAAACGCTTGCCCCTACCTATTCAAATATTTAACTTGCAATGACTAAGCCCAAGAAGATCATAAATTTTTTTTACAGACCTCTGCAGGTCTTTAATAACCCTCAGCCTGCACCTCGATGACAGCCAGAGCTGCAGTTGCTGAGCTGTTTCCTATGCATTACAGCAGATTTGCTCCAAGGTAAGCAAGAGGGTCGAATTAGAAGCAAGAAGATTTCATTCCCCAGTTGCTGGTTTATTGAAATTCAATGCCTCCCTCTCACCTGACGCTTTGTTATGCTAACCCCTACCAGCCAGCAAAGATTTCCAGTCCATGGGGAAGGCAAGCAGCCACACTCCCAAGAAACCCAGGGAATTGTGTCCTGCAGGTGACACTCCCATCAAACCTGGGAGTTGGTGCATCCTGCAGCGAGACCTGTGGCATTGACAGGGACTCTTGTGCCCAACAGAGAGGCCACTCCTCCCAAAGGAAGGTAGATATGGGGGTGTCACTGACGGCACTCCATGCCAGGGGACACCAGGTGCTGGCCACATCTTGCACCAGATTATGGCAAGGGCTGTGGGGGGCTCCTCTTGCCTTAGAGGGGCAGGACCTCGAGGGGTTCTGAACCCCTTGCACAGAGCACCCATCAGGGTCCTGCACTGCTATTGCATGAAACCTTGCTATCCTTTTAGGCACTACACAACCATTTCATCCAAGCCATCTCCTACTGGGAACATACAGCTCCCACTGCATTTCCACCTTCTAGAAGTGCATGGGCTTGCGCACCTGACAGAGCAGCTGAGCTGGAGGAGTTCAGGGGTGAGCAGCCAGCTGGGATACCAGCTACCCCAGCCCATATCCCCAGAGCCCTGTGCTGCACAGTGGTGTCTGAGAAGAAAAGATGAAACCTCCAGGCAGCTCACAATGCCCCGGAATTAGCACATTCGGGAGCTGCCAGCCCTTTTGCTCACTGATCTGCCTGGAGAAAAACACAGAGGCACAAGGAGGGCAGGACAACGATACAGACAAGGAAACCAAGCCTGGAGTGCAACAGAGCCCTCACAGGAGTCAATGCTGCGCTTTACAACATTTCATTAAAAGTAAACCCTCCTGAAGGGAAGAAAATAGCATCTGTCTTCTCCAAAACGGGAGAAAACATGCAAAAGCTGAACCATACATGCCCCTGGGCGAGGCAGTAAGACAGCCTATACTATTAATGCCCACCAAGAGGTTTTGACATAGCACTGCCACAGCATTGGCAAAAATACTGCACTTATAGAGTGGAATAGGGCAGCAGAACAAAGTCATCTAACTCTTCATGCCTTCTCCCCATTTCTAGAAGAGACAGAAGGCTGTTTCAAATGGTAACATAGACTTAACTTGTGGCCAATCTGGGTGCACAAACTTGGCTGAAAGAGAATGCATCTAGTTTTGTTTTACCTATACTGTGAGTTAATCCCTATGTTTCACACTGGCTCTCTACACCCACTCTCAGCCAGGCAGATGACCTCAGTAATGCAGCAAGCCTTGGGTGAAGTTTGGCTGGAGCTATCCTATTGGACTCTTCCAAATGCTGCTGCCCCACAGCAGCGCTGGAAGGAGCTCCTGCCTGCCCAGCACACACCCAGGCACTACCAGCAAGGACCTCAGGCTCTGCTGGGAAGAAGGTGCTGGTGTTTAGCATCCCACAGGAAAAGCAGGTCTCACCAGTACAACCAGCCCCACAGCAGCCAGCTGTGAGCTCTGTGGAGGGAAAGTTTTTTAAACCACCTCGAATTCCCCAGCATCCCTCTGGCTGCTTTCCCACAAAGCAGACCTCAAACCAGTCTCTCACTAGGAGGAGATAAATAAATAAAATAAAACACACCCGTGTGTGGGCTCATGCAATTTTAATCAAACTAATGTCTGCAAAAAGGGGGGCAGAGGGGCAGGGGCAGGGAGGGATTACGGCGCCACTTGTTCCAAGCACTCCCGTTCATTCCCCATCTGCGATCTCTTCAGAGGAGCACGGGAGGCACAAAGCAAGCACGGGGCTGTCTCTGCTTTAGTCACCGTCTGCTGCTCGTAGTGTCAGCCAGAAGCACCCCGGGGAGCCACTCCTCTGTGCTGTGCCAGCTCATTACAACATTACACGCCGACAGAAGCACCTGAAGGGGGGGAAGTCAACGGGAGAGGAAACCGAGCATCCTAAAAAACCACCGGTAACTCATGGCAGGAGTCAGGGAGACCAGAGCCACTTCCCCATGGGGTGGCACGTGGGCTGGGAGACAGAGCACACTGAGCTCCACTGGGAATGGTCTTGCCCCAAAGGAAGAGGGGAAGGTGGCAGGTGGCAGTGTGACAGCCTGGAGCAGGCATCAAGGCAAGTGGGTGGCAGAGGAACACCGTAAAGGTAATTGTGGGCATCTCTGGGGTGGAAGGAGAAGGCAACAAGACGGAGCAATGGTTTGAAAAGTACTGGGTGCCACTACCTGCAGAAATAGCAGGAAAAAGCTGGAGCTGCAGAAGGGTGAGGGAAGCTAGTGGTTCGTGGGAATATAGTGATTTTTGCCAGCTGTGTCAATGCCTGATGTGCTTCAGAAGTGAAGGAGAGGAGAAGAAGAAGGGAAGAGCAGAAGAAGGGAAGAGCAGAAGAAGGGAAGCTCCATCTCTCACTTGACCATGCAGCCCTGCAAGCCCCCATCCCTGCCTCTCAGCAGGCCTGCTGCTAAGCCAGCAACACCAATGCTCACCAGCCTCACAAAGGAATACAAAACGCTTAGTAACCATTTGGGAAGTGGTCCATTCACCTCAATACCTCCCTCAGGGACACCTGAGAGCCACCAGCTGCGGGGAGAGGCAGAGGCGACTGAGCTGCTCAGGGGGGGCTCAGGTATTAACCCACCCCCAGCCCCTGGGACCTGCACACAGCTCCCAGATGGGGATTAAAGCCAGCTAAATGAGAATTTCAAACACACACCCTGCAGCAGCAAATAATCAGGTGCCAAGAAGGAGATTAACCCCGTGGGGCTGAAGGAAACAAAGGCATAAGAGCCGGTCAATTTAAGAAGCTGCTGCTGCTGCTGCTTCTCCCAGACTAGTACAAATCCGACCAGGAGGAATCCAAGGGCAGTGCCTTCATGAGAAATACTGATTGCTAGGAAATATAAGCCTCTGATTTCATGCAGATCCACAACAAGTGGCACAAAGATCCCTGCAATAGCTGCTAGGCAGAGGCTGTGAGTCAGGTAGTCTCCCACCCAGGTTGTACCACAGGATGCATCGCGCTTCAGAGCTTATTTTAGCTGATGGTGAGCAGAGAACAGAGCACAGAGCCACCTGCAGCAGTCCTTGCTCTGCCAGCTCCCAGACCTACAGCAGGCAGCACACAGCACCCTCAGGCACTGACTGCCATGCCCTGACAGATGGGCAACGTCTCCTCATGTGAGGTCAAAGTGACACAGGCCATTGATGGAGCAGTGGGGCTATGGGGATGTCCTTCACAGATCACAAGGCCATTACTTTGGGGACACACACACCAGCCAAGCTGGAGGGGTTGCTGTACCTGCAGAGTCAAAAGAGCAACACCCTGGTCAGCATTTACTTGTTCAGGGGACCATCCATTGCAAGCCAAGGTGGCAGAGAAGGAGGAATGCTCCTCATTTGCAAGCAGATGCAGCTAGTGCTCCTTTTGGGAGCAGGCTCTTCCTGCACTCTGCTGGCAGGCTAACAGCTGTGACAGACATGCTCCTTACTCAGGGGCTAGCTGTGTGTCATGACAGGCTTCCAGTGACATATCCCTAATGCTCGTGCCGCTGCAACAGGAGCACGGTTCCCAGTCAAGCAGCCTCCAGCAATACCACCTTAGGCTGTGATCTTGTCAGGTTTCATAAGCTTAACCAGGCTCTGCTCTGGCTGGTGCACAGGGGTTTCTCAGACAGGCTGGCTGGCTGTCCTACTGCTCCACACAGCATCCCTGAACACTCAACAGCAGTGCTAAGTCCTGGCAGTCAATGAGAAGACTCACATTTCAGTCTTGTCAGCTTCAACCAGAAGATAGTAAGGGACAGGATGGGTGGCCCTGTGGGCATCAGCTCAGTGGACCAGTAATAGGGCTGGGACTGTGGTGTCTGCCTCCAACTCATGACACTTTAGCAGTGATGGAAAGCACCTTCTAGCCTTTCAGTGAGAGATTCAAGGAGGGGAGGGTTCTACAGTGGCTCCTGGGGGCACATGTGTCATCTAAAACATCTCATTAGTGCAAACTGCCCACAGTAATCTGGCTGAACTTAGCCCTACAGAGGATCCTGTGGCCCAAACATACCACAGGAGACAGCAAGTCCATCTTGCTGCTCTGATGGTCTGTGACAGGGCTGCCTGCAGAAACTCATCCCACTTCTGCCAAGGGCAGCTTAGCACCCATGCAGCACCCTGAGCCAGCGCTGCGGTTTTCACAGCAACAGGCTCTGGCTCAGCCCCACGGGCACAACCCAAAACCACAGCACTGCTGCCCAGACCAGCACACCTCTGGTGTCCTGTTCCTTCTCTCCCCTTCCCTCCATCCACATCAAACCCTCAGCAAGGGGCTCTCTAAGCAGATGAGATCTGAGGAGCCCAGTGTCTCTGAGGATGGGCACGCAGGACACACTGCTCTGGCCACAGACACGAGGGAGCTGAAAGGATCTGAGAGTGCCGGGCACCAGCGTCTCACTCCCCACTGCTCACCAGTCCTGTGACTCACAAAGTCACTTCAAAAGGAGCTCCTCAAAGCACCATCACTGCCTCTGACATCCCAGTCACAAAGGGAGAGGAATAAAGGGTAGGAGGCAGCAGTGCAAAGGTAATTACTGCATCCTGACAGCCCTGATGGAAGACAGCACTGAAACCCCCATTGTCTGCTCCAGAGTCAAAAGCCTGAAACAGCATCTAGGGCACTCAAAGGACGCATGGAAAGGGTAGGGGAAGAGCCCCCACAAAGCCCTGCAGAAGGAGGCCAGATGGAGAGGGACTCAAGTCTCTGGCAGTTCAGGGGCCTCCTCCCATTGCAGGAGGGAGCAGGGACACTCCTTTCACCCCAACCACAGTCCCTCTCTGGTCATCCCCATTTCACCTCTCCCTGCTTCAGTACCTCCAAGATGCCAACCTACACACCCCACTGCTCTTAACAGCACAAAAACTCCCATCTGAAGTCTTCTACCTGCCACTTCTACACTCCCTCCTCCTCTTGCCTTCCCAGTGCTGTTGTTCCTTCTTTTCTTCCTGCTCCCTTTCTTCCCTCCTCTCACCTTTTGCTTGGTTTTTATCCCCCCCACCTCGATCTCCCTCAGCCCACTCACTCTCTGCCTTGCACGCCTTCATTTACTCTCCTTCACACTGCCCAGCACTGGGATGACCACAACCTTCCCTCTCCTCAGTGAGTGCAGGGGTGCCATAATCTCCTATCCCACAGCAGCCAAAGGGCTCCATCTTTGGCTCAGCTTACCCTGCACCCCAGGACTCTGCCTGGAGGCAGGAACCTCTCATGCAAAGGGATGCTTTTACCTGGATATGCTTGTACACTCAAGGGCTGTTTGGATGATGGGCAGTGCTCCTAACTTCTGCAGAAGGGAAGACACTGGAAGCACCCCTGTGACCACGGTGCACCTTTCACACTGTCCCAGAGCACCCGCCCCTCTCAGGGCAGCCCTTCTGGCCTGCACCCACGACAAAGGAGCTCCTTCAAAGCACAGAATCTCTCCAAATTATGGACTCATGCCCCTAATAATGCCACCTCTCCAGCCACTTTCCCTTCCCCACAGGTAAACACTGCTGTGCCAGCGCTCCCCCCTTTCAGCTGCAGTGCCAGGTGGGCCACCCGTCAGGCACAACCATCGCCTGCAGCTCTGCAAGGACTCCTGGCTGTGGACAGGTGGCATCAGTACACCTGAGAGAGCTCAAAAGGTGACAACAGACTGCCAGAGCACCTGTGGTCATCTGTGGCATGCTGATGCAATTTTTTTGCAATTTTTCAATGGACACAGAGCCCAGCATTAACCCTCTGCTAAGTAACCTGCTGCTTTTGGATCTCTTCACTTCCATGCAGCAGCACAATGCCATAAAGAAAACTGATCTCTCTAAACCTTCTCACCTCTCAGTACGTTTGGCATTACAAGTTACAATCAGGAAACGCTTTTGGTAAGAAATGGCTTCATAAAAATCTTGCTCTCTTGAATAGACAGCTAAAAATGAAGGATGACAGGGTCTGAGAAAGTTAAGTGCTCAGAGCACATTGTGCCTAGCACAGAGGCACTCCTGCCCAGAAAACCCTGCCTGCCATGACACACTTCCCCAGGGCAGGCATCCCTAGCTCTACATTTCTTTGGAGAGCCCTTAGTTATCATTTTAAGTCTCAAGCAGCAAGGAATAAAGCCCTGAAGGGCGCAATATGTTGAACCACAATGTCAAGGAACCGGAGCAGGGCAGGCAGATCCGGGACACTGAAGGGCATCCAGCCCATTAGCACCAACTCATCATCCACGATCCCTTAAGGCAGAGGCTCATTCAGACTTCAAATGGGGAGCAGAGCAGCCCCACCTCTTGCCTCCTCAGGGTAAAAATCACGCTTCTCTCTGCATTCTAAAGCGCCTTTGTTCGGGTTTGCCCTGTTAGCTCTGGCTTTTCTTTGTAGGCTCTCCAGAAGCATCTCTTGACGACGGCAAGGGCAAGTGGGGCGGCTAATCCCATTCCATTAGCATCCTCTGAAATGCTCCAAGGACTAGGATGCTGCCTGGGTGCAGGTGGCCAGAAGGCGGCTCTCACTAAGACAGCACGACTTCTGGATGCGTGCACACACATCCAGCCCCAGAGCCGTCTGCCATCAATAAAGCCTGCCAGAGGGGGGAAGAGGATAAAGAAACAGCCCACATGTGGCTGGAAAGGAGATTTTTCTCCTACAGGCACAGCTTTCCCAAAGCCAAAGGTCGCCAGTGCTCCTCCTTTCTGAAGGTGACACAAAAGTCCTAAATTGGGGTGAGCATACTATGTACAAAAACAACTGAGAACCCTCCCACAAGGGCCGGGGGGTGGAGGGGACACCCCCAGACTCCCAATGCTCCTGGGGGCTGCAGCAGCACAGCCCCTGATACCCCAGGGGGTAGATAAAAGGTTGAAGCAAGCCATCCCCTCCTCACTGATGACCCAGCAGTGCCTGCAGCACTCTCATGTTCCTTGCAGCCCCCCTTCCCATTACATTTCCAATTTATAAACAGCTGTTTGGCAGTATTACTAATCAGTGCTGCATGGAATAATGTTACTTTTCCCACCACATTACTATTTTATCTTCTATCCTCCCTACCTCCAGCTGCTGCCTTCCTTCCACCACCCCCAGCCTGGAAAGCAATAATACATTTCTTCATTTTATTCAGGCTCTACTTTTCTGATAGCACAAACAATTTACTTGCAACCCATGAAAAAAAAACAACCCAGAAAGTTGTGGGTTTTTTTAAATTAAATACTGTTAAACCCACTTAAAATAAATACTTGCTGAAGGAATATCAGCTGGAGACTGCTCTCTGACTTATAATAATCCCACTGCGCCCAGGGAAATCCTCTTAAACCTATATCAGATAAAGATTGTAAAACTGTTAGGGGGCTAAACTGACAGGGCAGACACAGAATCAAGATGGAAAATTTCTCTCCCCAACTTCTGCTTAGCAAGGGGCAGCTCTGTCCCAGTGCAGGTCAGGTTTCCTTCTCAGCACATAAAGCAAAGCCCTGCACCACCTGGAGCTGAAGGGAGAGGGGAGGAAGGCCAGTCCTGCCAGGGCTTTGGGCTGAAGGAGGAGGAAAAGGCTGCTGTGGGACTCTAAACCACCAGAGAATTGCCGTCCCTTTCCCACCTCTCCTGTGGGTAGCAAAAGCAGGGCAGAGACCCTCTGGAGCTTTAAACCTAAAGGATTCTCACCATCTCCCCCTTCTCCCAACCCTTCTCCCCCTGATGCTCAATAGCAACATCTCTAATTAGAGATAAGGATTCCAAATCATCAGAGCTAGGGGTGGGACAGAAGCAGTAGGATTTCAAGTTTAGTGCTATCTTATCTGAGATGACAGAAAAGATCTGATGTAGATTGGTAATGCTCCTAAGAGAAACTTGTGCTGCTCTGCAGTTTGCTTGAGCACCAGCCACCAGTTTGATTTTGTTGGTTTTGCAATTTTTCAACAAGATCTACATCCACACCACAGGGAGCATTCTATGGCACAGAGCTGAGCAATGGGCACTGTACTCACTCTCTGCTACGTGGGGACTCCACTGTTCATCACCAGACCTACTTGTTCTCCAAGAGAACTCAAGGAAAGCATCACACCATCAGCAGAGACAGCTGCCCCTGCCTCTCAGGGCAGCAGAGCGACCGAAGTGCAGAGCAACCAAGTCTGAGGGGTTGGAATTAAAGAACAAATAAAACAATCCTCCAGGGAAAACAAATTAAGGGAAAAAAAAAAAAAACCACATAGAAGAGTAGGAGGATGAGTAAACACAGCAATAACCTCCCCAGGGAATCACAGCAGGAAAAATAGGCAACGTGGAAGGCAAAGTTTTCGGTGGTGATGGAATAAGGGGCCGCTCCATTGCAGGATTTCTCAGTGCTGCAGCTGGCTGGAGCCACGGGGACCGTATTCACTGTCAGAGTTCACTGAGCAATTGCTAAGGCAGGGGACGGGTGCCATATGTTACCAGCTGCGCTCGCAGTCGTTGCTTTCCCCGTTTAACGCCGAGAGACTCTTTGGAGGCACACGAGCACAGAAACCTGCACACTTTGAGCCTCTCCAAAAAGGCTGCCAGAACTGCCAACAGGCTCTGCCAGTGACACTGGGTGATGGTGCCCATGCCAGGGAGCCACCAGGGCAGTGCTGGCTGCTCAGTACCCAGCACTGGCAGGGAGGTGCAGGTGGAAGAAGAGATGGGTGTCCCTGAGCTCCCCTCTAGCCCCTGGAAAGCTGCCGAGTGCACAGGAGGTAGGAGGCAGGTACCAGGCTCTGCCCGTCCCACTTTGCAGCCTGCTGGCTCCACCACCTGCTCATCCAACCCAGCCCAGCTCCTTCTGGCTCTCCTTTTGTGTGCAGTAATTTTTTTCTTGTATTTCGGAGCTTCTCTTAGTTGTGCATGTGGTGAAAAAGTAATCATTTGGGGAGGGAGAAAAAAGGGTTTGGGACTGCCCAGACAACATCAGGAGGAAATGTTGAATTCAGGATGTGAGATAGCACTAAACTGTTTTCAACACCAGACAACTTTTTGCCCCAGGCTTGAACCTAGGATGCTGAGTAACCCACTTGTGGTAGAGCTGGTCTTCAAATGCACCAAGTTCTCTGACTAAAGATTCGTTTTTCCTATGTAAAAACCTTTGCATCCTTTACCTCTTCTCAGCACATTATGTCAATATACACAGTCAGCCTATGTCACCAATCCCACTACTCTGGGGGACAGACTGAAAGGCATCCTACAAAACACGGCAAATATGATTACCAAACACTTCATTTTACCAGGAACTGGCAAAGCACATGGGAAGAGAAAGCAGGCGAAGCAAAAAGAAGACACGGTCTGAGCAGGGTTGTGTTTTCAGCAATTCCTTTCAGGGCAGCAGAGGACCCCAAGCCCTGCAGCCTCATTGACACTGAGGAGGCTCAGGGCTCAGCAAAGAACAAATGCCCCATTCCCATCACCCTGGGGGACACCTGAGAGGAGCCAGACAGGGCTCGAGAGCAGACTGGAGGGCACAACTCAGAGCCTTCAGAAAAGAAGCTTTTTCAGGAAAGGCTGCTTAGTTTTCAAAGATCATTTTAGCTGACTGTCCTGATGTTACGATTCAGGCTCAGTGCTGCACACAAAACCACCCAAGCAAAACACTGCAGCTCTTTACAGTCTGAAAGCAAGTCAGCATTCAGGGTTCCACCCCTGCCTTCCTGACAAGGAAGGGATGTAGAAAGTCTGGAAACAAGAGGGCTCATTTTAAAGACAAGCCTAGATCTGTGAGCAGAGGGCCGTGCAATTGCCTGAGGCTGAATTAATTTACATTTTTAGAAATGGGTTTTAGAATACATTTTTTTCTTACAATGCATCGGCACAAGTGTACAGGTATGTCCAAAAAAGGACACATATTCTCATTGTAATTGTTTTCCACATGCTAGCTAAATTTAAAAAAAGTACCTCTGCCTCAAAGGGGACAATATAGGAAAAACAGGGAATACAGTGATGTGTTCCAAATGTGTCTAATGCCAGGTTTTTGAGAAATGGGTAGGTGGACGGCATAAAAAAAAAAGAATCAGATCCCCACCTGAGAGCCCTTCCCACAAAGCATGTCATGCCACCAAACTGCTTGAGGTGTTGAGGGACAGGGCAGAAAGGCGAGGGAGGGGAAGAAAAAACTGAAGAAAGAAACAAGAGTGGATACAATGGGTTACTCATTTTTTAGGCATAGGCTGCCCACCATTTGTTCCATTTCTCCTGCACATTCAGAGGTACAGAAGTGATGCAATGCAATACAACAATAAGAAAGAAAAAACCAGGCAAGCAATTCCAAGAGGAAAAAATAGGAGATGGCATACTGCAACAAAACAGGAATAACTGGAAGTGTTTAGCAGGAAAACACAGTAACATGGGATGAGATAAAGACACACAAAAAGAGTGAGCCCTGTCCCACTATGAGAGGCACGCACAGAGATTTCTGTCATAAGCCATCAGCTCTAACGTGACTGCTATCTACAAAAGAGTAGGAAGCACAAGGAATAACCAGCCCATGGAATTCACTGCAGATTGTACATGACTAAAGCACGGGGTTGCCTGTGCCGGGCTCCCACGTACCTGCCCACGGCACGGAGGATCACCGGCCCCCCAGTCTGGCAGTGCCTATCAGCCTCAGAGCTTCTGCCAGGGGAAAACTGGGTGAGCTTAGGCAGCTATACTTTCAAGATAGCAGAAATGACTAAGCAGGACAGGAGATGAATCCTATTCAGCATTATTACCAGGCAGAGTTGAAATATAAGCCTTTGTTTTTAACTCCCGCTATCTGAGGAGCTCAAAGCCCATCACAATTATTTAGCATAGACTTTGTGAAAGGCTTGTGTGCTATTATCCCTAATTTTACCAGCTGGAGAATGGGGAGGGAGATGGATTGCTCCATATCCAGGGACATGCAGCAAGTTGGCAGCATAACAGGGCTGAATGCCTGTAGCATCTCAAACCAGGTGCAATTCCCCAGGCCCTGGCTACAGGAGCTGCCAGAGGTAAATATGTTTACCCCTCCTCCCCCATTAACAGACAAATACTTCTTTTACATCCATAGCAGGAACAGAAAGAAAAAGCAGAGGAGCATAGGTCAATTATTTTGTGAAGGTTACTACAGAGAGAATTAGGCATATAAAGGAGGCCAGTAAGAACAAAATACCCTGTGTCTAGCTGCAAAGGGCCACCTATAAGAAGGCATTTGATTTTTTTTTTTAAATCCCTTTTTAATGCCAGCTAAAGGGTAATTTGAAAGTGAAGGACACTTTACTCCTCTGGGGAGCTAATTACTGCAACAAGCACAGCCCAAACAGGCGAAGATGAATGTAACTCGCACACACACCACCAATCCTGCAGCTCACTTTGGTTAACTCACACAGCTTGGCCAGATAAGGACACACATGTTTCATGGAGGTAGCCAAGCTGCCGAGACAGACTAAGAGAGATTAGGACATCTGTGCTTAGGATTTCCAAGTTCCACCTTCATACACCAGAGAAGAGCAATAGAGACAAACTCCTGCAACCTCACGAGAGAAATAAGAACAATATGAAATATAAAAATATGCCAAAAAAAAAAATAGAATTTGGAGATGTAAAATAGGTCCTTGCTGTTCTCACCTGGTTGAGATCATCAATGTTATGGCACTATTTAGCTCTGACCTTCCAAATTCCTTTATTTAGCACCAACTCTCTATAATGCTGCCTGACAGTGGTTCCTTTCTGCAGTGCAGCCAAGTAGCCCATCACAGGACAATTCAGGGTGGAAGGGACCTTGGGGGTCTATAGTGCAGCTACAGGGTGAAACAGGGTCAGCTCTAAGGTCAGACAAGGCCACTCAGAGCTTGATCTTGTCAGGTCTTGAAAGCCTCTGGAGATGAAGCCTTTGCAACCTTCCAGGACAGGCTGAACTGCTTTTTTCGATTTTTGCCCTGCTGTTGGCTCATCTGCAAGAAGCCTGGTCTCCCCAGGACACAAGCTGCTCACTCAAGGACAGTGACAAACACTTTTCCCTGTCTCTCAGGTGAAGACAAAGAAGAAAAATGCAGCACAGAAAGAAGAGCCCCTAAAGACTTCTATCAAAACTGGTAGGTCCTTGTCTCTGAGACTGCCATCTCTCTCCTTGACACCTGCCTCAAGCAAAGCCACCTTCAGCCCTGTTGACAGCAGGAATAAACCAGCAGCCACCCAGGTCCTCACATGGAGAGAAGCGACTGCTCTCATCCAGGTTGCAAGAGCAGACTGTGCTCTCCCAAATCCAAACTGTGACGTGCCTTTCTCCCTCTACTCTGTGCACAGACAGATCACGTATGGCAGCACTTGACGAAGAAGGGAAGCTGCTGGCAACAAGCAGCAGCAGCTGGTATGGGATAATAAAAGTTCTTTTTTTTTTCTCCTCTTGCCTGCTACACACTCCTTTGCTCTCAGCAGAGAGATCCTGGTGGTTTTTGGTGGCAAGTTCAACAAAAGAGACCTGCTTTCTTCTCTTGAAGGCTTGTCTGAGACACACACAGCTCCCTTCTTCCCAGTGCTAAGTGTCTGGCCTGCATAAACCTTTCTCCCACCTCCCATGCCACCAAAGCCTCTCAGACACACCCTACAGGCATCCTCCCTGTCCCAGTCACTGGGCTTGCATGCGGCCACACAGTCACATGCCACAGCTGCAGGGCACAGAGAATCCTGAAGACAAACTCCTAAAGGCATGGTCCGAGTGCCCATGGACTGAGTCCTGCTCTGCAGAGAGCTGCAAGTGCCTTGGGCAGCTCCGCATTAGGAGACAAGACCCCACCAGGCAGAGACACAGCCAGCCCTGACCTCAGGCAGAGATGCAAATGGCTCTTCACCTATCAATGCCCTTGCTCTCCACCACTCCCAAGCTTGGCACAGGGTAGAAACCACAATGGGACTACCAGCCAAAAAGCCACAGAGAGCCCCTGGGAACCATCACAGGTTATGCAGGACACAGGAGAACAGGAGAGAGGCCAAGGCACCAACCCACCCAGGCAGGATGAGACCAGTGAGAAATAGCAGAGAGCAAAAGTGTGACCAGGCTGACAGGGCAGCCACTGAATAGCACCTAGCCAGCATGAAGCCTCTCTGTCCTCTGTGACCTAAGCTTGGCTGGAAGAAGGTCCTGGTGACCATCCCTGCAGGCACTACCACCAGTTCCACAGCAGCCCCTGCCCACTGCAAAGGCAACTGTGTTTCTCAAGTCTGCACTGACATTGCTTCTTCCCAGTCTGCGGTACCATGAGGACTGTGGTCTCCTCCCATCCAATCCCCTTTCATTTTTTTGCTTTAACTTGTTTAGGATTGATGCTGTACAGCTGCTTCCCCCAAAGTAAAGACTAAAAGACCTGCCACCTCCTCAAGTGCTTTGAAACCTTTCCTCCCTCTCTATCACTACCTGTTTAAGAAAAACCTCAAAGCTTGATTTCTTCCCTCAAATCACTTACTCTGAAAAAGATCTCAACGTTTTTGGGAGCACAGATGAAAAAACACTGAGATAAAAGTATGAAACTTCTGAAGAGGTTAGACCTGGGCCTCTTCACTGTTATCTAAGTGAGGGTACAGGCACACAAACAATTCATCGCAGAGATATAGTGGAGTACAAATTTGCAGTGACTCACGCTCTTTGAAGGAACTGCCATGTGCTCAGTTCTACCCTGCAGCAAAACACAAGTTTACCCATCAACAGGAGAAGCACAAACCACCACCTCAATTTGCATAGCACTCCTGCAGCTTCACCAGCTAAGTTACTGCACAGAAACCTCCTCTTCTGCCTATATTTCAAGAGTTAAAGAATAATTCCAATAGCAACCTGGAAAATACTGCTGGTCTTGTCAGTGGTGATGCTGTGCTTCTGGGATGCTGCTTCCCTTCACCTGCAAATTTTTTGCTGTCTCTTAACTTCTTAAAAAAGTGCATACATATCACAGCCAGCAACAAGCAGGACCCCAACAAAACTGTGTGCATTGTCCCCAGATCCACAATTTAAATTTTGTAACTCCCCTCTTCAGCACACTCGGGCGTCTTCCCAATTCAACCACAAAGTCAAAATTCCCACCAGCTGCTTAGAAGCCTGATAGGGCAAGTCTCCAAAAGCAGCCAAGTTTACAGCCACTAGTGCCTAGCTTGAGTCTAACATGTAGGATCTCTCTCTAATAAACATAGAGAATGATGCACTTAATTTAAACAAAGATGGACTGCTCTACAGATTTGTCTTTTTCTGTATTCTGATGGCAGATATTGCCTGGATATCTACCTTAGGCAGTGAGTCTAGTGTTAAACGGGTGGCAGACAACTCATGAGATCTTCCAAAATATGTTCCTGCCACCCTGAGTAAAAGAGCACAACACAATTTTGTGTCAGTCTCAGGGAACTAAAATCTGAAGGCAAATAACAAACAACAGAGTTGCAGACTTTGTACATGGGCTAATCCTTTTTCATACATCAGTCACAAGGCCATGGCCCCACAACATCCTGAAGAGCTGCACCCCCTTTTTTTTTTTTTTCCCCACCCCACCTCCCTCAGCACCTGAAACTCAGTCTGAGATGTCCTAAATTCTTCTCCTAACACATCTCACAGCCCAGGCACAACTCCATCATCCCAAAGACTCAGCTCAGAGGGGGATGAGAAGAGGAGCAGTAATACACAGAAAGGCTTGTTTTTGAAGCAGTTGAAGACTAGTGAAGAAGATTAAGCCTTGATACACATGCTCGCATGGCAGAAGGCCTTTGAACCACATGACTGGCCTCATTCCTAGCTTCAGTGAGATTAGCACTTGTGTTGCATGCCTAAAATTCAGATAAGAGTCCCACAGAGTGCCTAGGGAGCACTTCTTACTCCAGGCCATCACAGACATCAGGTCCTCAAAGCAGTACTAGAGTGTGGCCAAAGTCTCAGTGAGGGAAGAGGAATCTGGAGCAGTGACATTAATACTGGCAGAAGGACAAGTACCATGCTTGTTGTTCATGAGGTGGAGAGAAGTGTACTTTCAAGCCAAACTGGCATGCCTCTGAAGCTGACAAGATTATTTTTTAGCAGCCTCAGAGCCCTGGAGACACAGCCTTCAACAATGCTCAGATGGCAGGAGCAGAACACATCCCTGCTGCTCTGCTGCAAGCTGAAATGCCCCAGTGCAGACAGCAGCCCCACGTGCTGCTGCACCAGTGTCCCATGCAGCTCCCCTGTCACAGGGCTGTATCATGAAGGTGGAAAAAGAGGAGAAACTCCTCCTTCAGCTCTCTCCTCAAACCACGGGATACAACAATTCCAAGGTCCCAGAGCAGCAAGCCTAAAATCAACACTGCTTCAAAGCCATCCACTTCACACATAAGTGGAGAGAATAGAGATGCTAACAAACCTGTCTCCCTTCAGGCTTTGCTGCTGCCAGAAAAGAGCCACTCAATCTAATGAGTCAATTAAAAATTCATAACTGGATGAACGAAAAAAAAGTTTGGTTCTTCTTCTGAGAAAATGAGAACAGTAACTCTTTTCTGTACCTCTTCTTGCACACTGTCTGCAGAAACAAAACCAGCCTGAAAACCCCCAACCTATGGCTGAGATAGGAAAACAGAAAGGACCTGTGATCTGCCCAGGTCTGCAGAGAGGAGCCCATTTCCCCAGAAGGACTTCAAGGTCCAACAAAGCTGAAGTCAGCACCACTTCCCATGAATGAGAGGCAGAAGGAAGGCTCTCTGTAAGGGCATTCTGTCTACAGGTCATTGTTGGGAGCACGCTGAAAAATTCAGTTTCTGTCAAGAGTTTGGCTAACACACAGAAGGGAACGTACACAGACACTCACATTCAAAATGCAAGTGACCCTAAGCCATTTCCAAAGTGAATTTTCAGAAATTAATTAAGCTAAACCAAATTAGGCCCCAAAATCCTGAGCACAAGCATCCATGAAGGGGCATAATGTGATTTAACTAATCCACTAGAAGTTACTTTAGATCAATTTTCTTGAGTATCTCTGACACATGTAAGCCCCAAAGCCAATGTCCTCCAAGCACTGTTCATGGGTGTCTACAGACTCCCAGACCTTACTGGTTTATAGCTGTGGAAAGGGAAGGACAGAGCAAAAACACATCAACCCAGCTCTGGCTCCCCAGACTCTTGGGAGAGCAGTGGAGGAGCTTCCCACTGCCCAGCCACTGGATATGCTGACTCTGCTCAGCTCCAGCTCTCTGGCAGAGCCGCCCAGAATCCATCCAACCCCACCCTGCCCCCAGGCACGTTTTTTCAGTGGGTGTTGGTTTCAATGGGTTTCACTCCCCAAGGTGACTTAACAAAAGCAGTGCTGACTCAGTCTTGTTTAAACTGCAGTGGGAACTGCAAATCCGGACACCTAAAGCAATTTACAGACCTACAAATAAAAAATAGAATACTCAGGCATCTACCCCCCAGCCACTCATGGACATCAGATTGCAAAAAAGGCTCCTATATAAGCACCTACACCCATGCTATGGAGCTTCACCTGGGAGAGTGGCTGGGCTGGCACCTCTGAAGGAAAGACACCAAGGCCATGAAAGCTGGAGGCAAGAAGCTCAACCCAAAGGAAGGCTGTTGTGATTGATATCATATCCTGGCTCCTTTCACTTTGGATTTCTTGTGTCAACACAGCCTGAACCAGCAACACCACATGGGCCATGTAATGTCAAAGTGGTTTCCAAGCTGCAGCCTCACAGACACCTCCTAAGGAAAGCAAGCCTGCTTGCTGTCCGTGGGCTTGAATTTGCTAGAGGGGTGTCTGTGTTGTACAGGAGCTCTTTTAGGGGTCTTTCAGCCAAAGAGTTGGATGGAAGCTATTTGACTGCTGTCAGCTGAGTTAGACACTTCAAATACTGCTTTGAGATATAGAAAGCAAGCTGAAGCTTGAAAAGGTCAAAGCTTCTAGTCAAAGAGGTGCTGTGGAAATACTCCAGATTCTAAAAGTACCTGGTTTTGATTTTTCTAACGCAAACCAAAAAAAAAAAAAAAATTCCCAAACCAGCTTCTCCACACTCACCACACACAACTCAATCTGCTCAGTGGTTTCAGGATGTACTCAGCACTGCTGTAAGAGCCTGAAGATGACCATCTCTCCTGTTCCCTTTTATGTGCTGCTCATTACTACTCCTCTCTTCCCTGCTCAGTTATTTCACCACCTTTGGCAAGCAGCTCTCTGGTCTGTGTCTTGTGCCATCTGACACCGACTCCCTGGCCCTTTCCCTCTCTGTAAATCAGTCCCAGTTTTGCTTTCAGCCATGGCTTCAAACGTTCCTCTGCCCAGCCGTGCTGCCTGGTGTCTCATTTTTATAAAGGCCTTATTAGTGAAGAAAGCTCACTGTTTCCTGTGCCTCTACACCGTGATTTCCTGCCATTCACACCACTGTGCCACCTGCTCTCCCTGCTCCGCTTCTCCCTCACAGGATTTTTATCTGACAGCTTATGCAGACCACACTGCACATGTTGGGTGGAAGGGTCTCACACCCCATTGTGGTGTTACATGTTAGTTAAATGGTATGCTCTGCCTCACCCCTCAAAAATGCACGGTTTATTCCAAGCCTGTGATCCTCCCCTGAAGTATCACGTATCTGTAATCCCAATGGCCCAAGTCTTATTCCGCACCCACTGTGAATCTCCCTGTTAAGCTGTGAGGCAGACCAGATTCTTCTTGGCCCTTTTTTCCCTAGGCTCTCCCTCTCTTCCACTCCCTCCCCCTTCCCTGCTTCTCCCTCAGAAACCACGCTGCTCCTGGGGGTGGGACCCCCAAGAAGGCCTCATCTAATTAGCACCCTCAGAAGCCGTGTGGAGTCTCCTTGCCTGCCTGCCCAAGTCTTATTCTGAACCCACTCTGAATCTCCCTGTTAAGCTGTGAGGGAGACCAGGTTCTCTTGGCCCTTTTCTCCCTAGGCTCTCCCTTCTCTTCCTCTCCTTCTCCCCTTCTCCCTCAGAAACCACGCTGCTCCCGGGGGTGGGACCCCCAATAAACCCTCACCTAATCAACACCCTCAGAAGCCATGTGGAGTCTCCTTGCCTGCCTGCTGCTACCAGCCAAGGTACAGCTCAGGGGGCCCCCTGGGGATCCCTAGGAACAAACTGCACCACCCCAGGGCAGGGGCCTAGCCACATGGTGAGCAGCACAGCTTACCCACGAGGTTCATCTTGGCGCTGTAGCTGCCGAAGTACCTCTCGTCGGTGTTGGGCGTGTGGCACTCGTACTGGCCGGCGTCGCGCTCCTGCAGCTCGGTGATGTGCAGCAGCACGGCGTCCCCCTGCAGCCGCTCCACGAAGATGCCGCGGCCGCGCACGCGCTGCGTGTAGATGGCGTAGGGGAACGAGGGGTCCACGGTGCTGACGATCTGCACCTCCCGCTCGGGGGCCGAGGGCAGGTAGATGGACCACTGGAAGTTCTGCTCCGCCGGGCCCTGGTAGCCGCTCACCTTGCACCACAGGGTGACGTGGGAGCCCTCCGTGCGGTAGAGGGGTCCCTCCTGCACCGTCACTTGCCGCTGGGCCAGTGCCATGCCTGTGGGAGGAGAGGAGCCCAGCTTTACTGACCTGCAGGCAGTCCCCACACCTACACCCAGATACATCCCTGCCCTTCCATGGCCATGATGGACAAAGCAAGCCCTCACACCCCGTTTTACATCCAGCACATCAGGCTCTGGCACAGCACCCAAATCACACTGCAGAATTCTTGCTGACTCAATGGAAATGTTTTAAAAAACACCCCATGAAAGAAGCAGCTTTGAGGTAACATGAACTCCTTGTTTGGAAGCGGTAAGAACCCAGGCGTGAAAGGGCAACACACCACGCAGTAACAAATCAGAAACTCAAGGTGACAGGTCTTTGTTTTCAGCACTTTTACTTTCCAACTCTTATCACCCCTATGGAGAGAGGCCGGGGGCTGCACTCCCTCTCCTTTGGCTGCTAGGCCACCCAGCTCCAGTGCCCCAGGCACCCGTCCTCCATCAGCAAACCTGCCAGAGGCTTCAGCTGGTACAAAACCCCCTTATTTTTCCCCAGATACTCATCCTCCATCAGCAAACCTGCCAGAGGCTTCAGCTGGTACCAAACCCCCTTATTTTTCCCTAAACCCAGCACAACTTCTCCATTCTCTCTTATGCTTGTAAAGGCCCACAGAGAAATATCGGGTTTCCAGCACTGCCTCCCCAAGCCGATTTGAAAGGTGTGCATTTAGCACATAACAAACCCAATTAAAGTTAATGGAAGGAGTGGGCACTTTCCAGTAAAGCTCAGCGCCCCTGGCCCTGGAGTCAGGGCCCAGTGCCCTGCGCTGTACACACGCAAAGGCGTGCAGCACCAAACAAAGACAGCCCCGCAGCACGGTGACCGCGATCCGCCGGATTTTTACACAGATTATAGATGGCTGGCCCTTGGGCTCATGGCACATTACCAGCACAGCCCTCCAGGGGCCAGATAAATTACAGCAATCTATCTTGTTTGTTGCTACATCAAAGGCTCGAGGTCTGGAGACCACGGTGGGTGTTCATCGGTTATTGAGTTACCAGCAGCATGCACACATGGCAAGGCCAATCACCCTGGCTTCTGTGAGCGCTTGCTTGCCATCATAAAACAGCAATAAGCCGATTTAAAGCAGGTCCTGCATAATCACGTTTGCAAATTTCATCCTCTCTGTGCATCTGTATGTTAGGAGTTCCTCCCCCGTTCTCTAATTTTCAATAACAATGCTCAAGTCCAGAGAAGAATTTAAGCTTTCAAAAAGTAGCATCCTGCAGGTGAAGAGGTAGCCTTGAATCTGGGGTTTATTGATTCAACCCCGTCCTCTGAACATCGATGTCCAGAAACGAAGTTTTTCACCACAGCCAGCCTGGACTGGAGCCAGGAGAGATGGTTCTTAGCAGCTTAAAACAAATTGTGAAAAATGGGTTCAGCACATCCATCAGGGCATGCAGCTGAACAGATGGAGTGCAATTCAAACTATTAACTTGGGCTCAGCTTGCTGCTGCTCCAAATTATGTTTCTTTTTACTCTTTATGAAATAATGTGATTTAAGGGGAGGACGGGGAAAGCTAGCACATTTGAAACAAACAGGGAGAGGAACAACAGAGGCAAACACTCCCCCACTGTTTGCTGTACCAATCTCTTCATCCTGGGGAAAGATATTGCTAGAGACAACTATCACATCTACGGGGCAGGCAGTCTCTTCTCTCACCCCACAAAGGCCAAAGGACAAAGCAAATATTACAGCCTTTGAAGTGAACTGTTTTCAAAGCAGCAGGAAGGACAAGATCTTTATTACACACCTAAAGACACCTCACAATCCAATTTCTGTATGCACATTTAGCCTCACTACAGCATACACATATCCCACCTGCAATGACAATTAAAATTGCACCACAAGGCAAATGTGCAATGGTAGGAATTAAAAGTTCCACACAACACACCATCAGGTATTTCTCAGCTAAGCACACAACTTCGTTTATCAGGCTTTTAACACAGCGCTGGATTTTTTACATAAGAGTTTTCCAGATATCTAGTTAAAAAATAATATTTTATCAGAGATGGGTATCTGACTTTCCAAAGCTCACTGGAAGACCACAACCCTGGTGACCCACAGCAGAGATTTTTGGTAGATATCAAATCTCACCACCCTCACGGCCAGCACGGACATGGGCTTCCTTCTTCCCTCGCCAGTGGTTTCTAGGACCTTCACTGTAACTCTAACCTGGAGTCCTCCAGATTCTGAAGGGACCCACTTTCTACACTCATCCTCTTCTATTTCCCCTTGCACTGGATTGCTGCACCTTCCTAAAGCAGCCAAAAGTGAGAGAGTTAAGAGCCAAAGAGTTCCCTGCTTCCATTCTGGCTCCAGCAGCCTAAGAAGCTGAGGGACAGAAGAAGACAGTGCAGAAAAAGTCCTGCCCAGCTCCAGGATGGACAGAAGACAAAACAGTAGAGGAGCAGGGAGCAGCACACCCTCATTGCTGTTCCCTGTGCCTGGCTGCAAACTCCTGCTCCAACACAGGTAAGCACAAATGCTTTTCAACACTTTAAAAAAATCCCAAACAGCAGAAGCAGAAGTACTTCTCCAAAACTATTTTAATCAAGAAAGGAAAGAAGGAAAACAATCAGCCTGAGGCAGACATCCAGCAGTACATGTTGTGCTCAAACAGTTACCTTTTGCATGATGTTTGGCATTTTGCAAGCTCTGGGAATTGCTATATCCATGATACACAGTATTAAGAAGAGAACTGCATTTCTTAGTGAGCAACTGCACTGATTAACAAAAATAACGTGTCTGAGATCCCATTTAAACTCTTATCATTCCCTCTTGAAGTGAGAGAAGAGCTCACTGCAGGAGGAGCTGTGTGCTCCACACCTTCCCTAGGACACCCAGGAGACAGTAATGGTGGCATTTGGCTGGTACTGCACTGGCACAGCTGGCTTTTAATTGCAAATCCAATATAATTTACTGACAACGCAAGGGCTGATAGGGAGGAGGTAGCGAGCCAAGTGCTACTTTAAAATTAATAAGAAATTGCAGGTTTTTGCATCTGGTTTTTTCCAAAAGACAGCAAATCCCACGTGATAAGGAGGAAGCCATCCCCTGAATCCTTATCCCCTACGGATCAGGGCTATTGTTGCCAGCCTTTTGAGCCAGGGGCAAGCCAAACAATAGCCAGGCAGCTCTCAGCTTACCCATCTCCCAAGGCCTGGAAGTGCACGGAGAATAAGAGCAGCGGCAAAGGGGGCAGCGCAGCCAGGTGATGAGACTGAAGCAGCAAGGGACAGTGCAGGACCCAGGAACCCCAGATGCCCAGTCCCTGCACCTGCCCTATGCCAGCTCTCCCAGCAGGGCCACTGCAAATGTCATGGGAAACAGTTCTGAAAAGCACAGGAAAGGCAAGAGAAAAGTGCTATGTCAGAGTCACAAAGTCATTCAAGTCTCCCTTGTCACATCACAGCCAGGATTTCAATGCCTCTCCAAGAAAGAAAGGAGCAAAGAAGGAGCATCAAGCCTGCCAGCCAGGCATCTCCCCCAGCACTGCTGCAGCTCAGATTCTGAGTACACTGTGTCTTTGCAAAATCTGTACCCTCACAGCAACCTCAGATGATTTTGGCACAATCTGACCTTTCCATGGAGACACACGCAGAACTAGGAGCTCAGGTTTTCTACAACAACTGGTCATTTCAGGTGCTTGATTTGAAGTAATTTGAAGAAGCCCCATTTCAGAAAATGCCAGACATTTACCTTCTGGGAAGGAGGTGGACCTTCAGGTCCCTCTCAGAAGAACACGCGTGCAAAACTTTTAGCTGAGAACATTGACTCAAGGCTTATTGCAAGGGACAGGTGAGTGTAATAAAAGGATGCCTGAGCACACAAAAACTCTGCCACAGCATTGACAGCTCAAAAGAACAAATAAAAACTCATGACAGAATGATGAAGAACCTCTTGCACGAATATTCTCTCCATCTCAGACCATAGGGGTTATGTCTGCACACATCCAAAAGCACTGCAGCAGTTGCACCAAGTTATCTTCGACATCAATAATCACTGCCAGTAGTCATTTACTCAGGAGAAACTTGAGCTCTTACAAGTATTATCCTGGGTCTCTAATCACTAGGCAGCAACTAAAAAAGTCATGATATACCTATCTTCTTGGTATAGATGTCTTCTATAAGCACCAGGCCTAACAGTGATGAACACCAAATGGATTACATGGTTTGAGGGGATATTTCTACCCCAGCACCTTTACAGAAGTTTTCCTTCCCTGAGAATCTCTTAAGTACTATTTGTCAATAACTGACAATATTAATCCTAAATTTCCTTTAAAAATTACTTTGTGCCTTTGACTACAGTTATTAGACAGAAAGCATTTCCAAGGAGATCCCTCTCCCTTCCACAAATACACAGCACACATCTGGGCTTTGTTGTTGGGGCTATTGTTTGTTCAACTTACAGGCACTCCTGCAAAAGTGTCAAGAGATGAACAACAATGATGATAAACACTAGGGAATGGCTTCTCTGTCAGAAATAATGGAGTCTGGAGGGAAAAAAGGTGACTTGAAGGAGATCTGGTAAAGGTTTTTTTCACAAATATACATGCCATGGCAAAGATGGTCAAGAATTTTACCCTTTACCATCTCTTCTGCTTTAAATACCAAGGGCCATCAACTGAAACTGGTCAGACCCAGATTTATAACAAGGGAAGCAGTTTTTGCAGCTGCACACAGCAGACCTGTGGATGCCCTTGCCAAAGAATGCTGTAGGTATGGAAGAAGTTTATATGGGTCAAAATATGAGTGGGACAGCATGTAAGAGAGGGCTACCAAACAGGTAAATCACATCAGGTTCATAAGGTTCCCAAAACAAGCTACAGTTGCACAGCTACCTGGCTACAGCTTTTTGAGTCTGGATGCTGAGCAAGGTGCAGGATTTACTCTGAACTGGTACAGCTGCCCTCATGCCCCTTCACAACCCATGTCATTGCAGACTGTACTCTTCAACAACATGGGTCTGCAGACCGTGCCTTGGTTATACTACAACAAAAGCTAAAAAAGGTACTATTTTGGCTTCTTCTCCATGAGCATGACTATTTCTGTTCTGAACACCTGAACTGGTTCCCTCAAAACATCCTTAGAACTGACATGGGAGCTTGTGCCCCTGTGCAGGGAAGGAGAGGGAAGGGGAGCGTGCATAAATCCTACTTGGCTATGACAAATTAGCATCTACAGCAGACCACAGGACCTGGCAGAAAGTCCCCAGTAATGAAGACAATTCAGACATAAGTGCTAAAGGGCAGTTATGCTTAAGAGTCTAATTCTGAGCTGCAGAGATGCTCCGGGCAAGCTCAGCCCAAGAGCAGGTGCAAGTGCACCACAGGCTGTGGCCACTGCTGCCTTCATGCAGGTTTGAGGGAACCTGCAGGAGCCCAGGCTGACCACCCAGCTGGCCACTGTGCTCCAATGCATGGCATGGTGCCATCTAAGGTGAGGCAAGTGCCAGCAGACTTCCTCCTGCTGCTCCCCATGTCCTGCTGCTCCCTGTGTCCTGCTGCTCCCTGTGTCCTAATGCTCCCTGTGCCCTGCTGCCCAGGAGCTGCAGGCTGTGGCATCACCCCTCCTCAGTGCTCTGACTCTCCTGCCCCAAGGCACCAGCACTGAGCCCTGCACAGGCCTCTGCTGCTAGTGAATTACTCAGGGACAGTAAGCATCCTCTGAGCTCATATTCCCTCTTAAATCAGATTTTTCAGTCTCACTTATGCACAAGGCTTCCCAGGGGATGGCCCTTCCTCTCTCCCTTCTGTCACCCACAGAACTTGCAGACACCTCTTGCCAAACCCAGCCCATCACTTAGTCCTTGCTTTTTCTCTAGACTCCACAGCAGGGCTGACACCCACAAAACCCTAATTCATTTCAAGAAGGCTCTTCCAAACTCACCATTGTCCAGCCACTGAGAACACTTCCCCAAGCAACCATCATTTTTTTTTGCCCTGGGCTGAAGACTAATAAAATCTCTGAAAGAGACACTCTGCCCCACCAGGCAACACCAAAGCAGAGAAAACCTTTTAGCAACACACACCTGCTATTCTGTGAAGTCTCCTGTTAAGGCACACAACCAAAAATTAGGTTTGAGCCTAATTTTTGCATAAATGAGTCACAGCAGGAACAATCTCCATACACTGCAACCTGCTGCCAGATGGATAAAAACAATGCTATCAGAAGAAAACATGTGGTAAGTCCCCACAATTCCCCCAGTACAGTAAAGCCTCATTCTGGGAAGATACAGTGTTTTCTTGGGGTATTTTTTCTCATGCCAAAAGAGCTCAGCATACTAAAAGGCTGGCTGGAGCCACCTGCAGAACAACTCTGTCCCCATCCTCCATCCTTTTGCTTTAATGTTTAAATGGTGCAACCAAAAGAATGCCTGATCCCCTATCCTCCCCTTCCTTCACTCCTGCCACCACTCCCAGCACATGGTCCATGTTTCCTAAACCAACTCATAAAGCTATTCACTCCTCATTCAAATTCTTCCCACCGCTGAGCCAACTAAGGATGGCTAAGTGGCGAGGTCAGCCAGGAGCAATTTATACAATAATTGGTATGGAAATATCAGAATCAGTGGGGAAATATCAAAGCATGGGCAAAGTAGACAGGAGCTGCCAGTGAAGCTCTTTGTTCTTCCAACACCACTGCCTTCCCTCACCTCTGCTCGCCGCTCCGTCTCACAGCCGCTCACTTCCACAGCAGATGTTTACTGTCTTTTAAGAAAAATGTTTTCAATAAATATGAAAGAGATGGCATTTCTTTTAATCACCATAGATTGCTGTGGCCTGTGCCTAGCTTCCCAAGTTCTGACTGTAAAAGAGGTCTTGTACCTCTGCTATAAATATGCATCCAGTCAGACATCCGACCCTTCACCAAGATCAGAGCCATTTTACATCCTTTGGTTCTTCTCAGATCTGGCCCTTATACTGACAGAAGACTTCCTTATTTTCCCCAGTATGGCATTGGTATTCTGCAGATGCACAGTGTGAAATGTGATCTGCCCTTGTGATTTCTTCCCCCCCCAGCTTTTTTAAGCAAACTACATCCTATATGGATGTCACATTGCTCTAACTGCTCCTTCCCTGTTCTACAATTAGGCATATTAAAATATGCTAGTTTTAACACCACCTTAGAACAGCATATTCTTAATCCACAGATCAAGGTTGCTGCATTACTACAACCTTTAAACTTTGGAAAATGCTGAAAGGATGAAATAATAATTCATTAACTACGTTGGACACTGCGAAGACAAGAAACAATAGGCTTGGACTTGAAAAGCAGAGATTCAGACTGGTCATGGGAGCTAGCTAAATGCTCCATTTCCCAGAAGCTAGGAAAAGGAGGCACCAGAGAGACTGTTCTGTGAGAGACTGAGGCATCTTACTATAGCTTCCTCTAACAGACACTTACTTTCTTCAAGGATACCATAAGGCAGAGATGAACCTGCCCCAGGGGATGCATGACACAAGATCTCCCTGCTCTTACAGTTCTATCATTCTCAATCATCCCACCAGAAAGTATATTTAAAGTTACTTTGCTGCACAGAAGCCTGAAACTACTCTTTAATCTAGTACAGCTTTACTTTGAAAAGTCAAAGTACTCAGCATCCAGAAGCCAGCCAGACACGTCTGTGGTCAAAAGAAAGAGCAATACCCATAATAACCAAAGGGAGGGGAATGGCTGGGCAGTCCTTCTCCACACAGATCCCCAAGCTCTAGAGCTTGTGGTGCCCAGCCTCCTTACTTCACAAGGGCTTTGAAGCACTTGGTGGCACAGGATGCACCTGGATGTAAAAGGTAACAACACACACTGGTGCACGAGGGACAGACTGAGCTGCTGCCCTGATGCTCCAGAGGCATAATGGTAAATGACTGTTGGGGACCCAAATGTCTTTGTGCAACACACCTACTGCTTACTGCAGTTTTATTAATCTCCTGCAAAGATGCTGAGAAAAAAGAATCCCTTATAACCTGCAATCCTTGTATTCACCAAAGTTTTGACTCACCCCACAGAATGCTGGCTCTTTTCTGTACCTAAGGTAGAGCTTGTTCTGTGAAACATCAACTGTTTCTCTTCCTCCAAGGTCAGCACACGACCTTTGCAGCCCTTTCCCATCTCCCAGATCAGCCTGTTCTTCCCATACAGTACCACTGCTACCCTTATCACTATGGGAAGAACAGAGCAGAAGCTCCCTGGCAGATTATGCTTATATTGGGAGTATGCAGGCAGGAAGTGTTGGATTGCCCACGCAGTACTTCTGACTTGCACTGCTCCTCATGCCTTATCCTTAGGAGTTTCTCCTTCCTCACGGCCCACTGAATCCATGCCCTAGTGACTTGTATCACTGCTGCTGGTTCCAGGTCTGGTTAAGCACTACAATACAAAGCAGCATTTACAGCAGCCTGCTGGAATGCCCAAGGCAATGCCTACTTTTATATTTTCCAATGAAAAGCAGTGATGGCTTCATTAGTGCATCCCCAGCCTGAGTATTGAAGCTGTCACCACACGTACTCCCTGGAAGATTTAGTGCAGACCTGCACAAAAAGTGAAGTCTCCAAAGATTCCTATGTGTGCTTTTCCTTCTGTTCTTGTAGCTAGCTCTTAAAATACATGTAAGGACACACCATTTACCCTGGTGTCTCTAGTACTGCTCCCAGACCTCTAAAAAACTCAGCACTGCCATTTTAGTACCAAGGCTATGAAGCACCAACACTATGAAGCATTTTGGACTGCTGAATCCTTGGCTGGCATGTGCTCCTAGCCTATCAAGAGGAGGGGGTGAAATGAAATTGTTTTGAGCATCAAAGCTAGGCAGGAAATTTCTGACATAGTTCATTATGCCCTCCAGCCCCTGTATTTCTTTTTATTATCCTTCTTTAGTCTTCAAGTCTTACAGGTTCAACATCTAGGGTCACTCAAAGAATTGTGAAACATTATTCCCTGTGCTATCACTCACTCTCAGACAATAAGAAACTTCATTTTGTTTCACAGTCAATAACGTTTTAATGTCACTTCTTTTTTCGTTTTCCTGCATTCTCTGTGATCCCTTTCAATATTAAAAAACAGAATGTCCCTATTATTGCTGTAATTCACCTCATAACATCCCAGATGCTTAAATACTATCCCAGGAGAAAAGAGTGTGGAGTCCCAAATCTCACCTTCACATTATCCTTGCCAAAAGGAAACAGCATTTATTACCCAGGCTTTCATTAAAGGAATTCCCTCTCTTTCATGAGATCTCTTAAAATACATCTGATGCATGGAGAGCTTGCTTTCTTACCTTCCCTCAAATTTATTTTTCCTAAAGAAAAACAAAGCTTCTTTGTTCTCTTTCATTAAAACACAGGGAGGAAGGACAGACATACAAGTGCCTCCCTCCATCTCCTAAGAGAAACAAGCACCAGTGTTTTGGCCCATCTTTCCATACTCCTTGAAGCTGCTTATTTGGTTTCCTGCCCTTCCCCTTTCTCCAAGTGACTGCAGATTTTCCCTTGCTTTGGTAAGGATGACACTTAGAAGTTCAGCACTCTTATTTTTCCCTACAACCTTTACTTGCATCTTTGTCCTTCTGGGCAGGGCTGGAGCATCTCCTTTTCAACCTCTAAACTGGAAACCTCAGGCAGCCATTTATTAATTGCTTAACCCCGAATTGATTACCTTCCAGAGAGAGAAACTTAACAGCAATCTGTTAAATATTGACAGGCTGGAAGAGCTGATGACAAAGTGCCCTGCTGCACATTCCTTCCAACCTCCCAAGGCAGACCATTCCTCCAGCACTCCAGCTGCATCCTTAGGCACAGGTCTGCACCTGCTCCCTGCCTCCTTTCGAGCATACAGCTCTGTAGAAATAACACTAAAAAAAAATTCTCAAATGTAATCTCCAGTAAAGAATGCAGCCAGGGCAATCTCTCCCTCTTCCTTCTGGCATGCCAAAGAAACATTTGTGCCCCTCAGCCACGACGATTATCAGGAGACAACATTCAATTTGCAAGGCAAAGCTGCCATCTTGTACTCCTTCAGCAGAAAGAGCTTTCAGGTAAACAGCAAAATGACTTATCCCCAAAGTCAAGTGTACTGGCTAAAAGCATGCATTTTTCCAAGATAGTTTTCCCACCCCACCATAAAGGATCACAGGAATATGAAGTACAGCCATATAGCAGCAGTTAGTTTCCATTTCCTCCCCACAAATTCATCTGGATTCTTCCCTGTTCACTAAGCAGCAGCAAGATGCTGCCTCTCAAAACTTCTGTGATTCAGTCAGACAGCATCCCTGAAAGACAGACAAAGATCCAGGGAGATTCTTCAGCTACCTGCTCCCTTTTATTGCTAATTAAGATGTTAGAACTCCTTGTCTGCATACACTATAATTTATTAGTTTGACATGCTACACAGACTATCAGCAGTTGTCACCAAACTACCAAGGCTCTCATTTCAAATGGGAGGACAGGAGCTTTCTGGCATTTGGAAAGGAAATCAGAACAAAACAAAACAAAGGGATGCAGAAGCATTTATGTTACTATTTCTTCCAGGGAGAAAGGTACAGTCATTCCTTTTAAGCACAGTACTACTATCAGTGAGTAAGGACAATCATGCAATCCTCCTCCCTGAGGAGGAACAAGCCCGTGCATCAGGGGGAACCAACCAGCTGGAAAGCACAGGAAAACACTTTTTATACTAAACAAACAAACAAAACCAACAACAACAGTGAGGGGTAACTGCACACTGGCACAGGCTGCTCCAAGAGATTGTGGAGTCTCCTCCCTGGAGACAGTCCAAGTTATCTGGACATGATCCTGAGCAACCTGCAAGGGGCTCGGACCAGATGATCTCCAAAGATCCCTTCCAACCTCAAATTTTCTGTGAAGGACTCTCCAAAACTGCATTTTCACCACTGCTGTAGACTCAGTTACCTTAGCTCAGCACCAAGCACCTACGCAGAGCAACCTCACTGCACCAGCTACAGAGAAAAGGTGGTAAAAACACCCTCATCCCAGGAGACTCAGTTTAAAAATGTGGTTTCACAATGCAGTTAAGCTGATCTAGGTACCAGCTGCCACAGCAAAAAAGCTGTCTTGCCTTCCCACTCACTTTATTCCTAGCAAAATACACACACTCCTCTCCCCGTGCTAGACCTCTACATGAGCTGAAAAAAGAATGACCCAAGGAAAGAGTTTTCACCAGGAGAGCAGGAAGACCTTTTTCTCTGGGGAACAGAGGCAAACAACTCTTTTAATGGGTTGGGATAACGCACCAGCTCAGGCACACTGTGAGCCAACACCTCCAGCCAGCCAGCAGATGGGTCAAGAGAGGGCAGGAAAGAAGAGCAGGGCAGAGTGGGAGCAAGTGCCAAGGTCTCAGTCTGCTGGGAGACCCTGATGGCAGCTCTCTAGCAGGCCTTATGCAAAGGCAGCAAGCGAAGAACTGCTGCAGGTGCTCACTGCAGGTCACTCCCCATCACACAGAGCAAAATAAAAGGGTTTCAAGCCACCACTTTCAGCAACACAACCCTAAGAGCAGGAGACTTAATGAAGCCTAGCTTCCCGTGCCTTCAGAAGGGAGGCTGTCTCTGAGACTAATGACTTGACTGCAAGCTCCAGCTGGAGCTTCTCCTACAGCTGGCACAGTCATTTGGAAGCACTGCTGAGGCCCTTGAAGAAAAGGGTCTCCTGCAGTGCCCTGCCACTGCCCTGACTCAGCCACCTACTCTTCACAAGGCTTGCAGGAACTTGTTTATATCCGAGCTCTATACTCCTGTCAAATTTGCGTAAAATTGGCCAAAGGGCTTCCAGGTTATCTGCAAAGGGGTGGCAGAGGCAGCATGATCAGATAAGCCCTCTTTCTCTGAGAACCCAGCCTGAGGAAACACAATGAGAGGCAGAGGCTGGGAATCAAAAACCACAGAGGGAAGAAGCACTAGAAAGAAAAGGTAGAAAGGGCTTTAAAGAGAAGACACGCATCTTGCATTTGGCACAGCAGAGGAGGAGGAGGAACTAATTTGAGAATTCAGGGGAACTAGCAGACAAAAAATAATTTAAAAAAAAAATTAAGAAAAAAAAAAAATGAATTTCAGAGGCAGAGATGGCTAGGAAATGCTGCAGCTTACATTCCTTAAGCAGAAAGACCCAGGTGCGTGCACATGCATGTAAGTAAGCACCAGAGACCGAGGTTAGAATTTTGAATCGAACAGAAATACAAGCCAGTAACAGCAGCAGAGAGCCCACTCCCGTTTTTAGGAGTGGACAAAATTACAAAGAGGCAGGGACTGTAGGAAGATCTGGAGGGGGTCATAGAATAGACCCCCTTTAGCCACACAAAAACAAACCCAGAGTAACGGAGTAAACTCATAAGGTCATAAGAAAAGCTCTGTCAGAGGCAGGAAAAGACAAAGACAACAGAACTTAGAGGAAATCACTCCAGGAAGAGACCAAAACTGGTCAGTGCAAGGTCAATTACAATGTCAAGAAAGGTAATGTTTGATCACAACCAAGATGTAGGGCAGTGGGGGTTATTAAGAAAGCCCTTGTGAAGTAAATCACAGAGACAGACTAAATTGGCAGAGAGCTGGGAGGCAAAAGCTCCAGACAGAGCATCCCATGGGGCTTGAAGAGGACACAGCAGCTGCCAGAGGGGGGGGGGGGGGGATAAAGCAGCTTTGCATTGAAGGAGAGAGGCTATGAGCAGGAAAACAAATGACAGAGACAAGGAAAAATTAGTTGGGACCCTTAAGACAAGCAGAAAGGTTAGAAATTCTACCTTTGTGAAAAGCATGGAGAAGGAAAGCAGCACAGAGAAAACCAACAGGTGAAGACAGACCAACATTTGTATGCCAGCTCTCTTCATAAAGTTCCTACAGTCTGAGAAGCAAATGTGAAGGCGGAGAAGGGCCTTTCCAAGCTTGAGGGGCAATACCAAAATCAGCATTCAATAAAGCAAAAATTAAAAGACTTGATGAGAGACAAGGCAGAGAGGGATGAGGCCAAGCTCTGAGATGGGGAGGTCAGCATGGTCAGAGGACTCATGCCACTGCATGACAGCAAGAGCAGAAGCAGTAGATGGTAAGGGCAGAAGAGAGGGCAGAAAAAGTGTCCTGGGGATGAGGGGAGATGCCACTGCATTGGTGGTGTAAACAGCTATGGGGCAGAAACACTGATAAAAGAGAACAGGGGAAATCCAAATCCAGGGTGCACAAAAAAAGCAGCAGCAGGAGTGGCAGAGGAAGAGAAAAACAGAAGGACCCTCAAGGGGAGGAGCAGTGCTGACTGAAAATCAAGACATGCAAGGCTGGCTGGCAAGCCAGGTACCTCCTTATGGCATGGGTGACCCAGGGGCAGGGAGGAATGACTCTGGACTAACCAACAGCATCTGCTGAACAAGAGGGGCCCCAGCCTTCAGCACCAAGACAAGAACTACACACACGAGAGATGCAACACAGAGGGACATGACCTTAACTTAATGCAAGTCTCATTTGATGTATGGAGTCTGGGAAAAGCTGCAAGTTGGATTTTTTCAGGATTACAGAATCAGCTCAGCCACACCACACCTCGGGCACCAGTCCAAACGCCCTTCTGCCTCCCAGAGCAATCTATCTCAGCATCCATGAGATGGATGGGGCAGCGCAGCCCCAGAGATGCTCCAAATGCCATACACCCTGACTTCAGCAAGGGCAGACTTGCCACTTTGCAGGGCTGCAGGTTTATCTGAAGGTCTAAAAGAAGGCAGAGTCCCAACTTCTAGACACAGACGATGTGTTTGAGGGCGACTAACTAAACAGCATTTGTCACTAAACAAAAAAAAAAAATCTTTCCTACTGAACTGAGAAAAGGAAGAGTGGGGGATGAGGAAGACCTTTCCTAAATACACCACTCTGAGCATCCTCCTGCCTACATTCCCCAATGAGCAGATGTATGCAGGAGTTTTCATCTTCAGCTACTTACTTAGCAAAGCCTAGTCCCCTCTGATCAGGGAGTTAAGGAAAGGCTTACACAGCTACCAGGGAGGGAGGGTTTTATTTATCTGATTTCAACATGCCCAAGTTATCAGACTCTAGAGGAATTCAATTAATGAGAATAAAACTCTTGTTTGATGCAAGTCTGGAAGGGTGCAGTGGGTTGTTTTTTTTCTGCAAATAGCTGCACCCCAGAGATTTTACACTGATTATAAGCCTTAACAGCGACCGATTGATGCAAGCTGAACAGATCCAGCAGCTGCACCAAAACACCACACACGCTCCAGATCTGTCGGGGATTGACACAGCTGGAGGAGACCACAAAAAAGACAGGGAGAAGGGAGGGCTGCAGGGCCAGGAAGCTGGGACTGCAATCCCAAAGGAGCTGCTGAGGCCATCCCCCTCCTCACAGCAGCAGCAGCAGACTGGTGGTGAGGGCTGGCACAGCTTGCACCCACTAGCACAGCTGTGAAATGTCACCTCCTGAGGTGAAGGCAAAATTAAATGTCCTGCACAAGCTCGTGTGGCAAGGCTTGGGCACCACAGGCACTTGGCTGCTCCTGGCCAATGTCCCAAAGCACACAGGAGCCAGCCCCTGCCCAAGCCAGGCTGTTCCTGGCTGGGAAGGTGCCCCCATGCCCACACAGCCACCTGCTCCCTGCCAGGCCCTGGGGCACCTGGCACTTGGTCAGAGCTTCTTCCTGCCACCACATTATCCCCTGGGTCCCCTGGTGAGGAGGGAGCATGGCTGTGGGGGCAGCAGGGACAAAGGATCATGGCACACCCTGCCTTGGATTCCTTAGATTCTGAGGACAGGCCACTCCTGGCAAAGACACCAAGCTGTCACCACCTGGGACAGAGCTCCTGCCCCTCCTGGCAGTGTCCATCCCCACTGGCTCTGCCTGGGCCATGCCATCTCACACACAGCCACCCAGTGAAGGGGCACAGCCTGTCTCTCCAGGGGCTCCAGCAATCCCAAGGGCTGGACCCAAGGTTTTAAATGTGGCAGTGGTCACACCTGGGCTGGGGCTGACCTCTGGCACAGTGAAAGGGGGAAAGAAAGAATTCTGACAGCAATATAGGCTTTGGAGAATTTTACTCAGATAATCCTCTCCTAAGGTTGGCCAGCTGGCTTTAAAGGGAACAGACGGAGCAACATCACAAATCACTGAACCGATGGGAACCAAACACAGGGTGCAAAACCCTTCTCATACAAACGTTTCTTTTTAAATCCTGCCATGAAGATAAGCACAGCTCCCAACACCACTCCCAGGCTGTGCTAGTCCTAGGAGATTTACCCAATGTTTATTCAATGCACATTTCTCCAAAACCCACATGGTACATCCAGCCAGGAAACCGAACAAACATCCATAATTTCCTTTGACACCTCCTAGCTACACTGCTCTGACAAAAGCAACCAGAGCCATCCAGTACCACTGCATGCCAAAAAAAAAAAAAAAAGAAAAAAAAGAAAAAAATCTCAAAGAATCCCTGTATCCTTGTTATCCCTGTTTCCTTACTAAACCCCTTCAACACAGTGAGCCAGCAAGAAGGAGGAATCACAGGCCGAAGCAGCCAGATTCCATCAGCTGGTTAGGACAGCACCAATAATACCTCCTGGCTGTATATTTGGGAAAGACATGTAGGTGTTTCTATAGTCTGCTTACACAGAAACCTCAGGAACTCTCCCCTCTCTTCCCTAAGGGAGATTCAAGACATTTGAGGTTTAACAGCTGCAACAAACAGCATCCTCTTACTAGAGAAAATATTCAGGAACAAGATAACAAGAGACACGGTTACTGAAACAGGATGAAAACATGGGAAAAGCCTCTGGGGTCTAAGTGCTGCCCTAATGACTGCAGACTGCTACTCAGAAAAATCTGAATTCAAGTATATAGCTCTCATCACCACTTGCAGATCAAATAGGAATGGCAAGATGCAAATCTTGCTGCCTGCAGAAGAGGTAATCTAAGACACCATTTGTGAGCAACCCACTAGCAGTGCCACAGCCCCTGCAAACACAAAGAAATAAAAACCTGCAAATGCCCTTGATCTTGCATTCATTCCCCCGTAGATTACTGTGCTGAACCCAAACATCATCACTTTAATGTCTGGAGCAGTTGAGGGCAGTTATTATTACACATGAAATAGCAAGGGTAGATATTAGCTATTCAAATTCGATTGCAGACATGGCAGATGGGTTAAAAAGATGAGTTAGATGGAAAATAATGCCAACTATTCTCTTTAAAATAGTTTTAGGACCAGTATCTTATTTATTTCACAGCCAAGAGGTAAAGCAATTCTACAAAGCCAACTCAAAATTAGCAGATATATTTTCTCTTTACACTAGAAAAGAATGCAGATGCTAAACCTATTATATAGACAGTGAAGTGTCATCAGAGCAAAGAAGGCAAAAATAGCTAAGTTATCTGTAAGATGACTAAGCAAATGGATTTTCAAAAATATGCTTTCAAATATGACACCCTTTTCTTAGAGCTGCATACATCCGTTTAGCTTTGTTAATTTCTCAATTCTTTCTTTTGATAATTTATTTTTAGCCTCCCACTAGCATACTTCCCCAGAAGCCTCACTTCACCCTACCCACACTCAAGATTCGCATCCACATACGGAGGATGATTTAGAAAATGATGCTGATCACCCCAGTAACTATGGAGAATCTCTACTGCAGCACTTTTAAGATCACGTACATGCATTTCTTTTACATCTGTCCATCCACCAGAAAACTCCACTCCTGCTGTCTCCCACCCTCATTTCTACCCCTTCTTCATCATCCCCACCTCTATTGCAGGGGTCTTCACAGCTCCACTGGTACCTTCCAGGACTGGAACCTTCCTTTCTCATGTGACCCTTGATCCTGTAATTTTTGCAGATAAGAAACAGCCCCCCATCTTTCCCAGGTCACCACCAGTGCCAGGAGGAGAAGGCTGCTTGATGCCACCTCAGGAACAGCAGTGGTTAGAGGAATGGGGACAGCAGAGCCTGGGTGCTGCTCCTGCAGTGGGGTGGGAGCCACATTCCCCAGCACATCTCTCCCACATGTGCCATCAGCAGCCAGGTTTAGAGGCTGCTGGTATCAGTTATGGTCATGCTCCTCTGCATGTCCCCCTCTCCCACCAACACCCAGATATCTTTGTAAGGAAAATTACCCTTTCCTCAGATTACATCTCTTCAGGGACTTAGTTGGCACCCACACAACTGCAGCCTCTGGTAATCTACATTTCTGAGGTAACAGCAGGAGTTGGTGCTTGGCCAAGCCTCCCACTGAGTCATTTTTGTGCCACGCCAAAGCCCTGCATACGGCTCCTCTCTGACACTTCCTCATGGAGGGATGGGTACCCTAAGGAGGGTGATGAAACATTGGAATGGGCTGCCCAGGGAGGTGATGGAGTCACCACCCCTGAATGTGTCTGAGTGCCACTGGACACAGCACTCAGTGCCATGGTCTGGTTGGCATGGTGGTGTTCAGTCACAGACTGGGCTTGAGAACCTAAGAGGGTTTTTCCAGCCTAATTGATTTTGTGATTCTGAGGCAGCTCCTGCTGCCTGCCCTGTCTGCTGTCAAGAGCCCAGCCCTCAACCTCCAGGAGCCAAGCACAAAGCTCTGGGATCCCCTTCCCAGCAAGTGGCCGTCCAAGGCTCAAATCCATTACACTGAGATCATTAGGATGCTTTCAGTAATGTATCCCAGTGGATCTGCTAGAGCAGCTATTAGGCATTTGACACACAGCAAAATCCTTCCTCACATTTACCTCCCTCCTCCCTACACCCTCCCCCAAAACAAGCCAGCCTAAAAAAACAAGGGGATGCAGATGAGAAGGGTGACAACAGCTTAACAGGGGCAGGCTTGTGAGAAGAGGTGACAAGCCTCTTAGAGATCAGCTCCTTGCCTCCCCTACACAACCCCATGCTGCTCAGGGCAGTCTCAGATAGCTTTCCCCACTGCTCCACGAGGGAACAAACCTCCTTCCCACCACCCATTTGCAGCCACGTTCTTCCCTGCAAAGACTGAAAGACAAAAAATTATCCCAAACACCAGAGCCAGGCACAAATCAGAATAACCACCGAGTAAGAGCTACCATTCCTTCGCTTGGCAGCCACAGGGTAGCATCTGCAGAGGGACCCTGCAGGCACAACTGGACAATTCTAGAGTGGATGAGGTGTAAGAGCAGCAGAAAATAGGACATAAAACCAAAAACTACACTTTTCAGGCAAGACTTATAAAAGAACAAAGACGAGGTCCCTCTATGCTCTAATGATGGCAGTATCTGAAAGATCACCCCTCTCCTCGTGCAGGCAAGGGGAAGAGGTGGGATAAAATGCAACGTGAGATGAGAAAAGCTTGTTTTGATATCTACATATGAAGATGAGCAGGTAGATTTACACGCTTCTTGTAGCCCTTTGGACTCAGCACAACTTTTGCCCCTCTGCAGCACAGGTATCTGAGGCTGGACTCTGAGTCCTAGTCACAGGAAAGGCACCTGAAGCTGATCCTGCTCAAGTCCAACTCATTCACAGCAGACAGGAAAAAGTGCTTGGCAAACTTCAAGCATTTGGCAGCTCCACACTCTAGATTAGATTTAACTGCCAGCCAGCTCATGGCATGGGACTGATTAGACGTAACAGCTCCTGAGGTGCCAGTGACCCCGAGATTAACTGTGCTGCTGTAACACTGATGGCTGGGATGAATCACAGCACAGTCACATGGGCTGTGCCCCACCAGCCCAATGGGGCTGCAAGGAGAGCTCTCCTTCACCTAGGATAAGCAAGAGAGCTTGTGCAGGTAAGTAACACCACAGAGCTCAAAGTAAAAATCAATTTTCTTCTTTTTCTAACACCAAGAGTGAAATCAATCAGGCCGTAACAATCTCTTCCATGCCATGTTTTCTTCCATGCATAAGAAAAAAAGCCGCCTGTTTGCTCACAGACAGCAAACGAGACCTCAGCCCTAATGCTGCATATCTCCTCCCCAAAACATCCCATGACCCCTTTTAAGCCGTTCTCTCTACTTCAAGCAGCCAGGAACAGAGACAGAGTGACTGGCCTACCATTATATCACAAGTCAGAAGAAAGCACTGGAATTTGCACGCTGTGACTCCTGCTGTAGGCGCCGGGTAACACTGCAGGCATAAAGGTCAAACCCTTCAGCAGGAGCTCTCAAGATATTGTCTGCAGGCCACAGGCAGCCAGCAGAAAGCTGGGAGATGGCACAATGCCAGCCCAGCTTCCCTTGGTATCCATGTCCTTCCTTGGAAAGCTCCTTAGCACCTGGCAGGGCGGTTCAGCACTCATCCCCCACAAGACGGAGCAAACATCCCTCCTCTGTAATGGGATTAGACAGCAGAGCAGGAAAACAGGATCCAGGAACCTCCAGCAGAGGAAAGCCAAGCTTGACAGCACACTCAGGAGGGTGGAAGAAGCTGAGGGGCCAGGACTGTGTGAGAGGGGAAGGAGCAGAAAGCACTGAGTCAGGAGATGAGATGATATGGTGAGAGGGGGCAGAGCACTTCGAAAGCACACCGGAGATAAACGCATTCAGATAATTGCTCAGAACGGAATAAATATTAGTAAGTACTATAATTACCTCGAACACTTTACAAAGCTCTAAGAATAAATATGACTAGAAGAGAGGCTGGCACACAAATGCTGGTTGGGAAGCCCTTATTTCAAGCTATCAAGAAGGAACCAACAAGGCCTGACACCCAGGTTGGTAATTTCAGCTTGGCAGCCAGCCAGAGCCCTTTGGCTGGATCCTAGGTACTGGGTAACTCGAGTTAATAAGTGCCAGATTCCAGCAGTATGATTTTCCAGAGTATTGAGCTTCTGGATGACTTCTGGCAACAAACAACTGCTTTCTCATACTCATGGTCCAGCTTCCCTTTCAGAGAGAGTTGGAGGAACCTGGGCAGATTCCTATGTTCATAGTGCTGATGCTGAATGGAGACAACATGATTAATCCAAGATGAAAAAAACCCAATTTAGCTAGCAGCCAAATTTTAATAACCTTGCTGTCATGAGAGATCAGAGCCCTTCTTTCCCAAAGAAATAACCAGAAGTCCTGCTATTTTGGGGCTCAGTATCTCATCTTCGAGCCTCCATTTCTCTAAAAGCTTCAGAAACCACCCATTTCACAGCAGCCTGGGTCAGTGTTGAGCTCCTCTCAAAGCACTACAGAGTCTGCTGAAAAATAGATCTACCTCACCCCCTGCTCCCATCTCCCTTTGACAAGCTTATCAACTTCCACACAAAGCCCAAAAGTCATAAAAGTGACAGCAGGCCTCAGGCAGACACATCAGGAATGCGATGTGGGAGGAACAACCAAAAAAAAAACCACCCCAAAAATCCCCCAGATGCACCATCATTCCCTGTTATTCCCCTTGTAATCACAAAGACTCTAAAAGGGAACATATTTGCTGGGAAGCAAATCTATCAGCTTCTGCGAGCAGAGTAGGGAAAACCAAGCAAATGACAGCAATTCCAGACTCATGTCACTAGTTAACCCCCCCCCAAAACTTAGCAGTGCCACAACAGCTACCAAAAATCACCTCCAAACACATCAGAGCCTGATGAGCTGTTTTGCAAGGGGCAGAAAACAACATTCAGAACAGCAAAGCAAACAACTGGCATTAGTGAAATGCCTGACAGTGCTAATGGCTGTGCAGCTGCCTCAGATGCTGCTCTGGATCCCAACTGGGACAACTTTGTCACCAGAAACTGCACTGGAATCTTCTTATTCCTGCACTTCAGCAGCAACCTCATCCCCTCCTGACCAGCAAAGTCTTAAGTCTGCCAAAATCAGAAGAGACAGGAGAAGTGCTAGGTGATTTTTCATGCCCCAGATGGAATCAATATCTTGTTTGGAAAGAAGTCAGCTAAGAGGAGTGGTAAGTACACTGCTCTGGAACAGGACAAATACAGACAGATCCTCACTATCTGAGTGTCTTTTGTACTCAGGAGTCTTTGACACTTGAAATGCTATAAGGCCTGGCATTTGGCAAGATCTATCCTTCCTTCAGAGCCTGTTCTCCTCTATCTTTCTTACCAGCTGGGTTCTTCACCTTCCTTGTCCACCCTAATGTTTTCCTTTGGCTCATTCTTTTTTTTTCCAGCCTGGAGAAGAAAAGGCTCCAGGGAAACATCACTGCAGCCCTTCAGTACTCAAAGGGGGCTTATAAAAAAGATGGAGAACAACTTTACAGATGGCCAGAAAGTGATAGGACAAGGTGGAACAGTTTTAAATTAAAAAAATGGGACATTTAGATTAGATGTTAGGAGGAAATTCTCTACTCAGAGGGTGCAGAGGCACTGGAAAAGGCTGCCTAGAGAAGCTGTGGATGCCCCATTCCTGGAAGTGCTCAAGACCAGGTTGGATAGGCCTTGAGCAACCTGGTGTAGTGGGTGGCATCCCCACCCCTGGCAGGGAGGGGGTGTGGAACTAGATGATCTTTAAGGTCCCTTCCAACCCAAATCATTCCATCAGACTGTGATCCTTTTCCCACTCCTCCACTTTGCAGTGCAGCACCTTTTGCCTCCCTGTGGATCATTGCCCAGTAAGAGCTGGAAACAGACCTAGAAACATCAAGGAACTATCAACACAGGAGTAAAATCAGGAAAGAGGAGCCATAGGAGGGTTCAGGCAGCTGTTTCAGCCAGAAACTACAGACTAAATGCTAAGCAGGACAGAGCAGGCAGCCTCTGTCAGATGCTGGTAAGATTTAAGAGAATGGCTGGAGCAAACACTGAGCTCACTGGAGGGCTGAGTAACTGGTCACACATCCTCAGACCCACAGTAATGAGGCCCTGGGACACGGAGCATGCCCGCCCCAGCAAACTGGGTAACCCAGCCAGCCAAACTTGCCATGCCCTCCAGCCACCTGCCTCCACAGCACCCTCCTTCCCTTGGGATCCCACAAGCATCTGCAGGACCATGTGAAAAACAGATCTACTTCCACAGCAGACACACACACACACACACAGTCCCTCTATGTATTTACTGTGTTTGCCAAGTTACCTTTGAGATCAGTCAAGTCCCTCCAACTGGTCCTCACGTGAACACCCTGACCTGCACCCTCCCCTGCCTGCCACACTGGGCAGGAACCAGGCTGGAACATCTCCTTTCAGAAGCATCCCTGCTTTTTGGCATTTGTTTAAGTACTGTGCAGCAATGGTACGAGTCCTGAGTGTCAAAGCCTTTCCCTTTCCCATCACTTAGCTGAGATGGTCTGGTTTTGTGCTCATGTCCAATTACTTACTGAAATGTGACTTTAGCAACAGTCAGAAAGGCAAGACTTCCTCTTGTCTCACTGCCACTTGCTAATTAAACCTAACAAGAAAAAGCATACTGACTTACATCATTTGAAACATGTTCCTCCTGATGGAGACAGGACGAGCAACAGGTTAGAGCTGGACATGACACAGATGCACAGAGACACCCCAGACCCACCAAAGGCAGCTGCAGACTCAATTTCTTTGCCTTCAGTGTGATCAAACCCAGCTTTGTCAGGAAAGGCTCCATTTTAGCCTCCCCATGGCTGATAAGAAACAGATGCTAAACGTCTCCTAGTATTCTAACACAGAGAACTATTCCTTAAGAAGATTTTATACGACTAGGAAAGAAATGCCAATATAAAAATGGAGTCAAAACCCATTTAGCAGGTTATCATTAAGAAGTATTTAGGAACTTCAAAGCCAGAAGCAAATCACAATACAGCAGTTTTCCAGACACTGGCTGGAGGGCCTAAACGCCCTTGATACCAGTAGACAAGTCAAATCATGAGCTGAGGAACCCCAGCAACAATAAGAAAACCCTATTGTGCTATAAAATCTTCCCCTGCCTTTCAGGTGATTTTCTTGGTGCTTTAAGTTCCTGGGCAGGAGGAATCCTGCAGACTGCTACCTATCAGACAGCAAAGAGCACTCTTTCAGGTTACAGCACTCTGATTCATCCAAGGTAAACCAATGAAAACACCTCTGCCTTCAAACTAGACTGTATAACCTTTAAATCAATGACAGAACGCTTGACCAGTTTTGTACGGATAAGAAAGAAACCAAGAAAGACCAAAAGAAAAAAACTTCAAAGATTTTTTTTTTTTTAAAAAGGCAATTTCCTGGTTAAAAAAAACCATCAGCAAGTCTCCCAACACTGAAGTGATGCTCTCCCTATGACCCTCTCTCCCACCCCCTTCCCTGTGGTCTGCAGCACTGTTTATTTTCCCTTTCACTTTATATAATGGGTCTGGTAGGAGTGTTCTAAGTACACATTCGATTTGCAATAAAAACTGCTTTAATAAAGACATCTAACTTGACGGAAGGTCAACTAGAAGACAACAATTCGCATAAACCAAAACCTCCTGTGTAAATAAACAGGATCTGCAGGAGCCTCAGGATGTCAGACAGTCTGGCCAAGACTGCAGGGAGGGAGTCTGCCCATGAAGAATTACACTTGGGGACGGGCAGGAGCGGAGCCCTGATGGCTGCAGCAGTCTCCAGCCTTAGGGACACCCAGAGAGCCACCTTGTGAACAAGGAAATGGCCAGAGCCATCTGCACAGCACGTTCCAGAACACGTTCCCCAAATGAAGCAGAGTCACAGCCCACCCCAGCACACTCAGGATCAGTCCAGGTCCAGCACTGCACAGCACAGTGATGCCGAGGCAGCGGGCGCAGGCACGAGGGCAGCGGAATTGGCTCAGGACTCAGGGCAGACGCAGATGGAGAAAGCACAATCTTGGCCACTGCTGCTGACAATGCACCGAGCAGCAGATGAGGCGCCAGCAACGCTCCTGGGCCGCCAGCTGTGGTAAACAAACACACCCCCAAACCCCCTGTGTGCAAACACCCACTAGGCTGTTTTCTCCATATGCTCCCCTCCAGCCAAGCAGTCCCCAGGTTGATCACACCTAGACTTGTGGGCCGGGGCAGGCAGCAGAGGAGCAGGAGGATGCTGGAGCAGAACTCCTGAGCAGCAGCCAAGTGCACACTGCTGCTTCCCCTCCGGGAGACAGGCCTGGAACATCACCCCTCCACTCTCCAAGAGTCACCTCGTGTTGGCATGGGTATTTCACTCCAACATGCCATTTCCAAGCGAGCTGCTGCTTCAAGACCTTATGCATGCTCTGCTCCCCTCTAGGAATCGCAAATAAATCACCAATTACTATGCATGAATAGAGAGAGGAAGAGGGTAATGAGTCTATGTACATATATACATATGCAATGTTTGAACACAAAGAGCCGTAAATTGCATTCACAGGTGGTATTCTGGAGACTGCAAGAGACTCAAAAGCAGAACTATTCATAAACCAGTCACTGACATGAATGAGTTCAGCGTTCCCCAGAAGCCTATTGTGTTTCCTATATATTACACTATAAATATGAGGAGTACCAGACTTTGCATCCCTCCCTGCAAAAAAAAAAAAGGAGGTAAATCTTGCAACTACACATAGGATTAGCACTGGCTGGCACAAGTATTAATGGTCTCATTGCTGCATGAGGATTATTTACAGCACTTGCTCTATTTTCCCATTTTGTACTTGTTGTGATGAAGTGCCACTTGTTTAAAGAACCCTGTAACAAACGCTGCAGCAAGAAGGGGGAAAAAACAGCAGATACCTATAAATGTTACACCCACATGCCAGATGTGGGTTTTCAGACCCTGGTTTCCCAGTTACTTGGATTTTGGTAGGTAATGCTTGATATATTGTATTAAATCACCCACCATCTCTTTCCACTACCACAATTCCTCCTTCAGTGATTTTAATGAGTTCGCAGAAAGGGAAGGAAAGAATGAGTTGCATTGCTTTTTCTGCATATTTGATCCATAGTATCTTATTCCCATATTCTAGCATTAACATCACTTGTTTGGAAAGCAACAGTCCTTTTCTAGTCAGTCACATTTACGTTACAAAACATGCATTTTTACTCAACTAAATCAAACGATGTCTCACTTTTACAAGGGGCAACCTAAAGCACTTCTGTGTACTTGTAGCTTTGAGGCACTGTCACACATCCCCAGCTTTATTAACACTGGCAGCTGGGCAAACGGGGAACAACCCAGGTGAAAAGAACGAAAAGAAACTCCAGGCATACACGTGGTACACATCCTGCTCTTAAAACCAGCCTCACGTTCAGCACAGGGAGGCCAGCACGATGTTTTATGAACTAGATACGTCCATGGGATTTGGGGACCACTGAAAAGCAACCTATCCTCTGAAGCGACAGATGACACCGCGCAGCTCGTCCCCCGGGGAGGACCAAGGCAGGTTAGAGCCGCTTTTAGGTCAAATGCAGAAAGGTAATTCCTGCAAGCAGGGGGTCGGGGCGGCCTCAGCAGCGGGCAGGGCTCCGGATGAGCAGCAGCACGGGGTGTGGCGGGTCCCAGCGGCTGGGAGCCCTGGGCAGGAGGAGGGATGCCCTGGGCAGGAGGAGGGATGCCCTCTGCTGCTCCTCCGCCGCAGCAGCTGGGCGTGCTCCGGAGGGAGCGCGCAGCGACCCACGGACCCGAGCGCTCCATATTAGGAATCCCTAATCCAGAATAGTGCTATTGTTCTTCAGCAGCAGAGACGGAGCGTGCGAAGAGCCAAGGCAGCAAGCGCCGTGCCCTTCGCCTACACCCATCTTGCGGGCTACGACAGCCTCGCTGCACTCACGGAGCAAAGGCACCCTGCATAAACTTCGCTCGGAGATGGCTTTTATTCCAGGGAACCCGTGGAAGCAAGCTGGTGGTTAGGGGAAGTTTGAACCATCTCCAAAACCATTTCAAAGAGTTCGCTCCCTCTCTCTGCTAAAGACAGCAGAGCACACCAAACCCCCCAAATTACAGACATGAAACAAGACTGCAATTCTAGCAGAGATCTTGTTTCCAAATTGGCAGAGCAGGTATGTATGTGACAATTCTCGAGACAGTAAAATTGCCAGCCCTGCCGCTTCTTCCCTCAACAGCGTTAATGCCAGCAGAAAATCGTACCAATGAAAAGGCAAATCAAAACAGCTCCGAGGTAGCTCTGCACATACACAGGCAGAAAGCAGTGTGAGGGTGCCGTCTGTATTTTCCACAAATGTTCCTATCAACTCATCAGGACTTAAGCCCCGCACATCGGTCTGCAGCTAGAAGCGTAGAGGCGTTTTAACTGCCTTGTATTCTGCTTTTCCCGAATTTGCAGGAAGGAATCTCGCCTTCCCACAGCATCTCTCACCCAGCGCTGGGATCCCAAAGGACTTTAGAGAACTGCACGCAGTCATCCCTGGGGCAGGCACTTGTGGGACGGGACAAAACCACACGTTTAACGGTTCACGGGGTGCAAAACGCCGGCCGAGAGAAGGGACTACCGGACTTTGAGAGGCAGCACAAAGCAATCAAATTGCATTTCACGGCAGCAGGGACTGCCTTCCCTCTACATTTCAACGCGCTCTTCCAGAGCCAAGCAGAGCACTTTGTTTCTGCAGCCTACCTTACCCCAGGCATTTTCTCCGCTTTCATTGTGCAAGCTCAGCACAGACCCGTGTAACTCCCTACCCTTACGGTTCCCCTCCGAGACACCCCCGACCCCAGCAGCAAGCCCCTGCACGGCCGCTCGCCTTCCCAAGTTGCAGCCGGAGCCCGCCCGGAGCCGGAGCCGCCGGACCCCTCTGCTCCCACTGCTCCCACGCCCCGGCCGGACCCCGCGCCGCGCCCCGGGGCACGGCGAGGAGTGGTCACCGGGGCACTGCGGCTGGAGATGAAACCCTGGTTTATTTAACACACACATATATATACACACATATTTAGAGGGCTTTTTTTTCAGCCACTCCTCCCTCCGACCACAGGAGCAGCGCGGGCAGTGACAACTCCTGGGGACGGGCGCTTGGCACTGACAAGGGCTGATCCTCCCGCACGCCTTGCGAGCCCACCGGGGGTCCCGTCCCGCCCGCCCCACCGGGGGACCCCCGCGCTGTCCCGTTCCGCCCCTCCCCTCCCCGCCGGCCACGGGCACTTACCGAGGAGCAGCAGGGAGGCGAGCTGCGGCCGCAGGGTCCGCATGGCTGCCGGGGCGCGGGGCGGCGGCCGCCCTTACCTCCCGCCGCGGGGCGCCGCGGGGCGCCGGCTCCCGGGGCAGGCGTCGCGCCGGGCCCGGCGGCACAAAGGGAAGGCGGCGGGGCCGGCACGGGGAGGCGCCAAGGCAGGCGGGGGCATCGCCCCCGCAGCGGGGCGGCCGCCGCGCCTCCCCTCCGCGCCGACGGCTCCCGCGGGAGAGGCAGGAGGAGAGCGAGAAAAAAAACCTCTCCACCAAGGGGCGGAAAAAAAAAGGAAAAAAAAAAGAGCACGGGGAAGGTGCGGGGGAGAGGAGGTGGGGGAAGGCACGAGCGACAACAAAAAGACCCCACCCCGGAAAGTTACAAAAATAAGCGGGGCGCCGCGGCCGCCAGCTCGCCCCGGCCCGCCGCCCTCACCTGCCCGCCCACCCGCCCGTTCAGCGCTGCCGCCGCCGCCGCCACCGGGTGCCCGGCGCTTCCTCCGCGCCGGCAGACCCCGCCCCCGGCCCGCCCCGGCCCGCCCGCTGCCCCGGCCCCGCGCGGGGGCCGCTGCTGCCCCGGCGAGCGGCGCTGCTGGGACGGCGCTGCGGAGCGCGGTGCCTTCGGGAGGGTTGTGGCGTGGGGTAGGGGTCGTGAAGGAGCTGCAGGGATAAAGCGGGTTCCTTTGTTTCAAAGGGGGAAAAAAAATAAAAATAGAAAGTCCTCGGGCGCTCCTCGGAAAGCCGGCGTCTTGGGACATGGTATAAATGCGCCCCTTTGTTTCCATGCAAACCAGAAATAACAGCCGGGCTTTCCAAGTTGCGATCAACTCGTGACCGTCCCGCTGCGATGCGCTGTTGCCGAGACCCGAATCCAGGGCTGGCATTAATGCCAGGTTGCCAGATGTGAGCCCTCCCCATGTGCGGGCACTGCTGCACTTGGGATGCTGCCCAGTCAATCAACACCACAGTGTGTCAATGGCAGAAGCGCTTTGAAAGTACATCCAGGAAACACTGAAATGCATAAATATGGCAACACTAGGCGCTGGGGCTGAGGCTGTTTGTAAATAAAACGAGAATGAGAAAGCCTTTCTCAAGGGTGCAGACATTCAAATTTCCTTCCAAATGAAACTCCTAGCTGCTTGTTTGCTTACAAAAATAGGAAAGAGGCCAGAAGTGACAGCAATAACAGAACGAGGTACACTCCCAGTGCTCCCATCCTGCAAGGATCCTCTGCAGGAGACCCTTCTGCCTACGTACGGAGTGTCCCCAGTGAAGTGTTGGTGATGCAAATGTAGGAAACCAACCCTTTTATGCCACAGAAAGGCAGAAAGCAGCACAAACCCAAACTGTCTAATAAAAAATGCCAAGTCCTTAGAAGCTGTACCCAGCCGAAGTCAGAAGCTGTCTGGATTACCATATGGACTTGCTTCCCAACGTGGCTGTCGTGGCAGATGCGTTGGTAGCCAGCTCCTAGTGACCCAGCAAATTCTGTTTCTGCAGGCTAATAATGTTAAGCGTGCCGTTTTCAGAGTGGGAGGTTTAATTTGAAGCTTTGCCACGCTCTCTGAGCAGAGGAACCACAGAACAGAATAAGCAGAGATCTGGGAGAGAAAGGGTTAGTGCTGTACTTGCACTGAAAATGAAGCTCATGCTTTGGCCCTTAAGCTTTAATTGCATTGAGACTGCCTTCAAGTGAGACTTGGAAAAGGAACAGAGGTGTTGATAAGAGTTCATAGAAAACACCAGTCTATTTGGCTATTCTCTTAGGTGATTTGAGGACTGAAGTGCCATCCACTGTAATATTGCTCAGCTTACCCAATATTTGTCACATTTGTCCTATTTTAAGTCCTCATGGACAAGTCCGTGAGTATTGGGAGCAAGAACAGTGGAGCTACTTTGAAGTAAATGTCCAACAACTTTAAATTGATGCAGGATAAAGATAATTTACTCTTTTTGCTTCAAAAGATATGTAACTAGAGAAATAAATAATAGCAAAACAAAAGAAAAAGGCAAATTAGGAAGTACAGGGCACGGGCAGGATAAACTCAATAAAAAAGGAGGTATTAAAGCTTCGTGATACACAAGATGGTTTTTCTAGATGGCAAGGGATATAGACCTCAGATTCATGACATTCCTATGTGGACACATTATTTCCATCTTCAGATGAAGAGATGGAGACCAAAACACTGACATGATTCAGGTGATTTCCTGGGACAGGTCAGGGACAAGCCTGGTGTCTTGGCTCTGAATACATTGCTTTTGCCAGTGGAGCCTGTTGGAAGATAATTCAAGATGATTTTATGTGAATTCTTGCTATTTTCCAGGCACTATGGGACTTTATAGCATACAAGCCTAACAGGAGCATAAAAATGCCCTGCAAAAATGTTATCAGAGATTCACTAAACTCACATTCTCTTCTCAGAGCTCTTGCAAAGTATTGCATTAATGCATAGTAACAATAAAAATATAAAAAGACCATGGAAATGACATTATAGCATTATAAGATTAATCCAATTCCAGTCAAATTAGATTATAATAAGAACTGTGTGTGCTGAAGACTATTAATGGGAACCTGTGTTTCAAGAGCTTCATCACCTTTGTGCGTGCTCTCCTCCCTGACCCCAATAATAAAAATAGCTTGGTGTTCACAAGAGAGCCCCTCTGCAGAGGACTTCACAAACACCTTCTGGTCTTTTGGGGAAACATTGGCCTCACTTTGCATCAGTGGAGAAACTGAGGCTCAGGCAGGACAGCTTTCTCTAGCCCAGGGAGGCAGGCAGCCCTCTCTGGGGCCTGGCTCCGGCGTTTCAGGCTCATGTGGTGGGGCTCTGGCTCCCTGTGGACGTCTGTCTGTCCGTGTGGTTTGCTCACGCGGCTGAATGGAAATGAGCAGCACAGTCACCTCAAAGACAAAACCCTTTCAAGCACAAGGTTACCGTGAAGCAGCTTTCCAGGAAGACAGATCTGGGCTGCCTTGTTCTCCCAGCACAACTGAGTCATTCAGGAGCGCCGTCCTCAGCAGCCGGATCATTTTGGTCGGGCCACGCGGTTGCTCTTTGGCAGCGGGGCAGCTGTGAGAGCTGGAGGCAGACAGGCATGACTCAAGCCATGCTGATGATACACTCATTAGGTCACAACCCACTCCAGCATCTTTCCCAGTGCTCCATCATCTTTCCCAGTGCTCCATCACTGCCAGCAGTGTGCTAGGACTTGCTTCCCCGTGGCTTGCCTTGGCAGGCAGGGCTTGAGACTGGGCAGCGGGAGAAGGGGAAATGATCCCACGTGGTGCCATGTGCTGGGCTGCTCAGTGCTCATACCAAGTCACAGGTGCTTCCCATGTGTGAGAAATGGATTTGTAAAGGATTCTCAAAACCTGACTGAAAGCTCACACAGTCTTGTACATTTGTATGCAAACACTGAGATAAGTTGTGCTGACTTAGGAAGGCCATGGAATAGAGATGACATTGTTGAGAAAGAGATTGAAATAGAAACAAGTTACAAACTATGGCCTTGCAAAAAGACCAAATATTTTTGAGAATTAGAACTGTGAAAGATGCATTGTAGCAGGACCACATGGACTAAAAATATAGGTGATGGGTGTTAGAAGTATTAGCAGTATTGTGTGGCAAAAGCTAATAGGCAGAAAAACATTTATAAGGTATTGTAACCAGGAAATAGGTTGGCTTCTGACAGAATGGCGTTGAGTTTTACACCTCTTATGTCTCACCCTTCAACGACACTGATAATGGAATAAAATCTTTTAAAACACCTCTCAGCTGCCTCGTCTCTCTAAAGCTGGGATTATCCAACACCCATGTTCCTGCCTTTTCTAGCAGAAGCACAACCAGTGAGTGCCTGAGTTCGGGAGGCGAGGCTGGGTGGCTGCTGTGTGGCCAAGGGCCATCAGGGTAGATGCATCCCAAACTCGGGATTGCCAGAGGCTGCTGTAGTACAACAGCTGTGACAAGAGCTGCGTCCTTCGCCTGAGGGAAGCAGTGACATCAACATCCAGACTCTGAACATGCTGCTTGCCCGATGAGCACAGGCTGCCCGTGGCCCACCGATGAGCAGTGAAGTTAAACTGTTGTCTGGCCCTCAGAGAAAAGAGGTCTGGCAGAAATGCAACTTATGTATGTTATGAAATAAGAATGCTGGTCCTTTTTCAGGACAAAACACTGCACACCCTCAAGTTTGGACCTAGTGAGGATTTACGCTGCTCCTGATTAGCAGGTGGGAGAGGGAACAAGGCACAGAACAGATTTGCAATCCTTAGATTTTAGAGCAGGCAGTAACCTGAGTGCTAATGGTAACAAACTATAGCAAAAAGAGGGACTGGACTCAACAGAGCAAGGCAGGAGACTCCTGACTCCTCTGTAAATCAGGAGAAATTATTTCCTTCCTCTAGGGGAGGGAAAGAGATTGTGGGGGAAGAAGAGGAGGGGGAGATTTAACTACAGTTGCAGGAGTGACTCTCTCCCCGAGGGCAGCGACTTGGGCCAGAGCTGGAGAGCAGAAAAGATTGTATGGCTCAAAGACAGGGAGCTGTATCTACATCCCCCTCCTCTCAGAGGCCACCTGAGCATTTCAGATTGAGCAGAGTCAAACCATCCAGAAACAGAAAGCACTTTAAAAAAATCGTCCTATGTGATTTGCCCAAGATCATGCAACACAATCCACAGAACTCAGGGTCTTAAGTCTGGAGATGTGCTTGGGGGAGCATCACAACCAGGTCAAAGCTCCTCTGCCACATTGTGAAAGGGAGAGGAGATACACCTAAAGCTCTGGTCTGAAATGGGGAAGAACAGCCAGAGCCATTAATTTTGACAGAATCATTGCCTAAAACATTTTCTCCAGACCTTGTTTACACTGTGAAGTTTTGAACATCAGATTCACCCAGAGGAAAAAGAAGATATTTATATTTAATGGCCAACATTTAAGCTCCTTTAAAATGAACTGAGAGGTTGCAGTTGGAACAGAAAGAAAACCCTAACTGCCCTGGCACAAAGCAGCACTGCTGCCATTGCAGGGAAGCTGGCATCTAACAAGACTGAGGTTTTGGGTTTAACTCAGCCCAGATTGCAGCCTAGGACCCATATGCCAATCCTTTGATGGCATCAAGGCCGTTCCCAGGAAGCCCCATAGATTTGAAGGAATTCCCATTTGTGTGCCCTGGGAAGATGGATGAGAGAGGGAGAAGGAGAGAGAACGAGAAAAAAAAAACCAAAAACCCTGTGTAAAGATAGATCGACACATTTCCAGATTTTCAGGACATCTGTCAGCAAGCCCCAGAGTGTATGGCAGCTAATCCCTTTGCAGATTTTCTTTTAACTGTTGCTTGACAGAAGAGTATGCCAATTTTTTTCATAAATGTACCCACGTCTGATGTTGCACTCAGCCTGAGGTTATGATCTATCTGCGAGGAAAAACATTATACTACCACCTTGGGAAATAACATTAAGGAGACATCTCTCCGAGAAACACACAGCAGCTTCAAGCTTTGGACTGTGTGCAGAGTGAAAGATGTTTCTTGAAGCTGAGGAAGGCCAGGGGGGAGGTGGCTACCTGACTACATACCTGCAGTTCTCCAACACTCCTGCTGGCTGCTGCATCCCTCCCAGGCTGAGCCAGGGCAGTGCAGGGGAGAGGGCTGGTGCTGCCCAGATGGGCTGATGGTCAGCTCTGGTTTCAACCCTCTGCAGGAGTCCTCCCACATGTCCCCTCCAGACACAGCTGGAGCATTAGTGCAGCTTGGTGAGCACTCTGCAATAGCAGAGAGCTACAATGAGGCAAAGCTTTGCTTGTTCCTGATTTAACTCTCAGATGCTGTGTTCTGCAGCGTTCAGCTGTTGCATCCTTCATCTCTAAGGACTGGCAGAAAGCAGCCCATAAGGCAGTGCTAAAATGTCTTGGTCCTGACGTGGGCATGCCCAAATTACAGGGGCAGAGCCCTTCAGGGCCAAGAGGACTGGGCTCATTAGGCAGAGATGACAGAGGCGAGGCCCCAGGTACTCCTTGGCAAGCTGCTGTAAGCTCTGCTCCATGGCCAGCCAGACCTGCAGCTGCTGCTGGGACCTTCTGTAAGGCTCTGCCTGGAGTACACAGAGGAATGAACACACTGCTTCTCTGCTTTCCAATCCTACCTACCAAAATCAAGCTCAGGTCCCAGTTTTGTGCTGTTTTGCCAGTTAATTCAGACCTTCCCACACTTAGAGTGAGTGCCAGAATAAGGTGTGTGGGTGAAAGGTTGACTCCAAACCTCACCATCACTGATGGAGCAGGGGTTTCTCTTTGTTTTCTTTCCACCCTGGGAAGAAAAGTGACATAGAAAAAGGGACAAATGGACATTTCCATTGTCAATTTCTTCACTGGCTACCACCAAAAAAAAATGGGTGTTTCAGCAGTAAAAATTGAAAGAACAAATCACCTTTGCCAAGTACACTTTCAGCCTCTCATCTCACAAGACTTTCATCTCCTGGTTGCACTTCCCATTTTTCCATAGAATCATTTTTAGGAAAGAAAATCTAAATTTCTTGGCCCAATCTAACAATGTGAGACTCTTTGGGTGTGTCTGAATTCTTTCTAAACAGTTCTGGGCAACTGTACAAAAAAAAAAAAAAAAAAAAAAAAAAGGGAAAAAAAATCAGTCTCTCAGCTGCTGTCATTTATCTTAAAACACTTCTTTCATCCAGTTAGCTATGATAAGCACTTTCATTGTTACTCTGGAAGAAATATGTTATCATTAGGTTTCAGACTCCACACCTTCATTTCTGTGACTACAGCCAATTCATACCTCTCTCAATATTGGCCTGACAGCAAGGTAGCAGCTGATACTGGAAGATAGCAGCAATTCTGCTTGCATTTTGCTGTGGGTGTTGGCCACCTTTATGTAATAAAGAAATGGTCTGGGATTCATCTAAGAGGGAGAAGTCCAAAACACCGTGCCCTTACTCCCACGACTGTTTTGCATTTTACATTCAAGAATCATTATAGAAACCTTGAAATATTCATGACAGCAGGAAGGAAAGCCCAGGAGTCTCACTTTCTACTGAGGTTCCTGAATGTTACATTATGAAACTTGGTCCCCTGTTTATCCCTCCACCACCTTCTTCTTTTCCTCCCTTAGCATTTCATCTCCCACTCCAAGAGGTTGCCATTCCCAAACACAGCAGCCTTTGCTGTTTCCCTTCCAACATGAACTGAAAGCACACAGCACAGGCAGCCAGATATCTTGCAATGCAGGCAGGCAATGAATGGCTTCTCTACTACGCTGCAAATGACTCATCACCTCCAACTTCTCAGCTCCCAGAGTCTCCCAAAGGAGGCAACAGGTTTTGTGCATTGGTGCTACAGCCAGGTAATTTAAATTTATGCACTGGCAGGGTAAGCACTGCCCCTTCTCCTTGCAGTGAGCTATGGTAGGAGCTTGTCCAGGCATCTCTGTGTCACCCTTACAAAGTTAGAGCAGGGCAGGCTGTGGATGGAAAAGCACACTTACACTTCCACAACAAAATGTGGTCAAAAACCCTCTCCAGAGCACCAGGAATACCTTTTGCCCCCTACCTTAAGTGTCACCTCCTTAAATTCTGTACAAACAGAAACGATGCTGGGGACAAGGCACCAATTTCTGTATGGAGCAGGGGTGACCTTGGTTCACAGCTTTGTGTTTTGCTCACATGATAAAATCTCACACCCCCAGAGGCACCAGGCTGGGGGAGGCACAGGGGCCATCCTGCTCCAGGGTTTCCTCAGCTCTCTCAGCTGAGCTGATGGCAATGTGCTCATGAAATGTCAGCTGCCAACATGGTTTTGTGCCGACTCTTCACTTCTCAATGCTGCTCCACGCGTGCTGAGAGGAGCTCTTCCATCACACAGGTCATGTGATATTTGCTTCTCAAGAACAAGCAAAAATAACTTCCTGAGTCTGGAAGCTTCTTTGGTGTGATCCCCCTCTCTGCACCCTGTCACTTCTTCACAGAGGAGGGAGTCCAGGGAAGCCCTCTGCTGCTGCCCTCTCTGTGCTCTGCCTCCTGCATCAGCTGCATAGGTGGAGATGAAGCAGGCACAGGGCAAAGCTGGGGGAAGAGCCAACAGGTTTGCAGGATGGTTATTGTCAGGATGATTTGCTGTCCTCAGCAATTTCCTGCCTGAAAGCAACTGCTGTGACTAAAGCTGGCCCCGACACAGATGGTTACCAAATCCTAGGGATATTATCTTACTCCCACTTTACCTTGATGGAAAAGACAGATCAGGGGACACACAGGGGAGAACTGAGGTCATGAGTTCCCCTGAGGCAGGACCCAGTCATGGCCCCCTTACAAGGTCCCAAGGGATGCTGGCTTTGACTTGCTATGGACCAAATTGCCCTGGCCAGCCAGCACGGACAGGTTTTCTTCTGCAGGGCTGGGGCTGCCCAGATCATCCCACCCACATGGAAATGTGATTTACAGCAGGGCTGCTGTAAACTGCAAATCTGAATCGTTACTCTGGTGAAACGTTCGCCAGATTCCTTTGCTAACCTCCCATTACAGAGGAGCCTCTGTTGTAGCAGATCCTTCTTCCCTGAGGGAGAAGGGGAACCAGCACTTGCCCTAAAAGGGCTTCTGGCTCCAGCCAGTGGAGTTCACCGGCTGCTTTTCCAGAAGAGCGGTTTGCTCTGCCTTGTTTTCTTTCAAGTACTGTTTGAATTCCTCTGCAGACACACATACCAGGCAGAGCTAATGCCACAATGGGCAGTTGGAGCTGAGGAAAGAGGGTCGTCTGCTGCCTGTCCACCAGCACCAGCCCCCATCCCAGAAGGATGGCAGAAGTGGCAGCAGTCAGCCCAAGCTCTGTATTCTAACCTTACCTTTCCTCCTGGCTCGCTTTAGGATAATCAGCTGGATACTACAGCCCTCTTTGCCTTGCTTTGCACCCCAGGAGGAAAAAGTAGTGCTCTCTCTCTGCAGTCTCATGAATTTTCTGGCAAGCACCCCTGCCAGAAGGGGAAGAGCTGCCAGCTCCCATCCCAGATCAAGTGCTGTACTGAGCACTTGATCTGGGATGCATGGATGCAGAGACAGGCCTCACCTCAGAGGTCTGGATAAAGCCATGAAAGACCAGATTTGATATCTTTATAGTTCTAACTCCCAAGACAAAAATAAAAAACCTGCAACAAAATAAACCACACACAAAAACGCCCCAACCCCCCAAAGAGCTAACCAGAAAAAAACACCCAAAGCACTCTACCAGAAATGGGACTTTTGGAAGTGTGTCACAGACCAGTGACAGTGCCTGAGAAGGAGCAAGGCAAGAGTTTTGCAACCTGGTTATAAGCTAGTTCCACTTTCACCTCAGCCAATATAATGCCAAATACAATGGCATTATAATGCAAGCATGGTGTCACCTTGTTGTTTCACAACTCACATGGAGGGATGGTCCTTAACATTCATAAAAGGAAGCTTCCTTGTACCAACAGGACCTGAGCTGCCCTGCCTGCAGTAATGGGGTGATTCTGGAAGCTGTCACAGCCCCTAGGAGAAAGAGGCAGATTGGGGTGGGGTGGAAAAGGGAAGAGGAAATGCCCTGATTCAGAGTTATGGATTGGTAAGCAAAGCAACAGCAGATGGTTGTGGATAGAAGAGCTTGAAGGAGCCATAAGGCAATGTTAGTCATCGTGATTAAGCCCCAAGAGTGTCTACACTGGCAGTTATTTAGTTTACTTGTTTGTAGACACACATTTCAGGAACTTAGAGGAGATGTGAAAAGGGGTGACAGCAGATGAGTGTGGATGTCCTCAGAAGGCTCCTCCCTGGCAAGAGCAGTCATACAGGTACAGCCCAAGAATGCTTGTCTGGGCAGCTGCAAAGGGAAGGCTGGCACCAGCCTCCCTGCCTCCCAGGCCACTTGGAACAGGGAAACCCAGGAACAGCTGAAGAGCTGAGAAGGCATGGGAAGTCAAGGCAAATGAGAGGAAGCCAGAAAATCAAGCATGAGGAGGATGACCCAGATCAGCATCATTTTGAGGGGTTTCTTCACAACTCTCCTGTGAAGGATAGAGGAAAATGCATGGGTCATTGTGAGATGTCAGGTGTCTGGGTGAGACAAGACTGCACATCAGGAAGATTGGACAAGGTTGTAGGGATGGGGAAGACAGCAAGGCAGCCAGGGTGGAAGGACCAGTTGCCTGGTAGCCCTGAGTGCAGGCCACGTGGGGAGACCACAATCCCCCACAAGCAGTGAGGACTGGGGACAAGAGCAATAGCATTGCAGAGCTTGAGCTTTTGTGAGCCCTCCACAAAGAAATAACACAGAAGCAGAATTAAATTATGGTTTGGACTGGAGAACATGGATTTAAAGGTGAGACACAGGTTGATTTGTGTTCAGCATAAAGACAGTGGTTGGACTTTTGTTGGTAGATGAGGTTGGGCACCTCAGAGAGGTCCTGTTCCCGCCCAAAGAGGAAAGAGAACTGTTGAGGAAGGAAGTGGCAATCTGAAGGATAGCAGGTTTACTTAATCTTCACAGCAATATTTCCACCTGATGTACTCTGCAGGGCCTGTGCTGAGAGAGAGAAGGAGAAACTAGGAGTGGGATCCGTGTCTTCCTATTTTATGGATCTTTCCCTCTCTTTCAGGGGAGTCAGGAGCAGCCCTGCAGCAGATACATCCTGAAAAGAACAGCAGCTCTCTGTCACCCTCAGTACACAGCAGTCCTACATCTGCTTGGTGAAACTACCAGCCCTCTTGCAGGGCAGCACATGCACACAGCTCTGTAGGATGGGGCTTGGAACGGGTTGTAGTGGGATACATGTTAGGAAGAACTCATCACTCTGAGCTCTCCCATTTGCATGGACCTCACAGTCCTGCCAGACAGAAAGCAGCATAACTAGGTAGAGCTTCCCAGAAGGGAAATTACAGTCCAAATATGTTTTTGGTATAGGAAATCCAAAAGAAGAAGAAGAAGAAGGGGGAAAAAAAAGAAGCCCTTATCTATATTTATAAGATGAAGCTTTTCTTACACGAATAAACCTCTTAACACATTTTTCTGGGCGCTGAGGTTATATATTTAATAGGTTTTTCTGGTATCACTTAAAAGTAGATCACCACCATGCAATGACGCCTGCTGCACTCTTTTTCTGGCATCCTCACTAGCTCCCTTCACCCGTGCCCCCAGTAACTAGAGCACCGTGTGTTATTCTCACCAGACTGAGAGAGAGGCTTTTTCCTTTACTTAGGAACTTCTCCTACAGAGCTGCTTGGTCAACTCCCTGTTTCTGGCCCTCCATGCTTTCTTCTCTCCAACTCAACCAAGAGCAGAGGAGGCACTCTCCAGAAGAGGAAGGAAAGCACGTACCCAACTGAAATCCTCCTCCTAGCTCTTGCTTAGCATCCTGGGGGTGCAGATCAGCTATTCTGCCCTGGAGTGGAGATCATTGATAGCAGAAAAATGCAGAGGCCTCCAGTCAGCCTCTCTGCAAATGAGAACATGGCCTCTCATGCTGTGGGCAGTGTGGCTAATGCCTATATTAGCACCTTCACAGAAATTTATATAGCAATGAAAAAAGAAGCCGCTGCCTTACAGCATTCCCAAGTGTCTCTGACTACCTCCTTATCCAGAGAACAGCTCTCAAGGCCTGCCTGAGGAGCCTCTCCTGTGCATTGCTTTGGTGCCCTGGTGAGTGCTGCAGCACAAGCATCATTTCCAGTAAGGTGCTACAAATTAGTGATGGACGTATTAAAGCACACAAACCAGTCCTTAAGAACTAAACCCTGCAGGGCTGTCTCACCCTTCAGCCAAGACTACTTTGGTTTCCTTCCTCCGAGTGCCTGCAGTTCTGCATTGCAATGCAAAGGGCACAGATCTTCTGGCATGGCAGAAAGTGTTGATAGGAGTGATGTTAGCTGTAGGCAACCAAAAAGAGAGTGCATACATCGTGCTCAGGGCCAGCTCTGTGGAGTAAGTGATTTGTAACCAGTACACCCCTGCTTTCCACTTTTCAGACTTGGCATTTGGACTTTTGTCTAACCTCTTTCCCCTTCTTGCTACGTGGCGGGCAGAAGTTTCATTTTGTTGCTTTATTGTCTCTCAGCTCCTTATTAAATACAATAAGTTAAAACCACTTCCTTTACAGCCATCCCTCAAGAGGGAAGAAGTGAGTTAGTGTGGTGTCACTCCTATGTTCCTGACCTAGGAGAGGAAAAATTGTGGGACTGCTCTCCTTTGCCTCTGCAAGGAATAAATATCTTGAACTGATTCTTGAGCTGTAGCATGCTGTAGTCTTCTCACTGTTTCCTCCATTCACTTCCCACTCTTTGAGACAAAATAACTGCCTCTTCATCTAAAGAGATTTATCTATTCACTTTCCTGCATGGACAGAAAAAAACCATTTCTTCCCCCGCAACAATGCAGCTAACTCTGGGGTAGAGCTTGACAGCTATTTCACAGCACAGAAGGAGTGGCAGGGAAAATGCAGTTGTTTTTGCCTGCAGAGATGGAACAGCGGATTGGAATGGCAAAAACTGCAATTTCACTGGAACCTTGAGAAATCCTTCACGGTTTTCATAACTTAGCCCAAAGGAAAAAAAAAAGGGAGCTGCCTGTAAAGGCTGAATCGCCAAAGCAGAGGCTGATTCAAAGGGAAGGGCTCTGTTCAGCAAAGTGCAACACTACCTGCTAGAGCACCCACATGTTCCTCAGAAGTCCTTTCATCCACCTAGTGAGTAAGCCCATTTCTGCTTACTTGTGGAAATGGGCAGTCTCAGAGGCAGGAGCACCAGGGCTGCAGGTGCAGCAGGAGAGGTGTGGGTCCCTGCTCCTTCTCAGGAGCCAGATGCAGCTCACACAGCAGCCATCTCGTCTTACCTGATCAGAGGGCGTGACACTCGTGTGAGAACTGATCGCAAGAGCTTTTTCTCCTGGTATCACATCTAACATATGCATCAACCAACATTTCCCCTTCCCACCTCCCTCCATTTCCCTGCCCAAACCTGCTCCAAAAAATGAAAGCTTCAGCAGAACTGGATCTCCACCAGAGCTGGTTCAGGGACCGTGCCTCGCTGAGGGCACAGTAAGGTGAAAGTGCCGAGGAATCACAGCGATAAGCTCAATATAATTATGTGCTCAAGACATTGCAGATAATTTGGGGTTTCTGAGCTTCTGACTATACAAAAGCAAATTATCTCTACACTGCTAAGAGTGGAAGGTCAGAACACAGGAGGGGTAGGCGAGTTAAGCAAGAATCAGCCTTCAGTGGGACCTCATATATCAACGTCATTCACATATAAAGTAGTAAACAGAGTAGATGTTCTATGCATATCCTCAAGGAGAAATCCAGCTAACAGCCCTGTGTCATCCCTGTCTGCCAGCCTCCTTCTCTGCTCCCTCAGTGGGAGGCACACCAGGAATTACACACACAAACATCCCTGTGTGACACCGTGAGTCAGAATGGGGGATACGCTCCTCAGTTTCTCAAAACACCAGGAATCCCAGCTCCTCTGAGTTCTGGGTGTCCTCGCTCTCGCTGATAACATCTCTGTGGTCCCAGCCTTCTCCAGAAGCCCCCAGGAGCAGGGTTTGGCTGGAAGTATTTGGCAGAAGAGGTCTCTAAACAAAAGAGGGTGGATCAGAAGGTGAAAGAGTGACTGTTGCATTATGCAGCATCCAGTCCCAACATGGGAGTTAGATTTGGATCTGCTTGCTGAAGTTTGCTATTTCTGCTCTGGTACCTGGAGGTCAGCTTGGTGCCAACATCTGTATAACATCAAACATTTGCATCCATATGGAGAATGTATAATTAAAGCTTTCTGCAGACAACTGTGAAAACTTTCTCATATTCTCCCTAAATTGCATTGCAACCCCCAGATGAGGGCTGGAAGCCAAAATGTAAAAAGTCTGGCATAAATATTTAAATAACTTGAGATACGTATTCTTCAACTATTAGCTAATTATTCCGTGCCAGCCGTAAATGGCATCTGGTTCCTCAGCACAGGACACACAAGGATGCTGCAGGTTGGGCACATAAGTGGGAAATGAAACGTGACTTCATGCTAATTAATATTAATGAATGGATCGAGAACCAGCATCTCTTTGAAAATATCAGCTCAACAGGAGCCCAAGTGTGATTCATTATGATTATTGCTGGGGTGACAGCTATTACCAATCTCAGAAAATCTCTGTTTCATGTAGCATCTCTTCGGGAAGGGCTTAATTGGCTTCCAGAAGAAGTGAGGGTGAGCAGGGGAGGTGGTTTCAGACCAGCCTGCAGGTATGTGCTTTATTATTGCCCTGGAATAGGAGTCATAGTAACAATTGCTTTAGTGTGTGCTTGCTGGGGTTACCTTTCTTTGCTCGGTTTGCTGAGGCAAGAGCTGTAGCCTGCTGTCAAAATCCTGCTGTATTTACTCCCATCCCTAAAAGTTAAGTCCTTTCTTTTACCCCTCAGTCCCTCTCCCACCAAACTCAGTCCCTTACTCCCTAGACACCACCCACTTTTTCCAGACTGCCTTGGCAACCGGCTAGCTCAGCTCTGAAGCCTTCTACCTGAAGTGAGTGTGTTTTGCCTGGGAAGGAGAAAGTTTGTTCTCTTATCTCACACACGACACCTCTGGGATGTGCTCACCATGATGGCAGGGAAAAGTCTGGATGGTTACCTGGGCAGTGCTCTTCCTTAGCTGACACAGCCACATGATGGGAATATCCAGACATTTCTGGTCTCTTCTTTCAGACCCGGGTAGGTTGCTCTCCATTCCTGAAGCCCACTCAGTCCTTACCTGGGAATCTTTGCCCTCATATGGAGATCTTGGACTATTTGCAGTTGGTAGCCTGTGGCTTTGCTTAGCTGTCATGTTTGTACATCACACTGATAGAGCTGCAGCTTTAAGTAGGGCTCAAATGGAAATGCTGGACTCTCTCTTTGTTTAAGCCTGTTAAGGAAAAGGTCTTCAAGTTGGTTTCTGCCCTTGAAGCAGCTCTTAAACTTCTATCATTATATACATTTGGGAAGTATTTTGGGCTTTTGGATTGCGTCAATCTTTTTGCTACCTAGGAATTACCACTCATCCCATCATTTGCCAATATTTCTCTGCTGTGTTCTCTATTTCTCAGTCAATTTTCTACTAACAGCTGACTAGTCCACCAGCTAATTTCTCTCTGGTCTTGAACAAATATCAGCAAAACTCAGCTGAAGCTGAAAGCCTGGTGCACTATAATTTTCCTGAATCAGGCAAGTACAAAGACCCAATAGGACCAATCACAGATCCCCAGAAAGGGTAGGAGACCACCACATCTGAATCATCACTGCATTTCCCACTAATACAGCTTTAACACTGCCACTCCTGCATTATCTTCACCACTCCCTGAAGTCTTTGTAAAATCAGTCATGTCACTGTGATGACTAACAGAAAAAGAGAGAGGGCAATTGGTGTGCAACTTGTGCTAGGGGCTTAGGATAGGAATTGGAAGCTGCAGCTAGGAATCCTTCCCCAAGGTAGTTCATCATGTCTTGTGATTTCATGGAAAACCCTTCTATTTCCTCCCATCTTGCTTAAGACTGGATGGGAAATTGGGTTAACAAAAATGTAAGGAGTCTCTCAATGCAGCAGAGACTGCTTCAGAGCCAAGTTTCCCAGGGGAAATAAATGATGAACAAAAACAAACAACAGCACAGCTCAAATGATTCCTCCCCTCACCACAGTCCTGAGATTTCATAATTGCTCCCTTCATGGCCATTTTGGTTTGTAATATGCAGAGTAAAGATTTCCATTATAGCTGTGTTTACTTAATCACTATAATTTTTTTAAGTGAAGTTCAGGCAGTTGGAAGCGCCAGGCTGCCAGCCCCAAGCAAATTAGCCATCAGCTAGTTGCACTGGAAGCTGTTCTGCTGTGATCCTGAGCAAAGGGTTTGCTCCCCAGCAGTCTCTTCATTCTCAGATGGATCACCCACTCTGGGAATGAGAAGGCTATTTGGCATGGTACCCCCTTCACCTGATCGGGCAAGAAAAGGAGGGTGTTTGTGTGTAAAAAAGTCAGTCTCAGAATGGGATGATCATGTGAACATTTGGGACTAGTCTGACATTCATCAGAGAGAAGCTAGAGAACGGACAAATGTAGAATTCATTTCAGAAAGCAGCAGGACATTGACTACATCTGCAGAATAGTTTTTCCAGTGAGGTTACATTGAATATTCTCATCGTGCATGGCACAATATCCCAGCATGAATATTTAATCATGCAGGGCAAATACAAGTAGACTGAAATTCTAAGGGATGACAACTTTCAGATGACCTAGGCCCAGACTAGAATTTGTGATTTCAGATGGGAACATTCCATCTCCCATTCCTGTCCTCCTGAGACATTGATCTCTGCTTATGGGAGCTGGGAAACACTTTAGCCTTTATAAAAGAGGCACAGAGGACTTCAGCCAAATGAGACAAACACATGGAAACAGTCAGTACCTGCAGCTGCTGGAAGGGAGGCACTTCCCTGGTCAGGATGTATGAGATTTGCCCTCATCTAAGGCAGTCAGCAACATCAACATTTTCTTGGCACTCTCATGGTTTTCAGTGCCCCAAATCAAAGCCAGGCTCAAAACCAAACCAGATTTTCATTGCCATTGTCAAGCTGGATTGGCCTGAGCTGCTGGGCAAAGCTACCCCACTCTGTGTGCTTTTAACCTTTTGGAAATAAAAGATCCAGCTTCTGAAAGAAACCTCAGGAGTGCAGTAGATGGTCTTCTTTGGCCCCAGTGGATCTCCAGCACAGCTGTCAGATTATTCTAATGGGCACTTTCACAGAGGCCTTTCTGCAGATTCTCCATCCTCACCTGCCACACTTCCCAAGATCTTTACAGATGGCAGAGATAGGAGGGAAAAAAAAAAAAAAGAAAAAGAAGTGGCTGTGAATTGAATGACAGAATCATTAACACTGTAAAAGACCTCCAAGATCATAAAGTCCAACCTTTGACCAAACACCGCCTAAAGCCTCTAAACTCAACTACACCACAGCCCTAAGTGCCACATTCAGTCATTTCTTGCACTCTTCTAGGGATGGTAACTTTCCCATCTTCCTGGGCAGCCCATTCCCTTGGTTAACCACACTTTCCATTAATAAATTCTTCCTGATGTTCAACCTGGACCTCCTCTGGTACAGCTTAAGGCCTCGTCCTCTTCTCTTGTCGCTTGGTACCTGGGAAAAGAGGCCAAACCCCACCCAGCTACATCTTTCTTTCAGGTAGCAAAGAATGAAAGTGTCTCTCCTGAGCCTCTCCCTCTCCAGGATGAACACCCCCAGATCTCTCCTCAGAATTGTGCCCCACACCCTCCCCCAGCTCCACTGCTTTTCTCTGGACTCGCTCCAACACGTCAATGCCTTTCTTGAAGTGAGGGCCCCTTGGTTTTGGGAGAGACTGCAGACCAGCTCTACCACAATATCAGGTGCACAAATCCCACTGAAACAACAGAAAGGAGAAAGTGCAGTTCTCCTGGCCAGAAGCTACCCCAGCCCTGGGGCTCAGTGCATGATCAGACAAAAAGTATACACATCATCAAGAAAACAGGGTGTTAACAAGCTTATTTCTTTCTGTAGTAAGAAGGTCAAATTCCTCTAGGCCCATGTTTAAATCACTGTAACTCATTTCCTACTTTCTGCTGATGGGAATATAATTCAGTCACTTCAGCAAGGTTGCCAGGCACTGGTGAATGGTCCCTGCATTGACAGCTCCAGGCATTATCCCCATTTCCTAGTGGGAGAGATTCAGAAAGTTCAATATCACCTCTCTTTGCAAAAACAAATCCACATAAAGTGGAGCTATCATGGCAAATTTTTAGTGCACATGTTTGTGTCACGGAGAGGTGGAGGAGGATGCAGGAGAAATTTCACTGTACAGGCAACAGGCAGAAATTAAAAGAGCACCAAGTGGCCAGGTGGTGAGGGAACTCACTTCTGATTTACAATTGCAATGATTGCCATGAATAGGGAGAGGCTGTGATTAAAGACGTGTCTGAAAATAACAGTAATGATTTCCACTTGTATGCCTTTGATCAGGCAATCTCACAGTATTGTATAAATGAAACCTCCCAATATCTCTGTGAGCTTGGAAAGCCTTCTACTGACACGAACATGTCAGAAATAAATACCAGCTGAATGGTGTTAGACAGGTGATGGCTTAGATATTTCATCCTCTCTTAGAAGAAGAGCTTCTAGAGATGGAATTTGTCCCAATTATAAAAGAGGAATAGATCCTCAGTATGAGCTATATTGGACTACATGCATAAATTACTGTGCAAAATGATCATTCAGCCCATTCAGTTCTCATTCCTGCAGGTGAAAATGCCAATAAGGGAACTAATCACCTGTCTGTAAGGATGATTTTAAAAGATGGAGACATTGCCCATCAAGAACACCACTGGGAGTCATCAGCTGTGTTCAAACAGGCTGCTGGTAACCATCAGGAGGTAAGAACTGTACTTCCAGTCTGAATGACTGCAGGATTAATTTGAGTGAGCCATCTGGAGTGGAAAAAATGTACATTTGTTACCATGCCCTTGTGCACTACATTCCCCAGCACAAAACTGTGCAGGGCCATCACATCCAGCCACAAGCCTGATGTGGAGTGTCCCAGACACCTCACCCCACCTGGCTCCCTGTCAGCCAGGAGGAACCTAGGCAGCTTCTCCACAGGTTTTGCAGCTAAATCCCATCCAAGGAAAGGAGACATCACTGACTATTTCCCTTGCAATAGCAGAGGGGACCCAAAACTAAACAGAGCGTGTGGTTTTCTGTGGTCAGGCGATTTTTTATGTTTGGAAAGATTGACACAGTTATGTTTGGTCTTGATGGGGTGTTGAGAGGGTTAAATATGGCTCGAAACTTATTTCACTTACAATTATGTTCATCCTCCTGTCACCAAGAAAAAAACCAAAATGTACTCTGATATTCAGATCTAGCTATTTTAGTTTGTACTCCTCTCTGTTATTCAGTGAATATGAAATTACTTTTCACCAGTTCAGAAGATATTTGTATAGTATTTTTCACATATAAGTTGTTGAGGTCAGACACCCCAACTTCACTGTTATGGTTGATAACCATAATTCCTGGCCTTCCTCAAGAGCCAGTAATAAGCTGCCTGCATTAATCCTATTTAGATGTTTGATTTGGCTATATCTGTCAGCAGACAGCTTATATAAATACAAGATTTGAAGGAAAAAAAAATTCCTCATGCTGCATGTAACATGCATGCTGTAAGAGCAGTTTTACCTTGGTAAGGAGAAGGAAAACATTACCCAGCTAGCCAAATGCCAGAGGTGCTCTCCAGGTGGGCAGAGAAACCTCTCCATAAAAGATAAGGCAGTCCTTAAGCTATTTAGGGAAATGTCAAAATACCACCCTTAAAAACTTTGAATTTAAGCACATTTTGTGAGGAAAGATGAAGTCTGCCTGTACTTCCCAAAAGCCTTTACAAAGGAGCCCTGGTCTAAAGCCAGGCTGTTGGCTCTGCCCTCACTGCTGCTGTCCCCTGCCCTGGGGACAGGACACAACTCCCTGTGCCCACAGAAGGAACGGGATGAGGGCAAGCTGCTCCCTGCCCACCTGCAGCAGGGAGGTGTCAGCTCTGTGAGCCCTGCAGCCACCCAGCCCAGAGCATCCCAACACCCTCAGCTCCTTCTCTGCCAGCCTCCCACTCTGCCCAGCTTCCCAAAATCCTGCCTGAGCCCAGCCAGGCTGTGTTGGGAAAAGGAGAGCCATGCAGGTATTGCTGTGTCTGCCTGTTCCCCTAACAGGTGCTCTGTTAAGTGGATCCTGCTGTGTTTAATAGCCTCCCCCACCCCCCTGTAACCTACTTACATATTTTCTGTCAGTCTGCTGGCCTGGTGATCTTGCACTAGTACTGTCTCTGGCAGCTGCTCCAGGAGGGGCCACATGGCTCCTGTAATTAAAAGAGGGTGGAAAAAGGCAATTTCTCTGCTTATACGAAGGAAAAAAAAAAAGGGGGGGGATGAGGGGAAGGATACCCTTACCTGGTGACATGAGGGATACCAAGACAAGGCTCGAGAATAAGTCACCTCAAAGTTCCTCTTTGGTTGTTAATACAGAGTAGCAGCAGAAGCCATCAGGCCCTGTGCTATCACTCAAGTAACATTAACAGTTATGGTCATATGTGGAAAAAGCATGGTCACGTTTGATTTCTTCTGGCCTTCTTCCTTCTCCTTCAGTTCCCTGGAATAACTCACCAAGGCACACCAAGTAGAGCCCTCAATTACACGCCCCATTGGCACCCCCAGTTCTGCAAGCAGCCACAGCAGCACTCCTTGGAAACATCATTAAGCACAAAGCTCAGTTGAGTTTGTCCTGTCAGTTCGTTATCTGGGATTTTTATATGAATATGTACATGGTACTGCCACCCTCTGCACTCCTTCTAGTGTACAACCATGCCTGATCCTGGTGTATTTCAAGTGGAAACTTCTCAAGGCAGCGACTCCTGGGTAGCACACGGGCACCAGAAAGGAGCCGTGAGCTTAAAATTCAGACCAGGCTGATGCTGACAGCTGGTCCAATGTGAAGGAAACCTCTGTTCCTTATAACCTGACAGTGGGGAAGATGGTTCTGTGCCAGGGGCTGAATCAGTTGGAGGCATCATTAATATATCTGATGCAGTCTCTGTGGGAGTGCTCTAGGGTAATTCAGGTTGTGGGTGTCAGAAATAGTGCATTAGTTATGGGGAGGTGGGGGTTGTAATCAGGAAAAAAGTACAGGATTTTTCTGCAGGTTGTTATGAAATCATTTAAGAGAGCATGTTGCGAGTCATTCTGCTGAGAAACAGAGCATCCAAAAGAGAAACTGCTGTGGGATGCTGAAGAACTCATATACTCAGTAACTGGGAGACTGGTGCAATGAAAGTTTATCAACTGACAGAGAAGAGATGGAAGCAGAGGCTGGAGAATAAGGATTACAGAGTCCCTCTTCTCAGCAGAGCTCTGTTTTCAGATAAGCTTGCAAGCACTGCATTTGGAGCCTCACAAATGCTGGGTGGCCAGAGCCACAGCCCTCTACAGAGACCCTGCATTAGCATAAAATAAGGGGATTCTGGAGACCTGCACTGAAACGTCACAAGCTGCTGTAAAATCCCCAGGATGCCATTCAGCACTCTATTTTCACTCTACAACTCTCCTGGAAAGATAGGGACATAAATAATGGACTGTAAGGAAAGGAGGGGTGGCTTCTTGCAACTTCCCTCTGCAGGGAGAGTGTTCCTAGAATAAACCCTTGGTTTGGACACTGAATGAAAGAAATCTGGATCTGGTGGGCAGGATGGTGTTAAGGTTGCAGGCAGATGCTGGTGGAGCCTTCTGCTGCTTCCTCTCTCCCTAACATTGTTTCCAGAGACAGTAATTGGACATTTAACTTTTATGTCAGCGTAGTAAACTATCCTTGCTGTTAACTCTGTCTGGTAATAAAATATGGTCTCTCTATAAAGAAGATTTTCAAGACCATTTTTTTTAACAAGGCTTAGAGATGTTTTTTTTCCAGAAAGAGTAAAGTGTTTTTCAAGCCTTTCCCAGCCAGAGTTAATTGTGTCATTACCAGGAGCTGGGACACAAGTTTCACATTTTCCCCACAGGGGTTGTGGCCCAGTAACACTCACTGCTTCACCACGAGAAGGGAATTTCCAATCAGTGTGTAGCAGGAGAGGCAGGATCATGGATTCTCATGCTGAGAATAATCTGTTCACAGAAAGGGACTGTAAAGGATCCTCCAGGCTGGTGGAGCTGAAGGTACTGTAAGTGCTGGTCAGGCTGGCCCCTATAGATTAGTCCAATGGGCCATGAGGCTCAGGAGGAAATTTGGCCATTATTTCTTCTGACAGTGATGGAGGTAGCATGGGGCCCTAGACACTGAGTTACCCATCCTGCCACAATAATTCTTCCCGGAATGCCATCATTCCTGAGACCATTTAGCATTTCGGTGGTTGCTCTGATCTACTCTGGGCTAACACTTGCTCAATAAACTATAATAAACCTATTAGATAGGTTTGCTGAAGTGTACTGCCAGACTGGGACAGAGTCATTTTTCACTGCATTCGGTTACATCCAAAGCAACGGCCCAGCAGGAATTAATGTTGATGTGATGGAGTGGTGCGGTCTGAAAATGACCTTTTCCTTTTACCCTCACACTCTTTCCTGAGAGCTCTTCTGTGGGGCAGAGCAAGTGTGCCACTGCACAGGGATCCCCTCCCCAGATGTAACCATGCTGTCACCTAGGTCTAGGGAACCATGCTCTGGCAGTTTCTAAATTATGGGCAAAAGAGATTTTTTTCTCCTCAGTATCTGAGGGCTTTTAGTATCTACAGCGTACCCTTTTCTTTATTAATTAATGTTATGTTTAAAACATAAGTAGGTTCTTATTTCTGCTCGGAACTTATTATAATGCCTCGTCAGCACTTCAGCGCCTCTTCTTTCCCACCAGCCTGAGTTGGGTTCAGCTCCTGGTGTGTCACCCTGCTCAGAACTGTGGTTTGCAGCCCCACCACCTGCAGCACAGGGCTGGGGGTACTCACAACCTGGAAAGGAGAGCCTTGATTTACCGGCACGAGTATGGATGAGAAATGCCAGGCCATGGAATGCCTCCTCACCTGGCCCTTGTCCCGGGCTGGGAGGTGTCACCACCAGGGTGCTGTCACCGCAGCCTGTCCCCATGCCAGCAGGAGCGCTGTGCTCGCCGGCAAGGCTGGCACCTGCAGCAGGGGGATAAACAAGAGCAGATTTGGGAGTTAGCTGAGGTGAAATCCACAGGCAATCTTTTACTCCAGGCCCCTGTCAGGACTAATGCAATTACCGCACTTTTTGCTTAAAGGAAAAAGAGCACGGAGAGAAAGCCTCCCGTGGGAGCTCATTCTCTGGGAAGCGGCCGGGCTCGGTGCACCCAGGCAAGCTGCCAGTCTCAGCCGGGCAGGACGCTGTCGCCAGTGTTTAACCACCAGCCCGGGAGGTTTGTGTCTCATCGGTGCCCTTTCCTAGCGAGGCAGGGCTCGTGTGGGATGTGGGATGGAAGAGGTGCCACGCCGGTGACCCGTCTGCACGGCTCCTTCTCCGCCCGGCGCGGAGAGACCCCGCACGGCGAGGAGGAGACGCGGGCAGACGGCGGCAGGAGCTCGCCTTCCCCCCTGAAAGCACGGCTATATTTAGAGGCAAATTGCAAACAAAGTGACGGTGAGCTGCTGCCGCTGCCCATAAATTATCCAGCTGCGTGGGATGCCGATGGGCTCACCCGCACCTCCCGCCGCTGCTGCGCCACGGGGGCAGGAGAGGCACCCGGAGGGAGGGGATGCCTATCCCCCTGCCTTCCCAGTTCCTGCGAGGATCCCCCCGCACTGCCCTTGCCCCCATCTCACCCCCACTCCCTCTCCCTCACCCAGCAGGAACGCCGGTTCCACAGATGGTTGCCATGGGTTACATCGGCAGCAGTAGACATCCCTTCCCAAATAGCGGCGCTAATTGGAAACAGGGAATCCGCGCTCGCACGGAGCCCAGGTTTGCTCCAGCAGGCTCACGGTGCATGGGCGAGGCACAGCTGGAGCTCCCCGACAGCACCACTGGGCCTCCTGGGCCCCAAAACCCCCCCACAGCATCCTCACAGCTGATGTGCTGGGGACAGGGCTGCTTGCCCACAGCATCACCTGGCCTACAGAGAGAGCCCCCCTGGCACAAACCTGGGGAATGCTGCCAAAAGGAGGGAAGGGTGATGGAGGAACAGTGACCCTCGGCAGGCAGTACGCCACTGCACAAGAGGCACAAGTAGCAATATCCACATTACAGCCCAGCCCCTGGGAGTGCAGCCCAGCTTTCTCGAGGAATTCAGAAGGGCTTTTCCAGGTGCTTTGCCACAGTGACAGAGAGCCAGCAGGATGGCTGCAGCATGAGGGGATGGTAATTGGAGAGGCAGGGCACTGAGGAGGGGGTGGTGGGGCACCTCAGGGATCAGTGGCAGCCTCGCTTAAACCTGTTCCTTTTCTGAGATGATTAGAGCACGATCAATAGGCTTGCAAAACTTAGATAGCATAACCTGCTGCCACCAATTAAGCAAGGTATTTCGGTCCTGCAGAGGACTCAACACGTGGCACAGACTGTCAGTTCAGTTACAGCTTCTGCAGGCAAGGAGGAAAGCTGGGCTCTTGCTCAGGGCAGACTGCCTCAATCCCATTCCCCATCCCACCCTCGGGGGACTTCCTGGCTCCTTTTCAGGCTGTTTCCCCTGCACTGCCCAAGGCTGCTTCGAAGAAAAACTCACCTCTGCTTGTGGGACACGGGGTGAGCACAGGAGGGTCTGTGCAGTGCTGTTCTTGCAGAATTACCAGTGCTATTTCTCATTGTTACACATCTGATCTGTTCATCTCCTACACCAGTAATGTTTTACCCAGGGCTGCACCACTTTGCATACAGGTAAGGGTTTGCCTCTCGGGTGGCAGAGAGCCCATTCCGCGTATCTATCTCTCCTTTTGTGATCCCTTCCAAAGCCTCAGCTCTGCCTTCCTTGATGCCAAAACAAACCATCTCACCTCCCTCTGGGTCAGTCCAAAGCACCTCTGGGTTTGGTCACCAGTTGCTACAGGCTTCTCCAACATCTTGTCAGGATTTCTTGGTGTTTCATGTCAGCTTAGAGGGATACTGCAAAACTCTGCTGCCAAAACCAGAGCCTCAAGGCTACCTTAGCATCCCTTCTTGTCACACACCTAAAATCTGAAAGTATAAAGGAGGTAACTTCAATATTTTTAGTTTATCATTTGGGTGTTGCACAATCTTGTTGGGAGATTTGGTGCCCTTCCAGCACTGCTCCTTTCATTTCCTTGCCCCAACTTTGCAGGCTCCACATTGCCCTTACTGCACAGACTCCTTGCAAGATTTGCAGGAAGTTCAGCTTCAAAATATAAAGAAACCCCCACCACCAGAAAAAGTTCTACTCAAATTACTCCTGTGCAATCTTAAGCAGCCCTCTTAGCTCCTGCAGGGTTTGCTTTGCCCTCCACTTGCACAGACAAACTTTGGAGATCAACACTGTTCCCATTAGAGAAACCCACCAGCAGACAGAAGGGTGCAGCACAAACAGATTGGGTTATCACATTAGTTCTGCAGAAGGCAACAATGACATTGGGAATGTGACATCATCTGTGGCATCTGGAAGGCATCAGAGTGTCTGCAGTGCAGAGTGAAGTGTCTTGGCAGCCCTGCTGGGGAATTAACAGAGATTGCAGTCTGATCAGAGCAGGCGACAGTGTGCTGGACTGGAGAGGCATTATGTGATGCACTGGAGGCTGACCAGTCTTTCTGTATACACAGAGGCTCCTAAATACCATCCCATGTGTTAAACTGCCAAAAAAGTATTATGCAGCTAGGAAAGCTCAGAGGAGGCTTGACTTAGCAAAAACTGAAAGAGTTTAAGATGCCTTTCCTGGCCAAACGTCAGCTAAGGCTGCATAAAATCCTCTTCTACAAGTATCCTAGGAGGTATAATGACCACAGTGGGAGAGTAATTGCATCCAGAAGCCAAAAGGAGAATTGATAAATGGAGCAAGATGAAATTGACTTAAAAAAAAAAAAAAAGATAAAGATTTTTCCTAACATGGAAATCTGTTGAGCCAGAGAAGAAGGAAGCTCCCCTGGTTGAGCCATTTAAGAACAGACCAGAGAATGTGGCTGGCATTGCTCTCTAGAGCAGAGAGTACACACCAAGACAGATCTGTGGCATTCACATTCTCTGAAAAATAGCTTCCCAGGAGAAAAATCCTGGGAGAAGGGGAGAAACCTCAGAGAAAATGGAAAACAGTTCTTATCTCATTTGCTTCTCCTATGTTGTGCTCATGTGGAATGTGTTTGGAGATTGTTTCATTGGATTCGGGTATGAGTTGGTTCCACTCATTGTCCAGTTGGGGCCAAGCTGTGTTGAGGCTCTGGAAAGAGTCACAAGTTTTCATTATTATCTTTTTAGCATTTAGTAAGTATCCTTTCTGTATTCTTTAATAGAATATAATATCATAAAATAATAAATTAGCCTTCTGAGAACATGGAGTCAGATTCATCATTCCTCCCTGCCATGGGGGTTCCTGCAAATACAATGCAGATCTTTCTCTTGAGTCACAAGCTCACAGGGATGGCAACATTTTACCTCACTTTTTACAGCCACCAAAGAACCAGCATTGGATTTCCACATCTACCTAGCTCAAGTCTGGCAGGACATGTGCAAGTTTTAGGGAGAGTAGCCAAACCTTACAGCACAGCCTTGTCAAGTGCTCCCCAGAGCCATCATCTCTTGCTCCCCGAGGCAGAGGCTGCAGTGTGGAGCTGAGAGCAGCACGGCCACGGCCCCTTGGCCGGCTGGCTGAGCGAGCACGTCTCATTAACAGGGATTCATCAGCACCCTTGTTAATAATGCAGGAGCTGTCTGTCTCTGGGGGAGTTCCTCAGCAAAAACTGCACTGCTTCTGTATTTCAGACACAGCCTCTGCTGGTGTGATGGGCTTCCATGCTGACAAAGCATTTTGGTTGTTTGTTATTCACAAGAGGCATCCCCGTGCCGAGCAGCGCCCCAGCCAAGAGGTACATCCAGAAGAGAGGAGAGAAATCAAATCCTGTGCCTGTCTCAGCACCAGCAGGGACCAGTCTGATTGCTGGTGAGAGTGCTCTGGTCCCAAGGTCATCTTTGCAGAAGGCAAGAGTAGGAGGTCAGCCTGTCCTGGCATTCTCCTCTGTACATTCACTCCACTGCAGGGAGTGGGGATCAGCACGCAGTGGTCCTGCTATCTCCAGTCTCCTCCCTTCTAGGATGATCTCCCTGAAGCCTTCAGCGTGGCCTTCACATCTCTGCCAGCACAGGAGTAACTGCAACTGGGGCCAGACTCACATGGAATTGCTTAGTCCTTCCAGTATTGCACCCATATACAGGAGGGAGCAGATGTTGTAATTCCCTGTAAGAGTCACTTGCAAGCATTATTTTGTCAATGCCCACCTGTGTGTGGCAGCAAGTGGGAGGAGGGATAATTTCATGATGGGATACAGCACCATGCCCTCTCCAGGGACAGCCTGCCCACTGGCAGTCTGAGAGCTCTGGAGTCTCCTGATGGAAGAAGTGCCCTTTAACATTCACCCTGAGGAAAAGCCTAATAGGAAGAGACTTCAAGCCTTCTAAAGCAACCTTGCAAAACAGCCTATCAACCCCCCACACAAAACCAAGAAAACAAAGCCCTCCCAAACTGTCCTTTGGCAGCTTCAGGCTGTTCTCTAGCCAGGCATCCTTGGGCATGCATAGAGAGCAATCTCAAAGCAAGGTCTGTACAGAGAAGTTCCCCAGGAAGTATCAACCTCCAGCCAGGACAGCATGCCCATTAAAAACAAATTATTTGATTGAGGTGAGATCAAATCCACTACCATCTCCTGGGAGGAGTGAGCATCTCCAGGCCTGGAAGGTGGAAACAGCTACACTTCCCAGCTCAGCTGCAGGCACATCACCACTGGGATGGGTCTGGGGGAGGGCAGCTTTCCTCCCCAAGGTGGGCAGGTGCTCCACCTGAACCACGCTGGGCACCCAGCACAGCAGCCAAGTCCCCTGCAGGAGGTGGGTGCCCCTGCTCTGTGCAAGCTCTGGTACCAGCACAGAGGTGACATCCCCGTGCCCTGAGCCACGATGGATGCATGGACCAGCCTGACACCTGGGACTTTGTCACACCTCTCTCTCGCTCTGACACCTGGTATGACACTTTGTCATACCTCTCACCCTGACACAGACAGGTCCTTGCTGCTGGTACCAGTGAGGGAAAGCAAAGAAACACATCCAGCTCCAGGGTCAGCTTGGCCTCTTCCTGCAGTGCAAGTTCTTGGGATCACCCTCATTTCAAAGCACCTTTTGTGGGTCATCCATAGAAAGATGAGACCTCCCTTTCCAACATGCAGTGCCCATGGATGGGCAGCCCTGATGGGAAGTGGTGTGATGCCCTGCCTCAGGAATAAAGGCTGGGCAATCCTGGTCACACTCTGATGAGGATCTCTCCTTTTGGCAGTTAGATCAGCAAAAATAGGGGGAAGCATTGCACACAGCTCTCTCTGAAAACTCAGGGGAAACTAACAATGTGATTGTGAAGCTCTGCAAAAATTTAAAATCCTCTGTTGACTTCAGAGGGAAAGAAAAAAAATCCCCTGCCCTTAAGTCTGGTGAACGCCCAGGCAGCTGCTGAGAGGGACAATGGCCCTGAGGCACATCTTGGAGGACACAGGGAGGATATCAGAACAACAGTGTGGCCAAGCTGGCCCAGCTGCCTGGGAGGAGATTGATCAGCTGATTGTGTATTTCTGTAAAGAGCCAAGAGCAGGATGGTTGGGAGCTTTGTGTGGGGAGCTGGGAAGTTCCCCCTGTTCTAGCCCAGGCCCCAGCACAGGCTGGGGCAGGGAACAGTCTCAGGCTGCATCAGGAGGCATTGTTGGTGCCTGAAAATCCTCTGCTCTCCTCTCCACTCTAGCAGTGCTGCTAAGTAAACCGTATCTAAACATAGAAAACTGGCTAGCTTGGGTTTGGGAAAGCACCCAAGAACTCAGATCATTTCCATTCCCTCATCACACCCACAGAAAACTCACAAGCTCTCCATCCCAGTGCACCAGGCACTTTATGTACCAGGCTTTGAGAAATTGCCATGCATTCTCATTTTGGCTAGGTGATAGCACAACAGCACTAGCCTTTCACCAATGGAAAAACAGAAATATAAGGCAACCACAAAAAAGAGAGATGTGAAAAAAACCACCATCAGTTTCTTCCTAAAAAGGTTCAAACACAGGCACCACTCTGAGCAGATCTCATTTTCTAACCTCTACCCACTAATTTAAGTAGTGACTTGGATGCCTTGAACTCTTTATCTGTGCCTGGCAGCCCACAAGAGTCATGCCTTGTTCCCACAGGGACTTTCCAGTTCAATGCTTGGAAGAGCATCCATTAAGGCCCTCAATTTCTGTGGAACCCTTGAATTTGCATGCTCCCAGACACTGCCTGAGGCTCCCTGGGGAAGCTTGTGGGCCAGTGGTGGCAGAAGGACTGGCTGCTCCCATTCTCCAGGCCGAGGTGGCACAGGAAGACAATGAACAATTGTTCGTTGCCCATCAAAGCTGTGGAAGCCAGGACTTCATAAAGTAACAGTGAAAGCAGTAAAAGATCTTCCTAGGCACTTATGGGAACACTTGTCAGGTGCCCACTGTTGATTCAAGCTCTGGAAAGACCCATTTTCTCTAGGGGTTTCCTGAAACAGGGAGAGGGAGGGCAAGGATCATCCTGCCAGAGGTTAAAGTTGGGAGAAGGGAGGCAGAGAACAAGCCTTGCCCATCAGCCCTGCTGCTGGGACTGTACTGTGCCTGCTTTCAGAGGCCAGATGCTGCCAGGAAAATGAAGATCTCCTTATGTTTGTTTTAAAGCTGGAAGAATCTCTTGAGATAAACATTCTAAATTAAAGATAAAAGTGCTGTGGGTTTGCTGGCAGCCTCTGTCCCCCTCCCCAGGGATAAGCTCTTGCAGGAGGCTCACATGCATCCTTCAGCCACGTGCCCTGACCAAGGGCTGCACCCAAGGTTCCCTCTTTCCAGGGGCCTGGGAGGTACCAAAACCCCTCTGCCCCACTGCCTCAGCTCCCTCTGATGGCACCCAGAGCAGGGCAGTGTCCCAGTTTTCATTTCCAGGATCTCTTGGGAGGATGTTAAATCCCAGCTAGTCCTGTCTGTATTTAAAGTGATTGTAATTCACATGGATTGGGCTGTGGTTATAAGCTGAATTACATTCTGATTTAGCAGCAGGGATTAAGGCTCTGCATTTTAACTTATTAACCCAATCCAAGTTAGGAGATTCCTTCTTGCTGCCCTGCTAAGCTCCTGCACAAGGAGAGGGGAGGCTGCTGAGGAGATGCAGTGGGATGGGTGGGCTGTGCCCAGGCTGTGTTACAGCTCTGGGGCAGGGCAAAAGTGGGGAAAAGAAAGCACAAAAAAAACCCCAAAAAACCAAAACAAACAAAAACCCCACAAACAAAAAAAAACCACCCCAAAACCCCAAAGAAGCTATAGCAGTTGTTCAGTATTCCCTACATACAGGGGATTTGCTCTGTGTTAAACCTGGTGGAAAGGGGGTACATGGGTGGTTAATTCAAGTGTTTGCTGCTTGCCATTGCTGCTGCTGCAGCCTGGGCCAGCTCTGCACCAGCTGCCTCCCTTCCCTGACCTCTTTCTGGAGACTCTGCAAGAGTTAACTCCTCTCTCTGGGCTGTACCAGCAGTGGGACAGCTGGAGGAGGTTTGCTGCTGTGGGTGAAATGAGCTCCTGGGGCAGCCTGCACACAAATGCTTCCTGTCAGCACAGCTCCCGAGCAGGAAACCCTGCACCTCCAGGCCCAGGGTTCACCCACTTGGCTTCTCTCTCATGCCATCAGACAGACAATTGGAAACAGCCCAGGCACACTCTAGAAAACTTCACTCCATTTAATATTTAATGAAAACCCAGTGTAACTGTCATGTCCTTTTCTGTTTCCTCTCACTAACACTGCTGGCTGCACAGGTATCTGTGTGTAAACAGAGGCTGTCTCCTTTCCACTCCATTGCATCTCTACAGATGGGGGCACAGCTTGTGATACCTGCACTCACCTTCAGAGGAACTCCTGGGGCAGCCCTGTCATACACAGCATGCACAGACTTGCTGCATGGTGACCTCACCAATTTGGGCATCTGAGGGCATCCCAGCTCAGCCCAGAGAGACAAAGGCATGGCAGGCTCTGGAAATCCCACCCACTGCCAAGGAATTGCAAGGCTGCAGTGATGATGTGGCACCCCACTCACCTCTGTGCCTGATGCTGCAACCCCTGGGTGCTTTCATCTGCAGGCCCTGCAGTTATGGGCAAGGAGGGAGGGAAGGCTCTGCGCTTTCATTCCCTGCCTGTGCTGAGCTGCTGGGCTGTAACACATCCTGGTTGCTCCCAAGAGTGAGCTGCAGCCAGAGCTGGGGAGATGATTACAGAAGAAAAAGTGGGAAGTTGTTTTATGACACTGTTCTTCATCATGCAGCAAATAGCAGGGAGAGATCACATCCAGAAGGTGATGGTCAGTGGCTCAGAGTCCTGATGGACACCAGTGACCCGTGGTGTCCCTAAGGGGTCCCTTCTGGGGACAGGCACTGTTTCATATCTTCATCAGTGACATAGACAAAGGGATCGAGTGCACCCTCAGCAAGTCTGCAGGTGACACCAAGCTGTGTGGTGTAGCTGACACACCTGAAGGTGTGTGACAAAGATGCCAGCCAGAGGGACCTGGACAAGCTTGAGCAGTGGCCCCATGGGAATCTCGTGATCTTCAACAAGGCCGGTGCTGCACCTGGGTCGTGCTGGCTCCTGGAACCAACACAGGCTGGGGCATGAAGGGATGGACCAGCAGCTCCACTGAGCATAACTTGGGGTGCTGGTGGCTGAGAAGTTGGACACGAGCCAGCCAGGTGCACCGGCAGCCCAGAAAGCCAAACACATCCTGGGCTGCATCCAGAGCAGCGTGGGCAGGGGGCTGAGGGAGGGGATTCTGCCCCTCTGCTCTCCTGAGGTCCCACCTGAAGTCCTGCATCCAACTCTGGGGTCCCCAGCATAAGGAGGGCAGGGGCCTGGGGGAGGGAGTCCAGAGGAGGTCACAGAGAGGATCAGAGGGGGGAAACACCTCTGCTGTGAGCACAGGCTGAGAGAACTGGGGTGGGCCAGCCTGGAGAGACCTGATTGCAGCCTTTCAGCACTTACAGGGGACCTCCAAGGAAGGTGAGGACAAACTTCAGCAGGGCCTCTAGTGATAGAGCAAGGGGGTTTACACTGAGGAGTGCCAGTTCAGATTAGATATAAGGAAGAAAGTTTTTACAATGAGCGTGGTAAAACATAAGAACAGGTTGCCCAGAGAGTTAGATGCCTTATCCCTGGAAATATTCATGGTCTGGTTGGACAGGGCTCTGTGCAACCTCATCAAGTTGAAGCCATCCCTGCAGATGGCAGGGAGATTGGAGTAGATGACCTTTAAAGGTCCTTTCCTGATGTCTTAGATGAGTTCTAAGGTCATTTTAGCGCAAGGATTCCATATCACCAGAGCCTCATACCTCCTCAATGTTTCTCACAGGCAGCTCCTCCAAGCCCTGCCTGTTCCTGGTCCTTGCAGCAGCCATCTGACTCCTGATCCCACCAACCCACTCTTTTATACCACTTGTTCTTATTGGCTACAGGTGTGGTCTGTTAAGATCAGGCCTGCTTCTAATCTTTAGTAATTGGTCCAGCTGCAACTCGTTGGGGATAAGATTGCCTTCTATACCACCTTCATTTACCCACACTGTATCCCCCTACACTTTCCAACCCAAACCACTCTATGATTCTATTAATAAAAAATAAAATTTTATGTTTGTCACTATTTTCAATTTAGGTAAAAATAATTTTCCTTTAAAAAAAAAAAACCACCCAAAACCCAGCACACACAGAGAATGTTAAAAAGGCAGTTTCCTTCCATACTTGCAGCTGCTGCACAGAGACATCTCTGAACGATTGCCCTGAGTCAAGGGGAGACCTTTGGAGCAGGGCTTACACTGTAATTTGGAAGCTGGCACCAGACTGAGGCCCAGGAGCACAATTTCTGTTCTTCACATGAATGCAAAGCTGAGTTACTGGGCTCTGTGAAGAACTGTGGGCTCTGTGGGGAGCTGAGGGCACTGCCCAGGAAGGCAGGAGAAGATCTGTTTTCCAGTGCACTAATGTTTTCTTTGCCCAGCACACAGCAGTGAACTCAGCCCAGGGCAGGGAATACACTGAATAGCTCACCAACAAAACCCCATTTTCTCCACGCCCCACACACGAGGGCAGGGCTGCAGAAACCCTAAGGCTTGGTCTAGAAATCCTAAGTATGTTTTTTTTGCTCCTTGAACTCAGTGCTTCAGGGGTAATTCCTGGCAGAAGGGAAGAAAGAGAAGCCCTCATTTCCTGCCCCCCTTCCCTTTTTCCCTGGCCCCAGAAGAAATGGATGTGTGAATCCTGGTGTGGGATGCTCCTGCCAGCATCCCCCTCTGCAGGGCAGACAGGAGCTGTGGGAACAATCCCTGCCATGCAGTGTATAACCCTCTCAGAAGCAGCAGACCTGAAAATCACATCTACCAGGAAAGAGCAGAAGTGAAAGGCACACCTGGGAAGTGCTGTAAAAGGACAGGGCTACACCCTGTGGCCCCCATCCTCTTGAGCTCAGTGGCAGAACTCCCCCATCACACAGCATTAAAAGATGCCAGAAAACCATGCTCAGCCCAAGCCCTGATGGGTTGGGGTAGCCACAGACCAGCACAGGGGCAGCTGCCACTGATGGGATGCCAAGACATGCAGTTGGATCTGCTGGCTGGCAAACACACCCTGCTGAGGTCTAGCATGCCTCAACAACAGCAAACTGACTTAAAGAAGAAGAAAATGGCTTAACTAATCTTTGGCCACCCAGCTTCACTGCTGCCGCTGACACAGCAGGAGGTACTCGCAGGCCCAATGGCTTTATTTATTTAAGTGTATTGATTTTAGCCCAGATTGGAAGAAAACAGGCGGATAAAGGGCAGGAAATTCCTCAGCTGTGAGACCCACACAGAGTACTAGAAATCAGATTTAAACTAGCAGATGAAAATACATTTGCCAGAACAAGGTAATGAATCATTCTGCCAGGAGCACAGAGATCTGGCCAGGAGCCAAACCCTGCCTGTTTAAAAGCAGCAATTTGGGGTATTAAGGGATGACTGCGTTCCTATCGCTGACCATCATTTAATAGAGCAGCAGTGCTCAGTGGCTCCCAAGCAGAACTCAGAGCCTGCTGCACACAACCAGAGCAAAACCCTCAGACCTTCCCCCAAGACCTTATTTAAAATCAATGGCCTCAGAGTCAATCAGATTCAATGAGGGAGGGCTGAGCAAGAAGAATGGAGGAGGACAAGCCACCCCAGAAGGTGTGTACTCAGCTATCAGGGCTGCTGGGCACAAGCAGTGCAGAAAACCACAAAATGCACCGAGACGTGCAGGAAAACGACAAGGGGAAGAGTTTTGGAGGGCAATATTTTGTTTCCATGTCAGCCCTGGTTATCTCATTAACTTCTTTTTGATGGCTCAGTATCTGGGGCTCTGCAAGAGAGGTCACCAGCTCTTTTGCCACAGGTCTTGCTGCTGGTACAGTGTGACACTGTGCTGGGGAAATGGCCAGGCAAAGCCAGGCACCTGAAGGGAATCCTAAAGTTAAATCCCAGAGTTAGTCTGAAACCAGCTCCTACCTTCTCTGCCAGCAGGAAGGCCTTGAGCAGTCCAAAATGAGAACCCGGGCTCCAGGTGCAAACCCTCTCCTCCTACAGAAACCTCCCAAGAGGCTCTGAAGAGACAATGATGTACCCACCCTGAGAAGAGAAAGGTGCTGTAGAAGCTCACCCCGTGGTGGAGAGCCCCAAAACCTGAGGGCCTCTTTGCAGGGATGACAAGAGGCATTTTGCTGCAGAAAGTACAAGCCCACCAAAGCCAGGACAGGGGCAGCATTCAGCAGAAAAAGGGAGCACAAGGAACACCAAAACAGACACCAGGTAGGGTTTGAAAGCAGGTAGCTTGGGCAGTGTTGCAGCAGAACAGAGCACAACTTTTTTCCGGCTGTATTGGGAAATTTCTCAGTTTTAAGGAAAAGCCTTGCATGGCTGTGGACTGTTCGTGCCTACACTCACAGCAGAGCCTGCAATTCTGCACCTTCAGAGGGCACAGAGGCAGGCAGGGAGAGCCTCCCCCACCCACAGCATCTCCCCATGCCCTCTGCTGTGAAACTCCCTGAAGGCAGGTGACTCCCAGCTGCAGAGGGAGACTCACTTCTGTCTTGCAAGGGCAGCAGAGATTCTCCCCAGCAAGGTCAGGCAGGTTGTTAGCCCAGCTACCCACAGATACTCATTGCTCACCACTCTGCAGGCACTGCAAAGGGCAAAGTTTGTCCCTTTGTTGAAAACACAGATAGGCACATCCCATCTGATTTTTGCACTCTGGAGCCCCAGTGACCAATCTAAGCCCGAGGCAATCACACAGCAGGAAGCAGCTTTGGGAAAACCATATTGTCTCTGTGGAGCCAGGATTCAAACCCAGATATGCAAAGCCAAGGCACCTTTCAAGCATCATTTGTTACACATTTGATAATCGATGTGCTGGATTGTAAAGATATTTTCTTAAGCAAATTGTTGATTTGCCTCCCTGGTAAACCACAGGTGAAAGACACCCAGTCTGCATTTTCAAGAGCCTCCACATACCCCAGAGCTACGGGATTGGGTGTTCTCACAGGAGCTCCAGCTTCTCCTCACACCTGAGCGTGGCTGGGGATGAAAGCTCCGTTCTCAGAGCCAGGGGGAGCTGCCTTATCACTTGGCAGGGGTTTGCACAAACCTTATTCTCAGTCAACACAGGCTCTCTAGCTTTGTTTTGAATTCTGTATTCAGGACAAGTGCAAAACTTCAGAGCAGCTGCAATCTAAAGGGGCAGATTGATCTTCTCTCGCATCACAGTTGCACTCAAGCAGTAGTTTCTTGTAAGGAAAGGCACTCTGATGGACTTCATCCAGCACTTGGGAACTTGGTTAAAATGCTAATCTGCAGGCAGGGTTAAGATTGAGCTGTATTTTAATCTGCCATTTTTCAGATGTCACCAGATGTGATAAAAATCCCCCAAACTATGGATCTAACCTGTCAAACCCACAAAGAAGTCAGTGGGAATTGTACATGCTCAGCACTTCTGGAGAAGGACAGGCAGGCCACACCAGTCCCTGAGCAGGCAGTAGGTCAGCCTGTGCTGAAATGGACAGCTATTTTCTTTGCACAGAGGGACCACCAGGCTGCAAATGGTGCCCCTGAAATGTCTGCCTTGGTGGTGTGGGGAGGATTTTTATCCTGCCAGCACCGCTTGGATTGGGGCCCAGGCTGTGCCCCTTAACAAATCCTCAAAATTAACCATGGGCAAATTTCACTTTGTAACAAAACCTAATGCTGGCAGAGTTTTGCTTCATTTTGAATGCTGCTGATTTCACTCTTCAAGGCCTTGACCAATTGGGAGAAATTGGCAAAGGGCTCCGTTTAGCACTGCACACAGAGCTGTGCTCAGCGAGGATGTGACACAACGGCCACGAGTGGAGAAAAGCACTTTTTAATTATTTAAACACGTCCTCTTACCCAGTACCTTTGCCTGAGAGAACATAAGGGTTCAGGCTCTTATTTGCAACAAAAGAAATGTGAAAAGGCCACCAGAGATGAATACTACACCCAGCACTCAAAGCCTGTAGGATAAGGTCCCTTCAGGATGCTGCTAAACAGCACGTTACTGAAGCCTTTCACTCGTGTGCCTGCTGCTCTGCATCTCACAGCTGGGTTTTTTAGAGGTGCTGGATAGCCAGAGCACTCCAAAACCCTGAGTCACGTGCAGAGAACCCCCAACTCCTCAGCCTGTGGGTGGCCTTCCCAGATTTCTGCAAACCTGGCCTCTTTTCCTAAGTACTTTATATATTTCTGGGCATTTCTGGACTCCTGCAAGGTTCTAAGTTCTGCTGAGAGAAAGCTCCTTCAACAAGAGGCACAGCACACAGCTGAGAGCCTGCATGACTTCCAGAGGGCTAGGAAAGGCACTTCCAAAGTGTCCAACACCAGCAGTGTCTCAAAACCAAGAGACACCCAAGGAAAATTCCAAGTTCTTGCCAATTTACTTACCAGTGCTGCTGAGCTGGTCAGGAACAGCCTCTTCAGATACACTGCGAGGGCTGCTGAGAGGAAATGTCCTTTCTGCTGATGCACCCAGCTGGTTTTTCCCACACCAGTTCTGCCATGGGTCTCAGATTGGTGTGAGCCCTGCCGTCCTGCCCCAGCAGTGCCCCTGAGTGCTCCTGCCAGCTGCAGGCAGAGGGGAGGCTTGAGCATCTCCAGAGGTGAGGGGATTGGGAACAAGGCTGCAGGAAAAAAGCTGGTGGGACTGAATCCAAAACTTGAGGAGGGTGGTCTGAACCCGCCTTTGCTTTAAGCTGCCTGGAATTGAGCAAAGAATGGGGTTTTGCTAAATGCTGAGGTGGCTGGCAGCAGAGAAACAAATTCTGGCAGGGGAGAATTTATCCTCTAAGCTTGTTATCCTGTCAAAAGAAGAAATGAGGTTAGTTGAGGCTCATTTGTTTGCAAGGAACTCCTGTCTCTCACTATTTATCACCGCATGCCACTACCAGCTGACTTTAACCAAGTGCATCAGAGCTACAGTGCAGTGCAGAGAGGGGACAGAGCATCACCTGTCCCCTCCAGAGCCCCCAGGACATGGTCCTCCCAGCCCCCACCAAGGGCCATGGAAGAACATGGCATCAGTGGTCTTCTCAGCAGGGAAAGGTTTGGCTGGGCCCATCAGTGTTGGGTTTAGCTCTGGGATGAGTGAACATCTCCTGCAGGACTGGGTCCTCTTCTGCATCCTCTCTGCTCCCCCAGAATCCAGGTTTCCAGCTTGTGCACTCCAGAAGGAGCAGGGGCATTGGGTGAACTGTTACACCCTCAGCTGCCTTTGGAGACAGAGGATATTGAGGACCACACAGTGCACTTCCCATTTTCCTTGGGGCCTGCCCAGTGCTGAGCTCCAGACACACTGCCTGGCCGAGGAGAGGCTCACACTGATGTGTGGAAGAAGGATGCAGCAAAACTCCTGCTCCAGAGGATGTGGGGGCACACAGGGAGGCAGCAATAAGCTTGGAGAGAACTGGAATGAATTTCCCAAGAGTTTTGTGGTGGTAAGTGATGGCAGAGGACGGGAATATATTTAACAGCTGGCTCAGCTGGATTTGTGGGCCTTCCCTGATGAGATGACACAATTATCTGACACATATCACACCTACCACTTGACTCCAAGGCTGGCTCCAAGTCAGCTTTAGGGAGGACTGTTGTAAGGCGTTTGACACTCGACTGTACAACACTCTGATTAAAAAATCAGCAGTATATAATATCAATAAACCACACGTTTACTACATTAAGAGCTGGCTGACAGATCTCAACAAGAAATTGTCATCTGCAGATGGAGTGCTTCAAGCAGGGCTCTTTGGGGAGCTGCTTGAGGCCTGACACTTTCCAGCATTTCCAGCTCTGGGAAGCAGATGCAAATCTCAGTGCTGTTACAGTGCATAAATGACAAAGAGATTCAAAGTGATGAATAATGAGGAGCACAGGGCAGCCATGCAAAGCAGCCTCCACAGTTCAGCGAGCAAAGCCCGCTTAAACGGCATTTTACCACTCGAAGTTGCTCCTGGAATAAGAAATTCCAGGCAGACTCCCAGGGTGCTGTGACTGGAGAGCAGAGGCTCTGGAAGGGGTTTTGGAGCTCATGAGCTAACTGCATAAAGCTGTGGCCAGAGGTAATGGGCATTCCACTGGGAATAATGAGGAAGCAAGTGAAATACACCTGTGATCCGTGCTGGTGAGGTGAATCCCACTGCCTCCAGTGTGGTAACAACACTCTGAGAGTATTGCTGGAAGGAGAGGCTCTAGAAAGGAGCCAAATGATCTCAGTGGTCCAGGGGGAAACCCCCTCCCAAGCTTTCCAGCAGGCACATAAAGCACTCAAACTATTTTGTTTGTCAAAAAGAAAATTGAGAGTTGACCTTAATGGAAAGAAATATCAAGTCAAATTCTCAGAGAGGAGGAGGATCAGGAATAAAAAAAGGAAAGGTACAAATGTTGATAGGGAGGAGGACTTGGATATGGACATTTCCAGTAAAAGATTGATGCCCTTTAACTGAATGAAGGAGACAGTGAGACAAACTCCAAATCCAAACTCAGAGGGAGATACCAGAATAAAGCAAAGGGCTGGTAGCAGGGGATTCTAAAGGATGTAGCAAGCAGGCCAGGAAGAGGAAATGTGGTACTAGAAAGCTGAAGAACAGCATGTGATGGACACACAGACCTGAGCACACAGGCAGGACATAAGCCTTGCACACCTCCTGACAAGGGAAGGCCTGCATAGAAGGCAAAGGTAAACAAAATTCAGAGGCAAGGTGGGTTTTACCACAGGTGAGTCATGTTCTACACAGATGGCACTGCTTTGGTGAAATACATCCCCAGACAAAGGCATGGCAGCAGATCTCATCTGCCTGGACTCCACAGAAAATGCCTGCTAGAGGAAAATTAACAGTTAAGCCAGCAAAGCTGAGGATTAGTGAGAGCACTGGAAGATGAGTAGCAAGCTGACTAGAAAGGAGCTGGTAGCAGGCAGCACTGAAAAGAGGATGGGATGAAACTCCTTTCAGTCTGCTGGTTTTCTTGTTCCTTGGTTTTCTAAACAAACTTAGCACAGGAAAAAACAGATGAATGGTAATGCAATATTTTGGTGACAAAGGGGAAATCATTGCCCATAGGGTGGAATACTGAAATACACAGGAAGAAATAGATCACTGTGAGGAGCCAGGCAACTAAAAACAAATAAGAGGCAACAGCCCAGAAGCTAAGGTCTGACAGCCAGGAACAAATAGCTTGAATTCCTCTCACTCACTAAAGGAATAACAGCTGGAACTGGAGGTAGAAAAAAAAGAGACTCAGGTTCTTTAGCATGCTTTTCTCTGCTGGTTTCCTATGTTAGTGCTGGGCTGGATGGGACTGCCTGACAAGCCCAGGTGTGGCCTTACATGGGCTGAGCCTTGCTCTTTGGAGTGAGGCTGTACCCCTTGCCAGGTGTGTGCTGCCCAGGGACAGCTCTCTTCACAGGCTGCTCTCCTGAGGTCGTGCTTACTGCACCAGGGTTCATGTCATATGCTGGTTTTTGTACAAATGAGTTGATTTTTCACTGAAGCCCTGTAGAGCAAAGAGAAAGAGGGGTGAGACACAGAGATACTCTCTAGTCCTCATAGTACAAAGTGCAGAGGCAATGAGTTTGGTTGCCTTGATATGCTCAGACAGCTCTGTACCCCTCCAAAGGAGACTCCAGTATCCAGAACATGAGGAACAGCACGTGGAGCAGAGGTGGCCAGCTGGGCTTCCCTTCATGACTCCATGTGGGAAGGGAGAGGAGTGGGGGCTGCAGATGTCCACTGAGGCCAGAGGCGTTGCATTTCTCCAGCATAGCAGCATTTTTTATGAACATATTTTTCCTTAGTCTCGCTCTGAGAAACAACAGATCCAATTATTGCTGTAGCTTCTGTTTGAAGGAAAAAAGATAAATCAGCCTGGGGCAGATACTTGGCATTGAAATATTCAGCTGCAGCACTTGGGGTCTGGCAGAACAATAAGCAACTGAGAGGAAGGCCTCAGTCAGCAGTGACTGACTGGTGTTGATGGAGGCACCCCCAGACCTGCCCAGGGGAGCAGCTCAGTGCCACCAAGACTGTGAGGACAAGCCCAGAAGCTCACTGGCTGTTCTGTGCTCCTTTGCTGAAGCCAGAGCTATCAGAGTTGCCTTCTGCCAGAATAATGGCACTTCCAGCAACAGGGCTGGGAGGGGGCAGAGGTCTGGCATTGGCTGTGAGGTAAGAGCTCCTTATTGAATTAAGGCTCCTTCCTAGAGTAGTTTGCTCCAGCAATCCCTGCCCGTGAGCTAGCTCTCCACAATGGACCTGTCCTACAGCCTCCCACCAAGAACCCCTCAGCTCCAGACACAGCCCCCAGGATCTGAATTTCCAGTGTGAGCTGCTCTGGGCAGGCTTCCCTGCTGTAGCTCAGACTTGAGAGCAGCAGGGCAGAGCACGCTGCCCCAGCACACCGAGGTCAAGGATGCTGTGCACAGCTGTGGCAGCCCAGGAGCAGAGCTCTCCTCCCTGTCTCCTGGTTTGGGAGAGCCAGGAGGTTGTTTTTGCATGCCCAGGGGCAGCCATTTGCTCAGCAGCCTCTGCTGCTGGGGGCAGGAGTGGCAGAGCCCTTTTGGAAAGATTTCCAAGGCAGATGCTGCTTTGTTTTTTTAATAATCCACGTGGTTGTGACTCAGAGTCATGCCTGGTCTCCCTTTTGGGAGGAGTGTGGTCAAAGCTTGGAGATCAAGAGCTTCACTCAGCCACTGCTGTGTTTGGGGGAGTTCTCCCTGCACTCAGCAGAGGTGGGAAAGGCAGGAGGGCAGTACCTGCCCAGAAACTCATCTGGATTGCTGCCTCCTGAGCCAAAGCCTCCAACCACCTGTCTGCAACATAACTGGTGTCTCTACATCTGCTGCAGCTGGCTGAGGCAGGATGTCAAGGAGATCAAGTGAGAGAACAGGAGAAGCCAGCCCTGATGCTTCTTTTTTCCCCTTTTGGAAGCAAGATCAAGACCTTTCCCTCCAAATCTAGGCTGCACAAGTGTGACAAATCTCCCTCTTTCACCCAAACTTATAAAGAAAAAAAAAAAAAAAAAGCCCTCCATACCAACTGTAACACTTTGTTTTGGAATAAATCAAAATAATTTGCCGGCTGAAGTTGCAATTTTCTGTGAATGAACACATTCCACTTTCCTGCATCCTACCAAAGATCTGCTATGATCTATCCAGGATTTCTGATGTGAGGCTCTGCAGACGTGTTTCCCTGTTGAAAAGCAAACAAAAGTCATGGGTTCTGGCCACAGAGTTTCACACTCCTGTGAGCAGAGTATGCCACAGGTCCCCCGGTTTTGAAGAGCTCAAGGCAAAACCTCAAAAACTCTGTAAAAGCAAGGCTGTCCAGACTAGAAGAGTAGGAGAAGGAGGCTGAAGCCTTTGGGGAGAGAGGAAGAGAAGGAGGAGAGCTTTCCAGCTCTCCTCCCAGATGTAGAGAAGTAGAGCAAAGAACAGAAGCTGTGGGTAGGCAATTAGGATCTGACATCAGCCCGTGTCTTCTCCACCTCAGCTGTGCAACAAATAAGGCACACCAGTGAAGCAGGGCTGCCCAAAACATCAGCACAAGGCTTGCTGCCAGCAGTGGGGCAGGCCAGCTGTGCCAGCTCCTTGCCTCTCTCCTTGGAAGGACATGGAAGAGGAGAAGGACGGCGCTGGAGAAAGCACAGGCAGGAGCAGCTGTTTGCCTGTGTGCTTTGATAGTGTGTCACCAAGGAGCTGTCTGCCTCCAAACCCTGGGCTTGCTGTCAGGAATGCCCTGGGGAGGAAGGTAGCCAGACCTTGTCCAGATGTCCTGAGGCACAGAGAGTGTTGCCAAGTCATGACAGGGTGTTAATTAAAAATAGTAATAAAGGTGGCAGCATTAACACCCACTGCTCAGAGCGGATGGCATCACTCAGCTCGTGGGACAGCTCCCCCAGAATGTCCCCATCTGAGCAGAGGGACAGGTAATGCCCCTTCTACCATGGTAAAGGGGTGCATGAAAGACCCCCAGAGGTGTCACAGCCAGCAGGGCTGCCAATTCCCCACATTTCCTAAGACCTTTCATACAAGCCCTAATTCACCTCTGTAATCTGACCTGCAGGTTTCTGTGCCAGACCTGCCTCCTGTTCCTTCTGGACCTAGCATGATGGAGTGAGAGGTCAGGGCTGGAGAACCTGTGCTCAAAGCAGCCCTTTGTGCTGCACCCCTGTTTCTCCATGCAGGGGTAATATTTCTGTCCCTTTGTGAAACAGCCAGACCCTCTAGAAGAAGTAGTGCTGCACATGACAGAGACATTAAAATAAATAGGTAAGGAGAACAGTAAACTAGCCTGGAGAAACACTGACATTCCCAAGTGCTCATTCAGACAAAGGAACACTTCCTGCCAGCTGCTAGCACAGACCTTCTCCCAGGTGAGGGATGTGCCAACCAGCCAGGCAGCTGCACAGACCAAAAGCGAGGCAGATGTTCCAGCTGTGGGCTCCAGGCACTGCCTGCATGTGCCCACTGCAAGTGTGGCTGGCTATTTTGGGGAGATACACCCCTGCCCTTGCAGGGTGACCCTCTCTGTGGGCCAGCCAGGCGCTGCAGAGCAGCCTGCATGCACAGACATGCAGAGCCTGCTCTCCCTCCAGCTGTGGGGACCATCCTGGGCTCCACATCACCTCCACAGGCTGGGTTCTCCCAGCATGGATGCTGTCACTGTTTCCCCTCCGAGATGGACAGGAACTGCATGGCTCTGATGTGACAGCTCCTGGCCTTGCTTCTCCACAGAGCTGAGCTGGGAATGAGGTGTAGGGAGCCCCACAACACCAGGGGCTGATGCTGGTGAAATGCTTGGTGCTGTGGGAACAGCTGCTGTATTAATCAGGGAGTGAGCTGCTCCAAGCAAGCCTGGCTGCATAGCATGGACACCCCTAACACTCCTCCCTGCAGAAACAGCTGCCAGTGCATCCCCTTGCCATGTCCTCTTCTCTGGGCCCTTGTCAGCCCACAAAGAATCTGTTAGACAGCTGGGGCAAGCTGACCTCAACCCCTTAGTCTTTTTCCCATCAAAGGCAAGAGGACGAGCTTGGTAACTAGAGAGCCCAAGTTTCCCAGTCCACATTTGGTCTTCCATGCAATCTGCCCTGTTCTCTCTCACAGGGATGGAGGTCCCATGTCTAGCCTGTTTGGAACAACTCATCTCTCACGAGGTGCTTGGTGGTGCAGCCAGCAGCCCCCAGGTGCCCCTCTGGCTGTGGAGCAGCTCCCCACAGCTTTCATCAGGCAGACCCTGCTGGAGGTGCAGGGACCTGCTGCCCCCAGAGCAGATCAGCCCTGCCAGTCCTTCAGCATGGATGTGCTTCCCTGCTCAGTGGTGGGCCAGCTGTGAGCCCTCCAGATCAGGGAGCAGCAGGTTCCCAGGGCTCTCACCCCTGCACGGCTCCAGCTCCGCTCTCCAGCGCTAGGACCGTCCACAACCCTCCCTGACAAAGAAACAGCTCTTGGCAGGCCCTTGTTATTTCAGCTAAGGCTCATCAACCATCCTTCTGTCACCAAATGCCTTATTATGTGCAATTAATGGACTGGCTGAGAGCAGCTACAAAGTCATTCTCCCCGTGAACCCGTGGAGGCAGCTGGGTTACTCCTGGTGGCTTTCTAAGGCTGCCAGCTCCATTGCTAAATGCAGCTGTGCAAGGGGACAGAGGGAGGCAAGATGAAGCGAACCAGAGAGCTCAAATGCAGCAGTCCTGCCTTTCAAACACCCACAGGCAGCGTGGCAAAGAGCTCCCTGCCCCTTTGAGGGGCACTCACACGCTGGTCACTGTCCACAATGACTCAGAGGCAGTGGCTGGCTCCAGCCCTGCCCCACGCTGATGGGTCTTTACCGCCGTCTTTAACTTTGTTCATTATTATTAATAATACAACAAGAGGAAAGGGAGATAAGAGCAAACTGACAGTGTAGGCTGAAACAGCTATTTTGACTGTAGCCAAACTGCACTCAGATGTGCAAAGCAAGAGAATAATTTCCACTCTCTGATCTCTCAAAGATCATCCTCTTAGATGTCACGATTACATTTCAAAACAGTCTGATGGTACTTGAAGTCGCTTTCCCTTGACAATTAACCTATATGTGCACACCCTTCATGACTTCTTGCTGCAATAACAGATGTGTGTTTTGAACCACTACTACAGTCCCCACATCCAAGGCTGAAAGCAAAAACCAGGTAGCAGAGGGTTCCTAAGCCAGGCCCAGACAAAAGGACACTGGTTTCATCAGAGCGTGGCACTGAATTAATCTGCCTTTCTGCCTTTAGTAATGCCTTGTTACCAAAATAAGAGTTACAGCTGGCATTTATGCAATCAGTTCTTCCACTGTGCTAAGGCAGCTCCTAAGGACTGAGTGATAAGGAATTTGATGTAGCTTATTTAAAACAAAACAAAAAAAAAGGCAAAAATCAGCATTTCATGAATTTTACATCCCTCTGCCTCATTTGCTCTATGCAGAAACTAGAGTGCCCTTTTACCAAAGGATATCTGATTTTTTAAGGGTTTTTTGAGGATGGGAAGTACGAAAGAAGCAGATACTTAAATTCTGGGGCCAAATTCATCACTGAGTGAAATAGGCCTAAGCCCTTTCAAGGAAAGGGCGAGGCAATCGCTTGGATTAATCCTAATGACCCTAGGCAGAACTCATGGACAAACCCTTGCAGGGTTTTCAGCTCTCGAGCAAACATAGCCTAAGCAGCTGTTACACTTTGGAAAGCAAAATGAAACCCCAAGGATTTGCCTTAAAACAAATTACATCCATCCTAAGAGTAAAACACCCTACTTTGAATACTAAGAGAGGACTGACCAGCCTGCCGTGGTTAGAGCTCTGAGAGACACAATCAGGTCTTCTCTGCTCTGCTAAGCTTAGAGGAAAGACTAAAAACTAAGGAAAGCTCCTTCTGAAAACCTTTAGTGAAGGCTGACAGGAGTTAGGATGGCAAAGATGGGCTCTTAGAGTAAAAGTTTCTAATAAAATCAAATCATGGAGACTTTCCTTAGAAAGGAAAGACACTGCATTGGAGGAGGAGCCCTGCAGCCACACTTCTACTCCAGCATCAGGTGACAAGAAGGACCAGCTGCACTGCACAAAGCTGGTGGGAAGCTGCAGCCTTCTTGCTCCTTCCCTCTCCCTGTACACCCAGGAAATCCTCATCTTTTAGGGAAATGAGGGGAGGGACCACCAATGAACCACTGCCAACCACCTAAGGAAAATGACTGGGGCAAACAGGAGATGTTAATGGTGATTACACCGTCAAAGGCCAGCTTCACTCTTGTGCCCAAGTGCACAGCAGCTCTCCAGCACTATCTGTCCCAATCCCAGGTTTGCTCACAGTAATTCTGGCATGACCCAGGGCACGAGCTGCCTGCCTGCAAGGTGGTTTTATAATCATAGGCCCTCTTCTCCCTCCTCCACCTACAGTTTACCTCTCCTCATCAGAGAGGACTTTTCACAGCACCAGCTAAGAGCAGCAGAGGGGCTTTCTGCACATGTCACCCAAAGGAAAAACATGAGACGCTGTTTTCCACTTCAGCCACGATCTCTTTTTAATCCCATGCAAGCTGGGAGCATCTTCAAGGCTTTGTTGTTCCTTTAGCAGAGGGGAAAGTTTGAATATGAACACTAAAAACATTTCTTTGAACCGGCAAGATTTACCGATGCGCACATGGCTCCCAATACAGACTCACACTTGGAAAAAAAAATAGAAAGAAAGAAAACACATCTATTCCCCCACTGGTTTCTGTCACCATTTGATTCCACTGCACTGCAGTTTTACCAGGGAAATTATTGGGGGAAAGGGAGTTAGACAACATTTCCCTGACAGCAGCTTGTCAACTGGCTCTTTGAGTGTCAGGGAAAAGAGCCGCATCTCACGTCTTTAAAGTGCCGTTCTGTCACACCAGGAAGGGAAGACACACATCAGGCTTCCCTGGGGCCACGTGCTTCTCCCTCACCAGAGCTGCTGCCAGCACACATGGCACACCCATGGCCTGTGTCCCACCAGCCCCAGCCCAGAGCTCATCACCATCTGTGTCCAGGGCTGCTGCACCTCTTCAGGGGATGGAGGAGCAGGCAGAGATGCTTGGGACTACTATCACTTTACAAGGCAGGATGTGGTTTAGCCTTCCCAAGGGGATTGGCCCTGCCTGGCACAGAGGGAAGATCAGAGTAGATGCCCTGACATCCCACCTCCACCTGACAGCACATAGCACAATGTGTAAGGGGAGAACAGGAATGTTTCTGTTGGGAACAACAGCTTGAGGTTCCCTCACTGCGAGAGGCACTCGATCCCTGACAGCCTCTGGGACCACTTAGCACAGCCCTTTTTATGCCAGGTCATAGACAGGAGCCTCCATCTACCTTTTCTGGAGCTCCAGCCTGCAATTCTCTGAGCTGATAGCTCCAGGGAGACTGAGTTTTTCCAACCCCAGGCTGACACTGTACAACCCCCCCAACACTGATTCTGTCCCACGTTATCTGAACAGGGTAGTGGCTGTTCCAGCAGACACCACTGGTATTATCAGGGCACAACAAACCCTCTGCTGCTGAGCCATTGCCTTTGAGCCCAAGGAGTGAGTCCCACAGATAGCTCCATTTCAGAAGGAGATACCTTCTGGACTGCAAATAACCTTATTTCTCAAGCCTCTGCTTTCTAAAGATGAAATACCCCAAGACAAGAGAGGGCATTTCTGGAAGTGCAGGTTTCACACCAGGAGAGGAAAGGATGCAGTTCACAGCTGCGATCAGGTTATCTCCCATGATGTTTCCCTGGCAACCACAAAGCTCAATGTCTGGGTGACATTTGCAAAGTGTAATAGTTTCTGAAAGCCAAAATATACATATTTTGTCAGTTAGTGTTGTGTTTCCCTTGAGACAGGCCAAAGGATCAAACAGAAATTCCACGGAGAGCTGATTAGTCTCCATGTAAATAGGGCAGACAAGCAACTCAACAACATACCCCAGCACCTGGGGGCTGGCAGGCACTGTGTTTTCCTACTGCTCACACACATACTGCCACCATTTACTGAAGACCTCCAGGTATCATTTAAAAAGTGCAATTAAGGGAAACAAAATATATTCAGGATGTGCTTGGGAACTACTGTACAAACACCAGGCTAGAAAGTCAGGAAGTGTGCAAGATGCAGTGGGGGAGAAAAGAGGGGAGAGAGGAGACTTGCCTGCAGCAATGGAGTGAGGGAGCAGCAGTTTCTTGGTTAGGACTGTAGGTTTCTTCATCTCCTCCCTCCCTGCAGTCAGTCCAACTAGTTAATGTCTTGTTTTTACCAAACCAGTTCAGTCCTGACACACCAGAAAGCTCAGCAAGGCATTTGCACACAGCCTTTACCTTGCCCTGCTCTATCACACCTTGATTGGTTACAGCTGTTGTGGGAGGGGGCCCAATGAAGGCACAAGCCAAATCAACTTAGGTTCCCATTCCTTCCCATTGCTGCAAGGGATTCACTAAGTTATAGGAAAGACATTTTTTTTCCTTTTTCTTCCCTCTCCTAGTCTTTCTGCTGGGATCATGTGGAAGTCAGCAGCTCCAAGTGGTTTCTGTCTTGTTTATAAGAGCAACCATGCACTGGGTCTTCTGCATCAAGGCTAGGTCAGCTTTTCTTCACATGATCATTTCTCTCTGGTTTTATGCCCCATATTCCACTGGAGCTGCTGCCCTTTGAAATTATTTTGCAGTACAAAGTTTCCCATCTATTTCTGAGGAGCGGCAGGTGTGTGAAGAATCACCCTCCAGGTGATGCTGCCCACAGGTTAATAGCAGGGTTACTCATTTCTTCTCAGAGGAGGTGCTGAGGTGTGAGCTGTAGCTTTCAATACAAAAAGGTTTTGTGAAAACAAATTTCTGGTGGTGGTTACATCAAGGGCAAGAAACTCAAAGCTCTCCTCCAGCGTGGGCAGGAGTTGGCTGCATCAACCTAAACATCTGAGCACGTGTTTCTTTCCCCTCCCCTCCCTGCCCCTCTTGCTTAGCTCTTTTTTGTTCTGGAGGCTCTGTGAACAGGAGCTCCCAAATGCCCAACAACCTGATCAGCTGTTGTTCTGCCCCACAAACCCTTGCCTCTGGGAGGGTAAACAAGCACACGTCTGGCTCCACTCTTGAAGCTGATGTCTGTGGTTGTTCTGGGTGAGGGCTGGGCTGGGAGATGCTGAGGATGTGCAGATAAGGAATGCTGTGCTTGTCTGGCTCCTTGGCTCTGAGAAACTGCTCCACAGCAAAGTGCAGACCACCCTCCTCCCCAGCAATACCTTGGGGCTGAATTGCAGAGTGGCAGGTGTGACAGCAGGGCCGTGCAGCTCCTGGTGCTTGCAACAGGAAAAGGAAAAGCAGATGGTGCTGGCTTCCTCCTCGGGCACGTGGCTCAGGTGCCAGCCACCCAGTCTGGGAAGCACAGCGGTGCCTCTGGAGATGGGATCTGCCCAGGTGCATGGGAGAGGCTGTGTGGCCCCTTTAAGGCAGTTTTGCTGCTGTGGAAATATTTATAGGGAGGCTCATCACCATGGTATCTGAGTACTACTGACTAATGGGGCGGATGGAATGTGGCTGCTTGTATTTGTTATTAATTTCTGTAAGGGTGGCTTTCCTGACATTTCATTTTTGTTCTCTGCTTCCATGTGGATGTAGTGCTTGTGTGTATAGAACCTTTCACAGTGGTGTCCCTTGAAGGCACCATGGAAGAGATGAGTGTTGGGAGCGGGGATAATTAAAGGAATCCTGTCAGCCAGTTCCATCCCCTAGGTTTCGAGGTGGTTTAAAAAGGGAAGGAGAAAGGAAAGCAGGGATGTCATTATAGCCATCAGGAGTTAAATTGTTTTCAACATTTAAAAATAGGAATTCAATGAAATGGGGTAAGTCACCATTTCTCTCCACTTCTGGGATGAAAGAAAGTGGCATTGCAAAGGCATTGACCACTTGGATCAAAAGGAGCATGGATGGGAATCAGCAGTGGTATCAGCCAGGATGATGGATGCTTTCAAAGTGTATGGCTTCAACACGCTAGGATTTTTTTGTTGTTGTTACTTTTTTAGCTAAAAAAAAAAAATTATATTGGCAGTGGTCCTGGAAAAATAAACCCTGATGAAAAAACAGAGTCAAAACTATGACTTTTCTTTGAATAGACAATTTTGCTGGCATTAACTGTGTAGAGCTGAATACTTTTGTTAGCCCCTTGGCCAGATCTGGCCAGCTGGCAGCTCCCTTTTGCCAAGGAAGCCTTTTATGAAGACGAAAAAAGCACATTGCAAAAGGGAAGTGGTGTAGAGCAAATCCTTGCTCCAAGATCACAGTCACCGAGAAGTATTTTATGGTTTTGGCCTTCCCATAAAGGCACTGCTAGGAAAGACTCTCAATAGGCATCTGTGCTCTGGGCTATTTTGTGTGATGGTCCTTGAGGGCTGTTCCACCACGGGCCTGGAGCAAAGCATCCCAGCTATGTCCACAGTTCTGGTCTTTCCAGCTTTTCCCAAACACATCCACATTGCCCCTTTCAGTGTTGCCATGACCCTGACTCAGCCACACCACACAGATTTCTGGATGTCATGTGTGCTCCTATCAAGAAGCAATGGAGTCTGAAATCCATGGCTTTGCCCCACGATTTTGACATATTCTCTCTGCAGTAGGACATAGTGGACAACAGAGAGGTAAATTCCTGCTGCCCTGAGCTTGCTTGGAAGCTGCAGGGCTGGAGCACAAACCCCATGCTGCTCCTGGTGAGTGATGTAGGGATGAGGCAGCTTCTTTCCAGAGTGCCTGCCCTCTTCCTTGCCCAGGCTCAGCAGATCTCACAGGTCTGCACTGCTGACAGGAGCCCACATTTTGCAAGCCTCACTCTCTTTGGGCTTGTCTCTCCTGGTGAGAAAACAAGGGGGGCAAGCACCCAGCAGTCTGGGGAAGGGATAGCCTGTGTGAGTGTGTGACCTGCAGCAGAGGGCAGCTTATTCCACTCCATCCTTGAACTGCCTAAACTCCAGCTCTGCTCACTTCTTCCTCTGCCTGTGAGCACAGGCCTGACTCCGGCTTTCCTTTACTTTGCAGGTGCTATCAAAGTCACAAACTGCCCAGATCCTTGGGAAATGCCAAGCAATTCCACCTTACTGCAACTGTGGGAGACCTGCAGGTTTGCCTCTGCTCAGAGCCATCTTCCAAGCTTTCCATAATGGAGTCTTTAATGTTGCGTCTGAAAGGTGCAGGAAAGTCAGTCCAGATTGTGGGAAAAGCCTGACAAGTCTCTCGCTGAGCCATGTCCATGTCCATGTACTCCCCTGGCTTCTAACAGCAGAAATTAGGTCCTGAAATAGACTGGATGAACATAATCCATCATTTTCACTGGTCTATCTTAGCCACAGGACTCTTTGCACAAATCTTTACAGAGAGGTCAGGCTGCTGGCAGAGTCAAAAACTGCCTTGCAAGAGGGTACAGTTGAAGAAATTAGGATATGTTGGCACACCTGCAGCACCCACACTTTTGGAAGAAACCAGCATGGTCTCCTTGCCCTGGAACAACCGTGTCCGGGGCTCCTGCTTGCAACACAGACCTGAAGCATGCCCTCAGCTCTTCACTGCCCACCTGGAGAACCTGCTCCAGGACAGCCAGGGATAGGGCAGACCACATGCAGAAGCAATGACAGCTGAGGACTGGTGGGAGCATTTGAGGTGGGAAACCAGTAGGTGAACCTGGATGAAAAGGAGCCACCTTTTCCTGGCTCCCCAGCATGCCTGATGTGCAGTGAAGCAGCTGAAATGAGAGGAGACAGCTCTGACCTGGAGCAGCCAAGGAGCACGTGGGCACGGGGGAGCCTGCCAGGTCACAGCTGCTGGCACTGTGGGCAGTGCCCACAATGACCTGCTGCCCAGTGCCAGGGGGCTGAACCCTGCAAGGGCAGGCACCAAGGGGCTTCTCCCATCTCCAGCAGCATCCCAAAGGCTGACACTCACAGCTTCAGGGAGAAGAGGCTGGTGATGGTCTCTGTCCGAGCAAAGGTGTTGGGATGATTTCCATGCTCCTTGGACCCGGGATTATATCCCACATTTTTCGCCCTGTGAGAAGCTGTCATTAGTACTCTGTGGTCCTCCACCAGCTCCTTCTTGTGTGTTGCCCTTGCTCTTATCTTTATAATCCTCAGCTGCCAGGCTTCACCAGTTACAGTTTGAGATTGTGAGCCTTGCAAGGCTCAAAATTGTTTTAACTCTTTCTTCCTGACAGAAGGCTCACTTTAAGTCGCTTGTGTGACAGTGCTGATGGCATCCAATGTCTCCTGGAAGCCACACAGCCTCTCCTGCCCTCTGTTAGCTTGGCTCCTCCAGCACTTCTAGATTCCTTTTCCACTCTCCCTGTCCTCCTAATTTCAGACCTACAGTCCTCTTTTCCCCCCTCCCAGCTGTCTCCACCCCAGACCCACACCAGGGGCGGCTCATGCCCCCTCCCAGCAGTCACAGGCAGTGACTGAGGGTCCTGCCAGCCCCGTGGGGATGGCAGCAGGCAGACCCAGAGAGAAAGCCTGCCACTTTTCCTCCCAGCTCTCTGCTGAGCCCCTGCCTCCCTGTGCCCTCTTGCTCAGGGGCCAGGGGGGCAGGCAGTGGTGGTGCCACAGGGGGCTGAGGTCTCAGCCTCCATCCAATCAAACCCATGTTTTCTTTTCTATCACACAATCCTCTCAGGAGCTCATAACCTGGGAAGGGCTGCATTCCTTAGGCAGATGGGTTATTCCACTTGGAGAGGGTGGGGGAGGCAATAAAATTCCATTTTGCAGCAACAATTCTAATGCAGCAGGTTATTGGTAAAATATTTTTGGATTTGTTTAGTTGTTTCCCAAACATCTTGAAGTGGTGGTTCAAGATGAAGTTATGTTCTGAAAGAGAGTGTCATCCAAAGAATGCAAACAAATGTTATTTTAAACCCCAGATGTCTGTTTTTCTTCATTCCAAATTTTTCATTTTGTCACCAAGCAGAAAAAAAAATAACCCACAGATTTTCACACAGCCTTATTCTGTGAAAGGTAAGATATTAACAGGAGCAAGAAAATTCTGTGTAACTCACATTCTCACCTTTGTGCAATTGTTTCTAAAAGCACCCGGGACAGATTAAACATGTGAATGCTCACAGCACCTCAAACTAGGAATGCAATTAGTAATTGATTTACGTCTGCTGGTAGCAGGGCAAAAGCAACTTAAGCAGCAAATAAAAGCAGATTCTGTTCTCTAGCTTTGTTATCTGCTCTTCTTCAAACACACTAGCAAGATCTAATCACAGGGAATATTAACAATCTTGTGTTCATTAAAATAATCATTTTCTTACCATTTGTTACATGTAATTTCACAATGCTTTTAGTCCAGCCACATGGAGAGGGGACACTGATGACCCCACTACTGCTTTTAAAGGGGATGACAACTTGCTTGGCTCTGCTTCCCACCCTCCTGCCTTTTTTGGGAAAGTCCTTCCATGGAGGCATGTGCCTCAAATCGCTTTCAATACCTGGGTATGGACTTCTCCTTTTCCTCCCAAGGTCTGAGGTAATACCTAGAGTTCAGTGCCCATGAAAAAAAGAGAAGGTGCCACATCCAGCACATGCTAACCTGACAACATTTTGTATTGTTAAAAGAATGAAAATGTTCTCGCCACCCTTTTCCAAACCCCTTCCTAAAGCACCCACCATGCTGCATAGATTTTGCCTGCACAAGCACACCCCCCTGAATAGCAGAGACTTAGTTACAGAAGGACAATTGCTGTGTGGATGTGATTTGAATTCCTTTGCTGCCAATCATCACAGGCAAAACAACAGGAACAGCATTTGCCTATTGACATCAGGGATTTTGCAGCATAATGCATAATTCAGTCGGTGAGGTGTGTGATATTTCCCTCCTGACACTGCTAATTCTCACCAGCAAGACTCACCTTCTCACCCTGTGATTTGCTTTTAGCTGCTGCTTCCATCAGGCTGTCCATGAGGACACAAAGAACATATTAAAGAGCTTACAGTTAAATCAGATCCCTCAGAAACAGGCGTGCCCTGCAACTCCCCCACCCCAAACGTGCATTTCGTAAGAGGGAATGGTATTTATTAGGATTTTCTACATTTATTGCTCCCCATTAGGAACCCCTTTGGGTTTATTTGAAGCTGCTCAGCATTTTTTGGGTGGGGGGGTTGTTAAATCCCAGCACACCAGCAGGAGCACATGCTCTGCCAGTTTAGTGGTGCCCCTTCCTAAAGCATTTGGTCACTTAACAGGGAAGGATGTTTGTTCAGATGACCTGGGAGCCCACCCTGGTGTGATCTCCTAAAAGGAGAGTTCACCTATCTCCTCTGCTGTGTTGGCCTAGCTCCAGAGATGGGTTGTCAAAAGTGGTTTCTTTGCTGTGGAAGGAGGGAGAGGAGGAAAGGAGAAGGAGGAGGGAAATCAATATGGATATCATTTGTCAAAACATTAAGCCAACTGCTGCTGTCTGAAGCACATGAGAATACAGGAAGGCTATTGAAAGGAGTAGTTTTGCAGGACTTGATGACTTCAACCTGAACAAGACACAGCTGTGAAATGTGGCAAACCACAAGCTGAAGCCTAGGCGAGCACAGCCCTTCCCAGATGGGTGACATTCCTCCTCAGCAACCTCTCTGGCACCCTGGGCACACCAGAAATCCAGGAGATATTTGCCTGACAAGCCTCAGGCTCCACTAAGCTCCACCAAAACACAAAGATAAGAGGCACTGGATGCCCTTTTGTAATGGAATGCCCCCAGTAATACCTGCCTTGCCCTCTGCTCCCACCAGCCAAGGCTCAGAGGCACTGGGGTGTATCACCTACAGGGGTGATATCTATCCCTGCTATCTCTGCTTGCAGGTGCTGTGGGGAGGGCAGGTGACCCAGCCACTCTCAGGTGCCCACCTGATCCCTCACTTAGGACTTGCTCCTGATGCTTTGTCTTAGCTCTGGCTGCAAGAAGCCTCATGCAAGGCCAAATGCCTGCCACCAGCTGCATGGGCTTTGTCCCCAGGGCCTGTGAAGGATGAGGTCTCCTCTCCCCCCGAGCCCTGTGCAGCTCAGCTCTGCCCCTCTGGTTTAGGGGAGCCAGCCCATGCTCTGCCTGCTTCAGTCACCAGGTAGCATCCTGTGGCTGACATGAGCAATAAGAGCCCAGCCTGAAAGCTGGTGCATTATAAATGATTTATTGGTCTAATAAAGAGCCTCAAATTATCCGCCGCCTCCTCCCTTTCTCCCCTCGCCCCAAGGACCGATACAGCTACCGTGCAAACATTTTCTACCTCGCATTATGTAATGTCACAGAGAAGAAAAACAAGAATACAGCCCCCTGGAGGGCCACATGGCTGGCAGCCCTCCCATCCCCACCAGCAGCCTCTGCACAGGCATCACTGCCAGGCTGGGGCACAGACCGAGCACTGCCAGCTCCGTCAGAGCATCCATTGTGCTGCTCTTCCCTTCCCAGCCACAGTGCCTCTTGCCTCCGGCTTCCCAGAGAAAATAGGAGTGACCTGCCCTCTTCCCACAGCCTCGCCATTCCCTTCTGGCTGCCAAGAGCCAGGGGGATCCTCTCCTGCCTGATCCCTGCCTCTCTACCCCAGGCAGAGATGGGGATCTTGGGGTCGAGGGTTTGTAGCCAACACGAGCTGGGCTGCACTGGAGGGGTGGCCAGGCTGGCAAATGGCAGGCCTCATTAATTTTAGGAAAGGAGTATTTTTGCCCCTTAATATATGTGAGCCCTGGTAGCTCACCCAGCCTCCCACCTACCATCCTCATCTGCAATCCATATACTGCTGCTCCATCACCATCCTTTTTGCAGCAGTCGATACAAATCTCCAGTTGATAAAGTCTGGGAGCTTGGTATCTACTGTTACACGTGTAGCTTTTTTGTTCAGCTCCTCAGGGACCTTCCCTCCTCCCCAGTTATCCTCACCTCCTGCATGCCCTCATGCCAGCTGCTCCAGGAAAAGCCCTTCCTTGGGACTGTGCTGAGAGCACGCAGGGTCTCTCCTGCCCCACAGCTCAAGCCCACAAGTCGTTCCAGCTCACTTGAACAGGTCACAGCTACTCACGAGACACAGAGCAGGAATAATAAATTAACCTACTTTAGATGGCTTGCAGGCCTGAACAAGTAAATGTTGCTGAAGGGCTCACGGATTCTCGGAAGTGGCACTGTGGAACAGCAGACTATTATCATCATCATCATCTGCTATTACCCTGAAGATCCTGAGGTCAGATGAGGTGAACTGAAGACAACAAAACAGTCTTAAATATTCAACATCAAATTATTTGAAGTGTGGCAAAGGGGAAAAAAAAACAGGATAAAAAAAAGGTACAGCTAAGCTGTCCTCCTGGGCATTTTAGCTTCAGTGTGTGACAGGAGCCCCATGACTGCAAGGCTGCCCACTCCTCTCTGCACCTGGCAGGGAGCACAGGAGCCCTTCTGGGCATCTCACAGCCTCCACAACTCCCAGGAGGACCCTCACTAGGGTTGACACATTTCCAGGCATAAAGATGTACCTGAGCCCACAAGGTCTCCAAAAGTTGTGCTTGTCCCAAAAATGCTGTTCACCAAACAGAAAAAATCTGACTGGGGGCGATGCAAAGATGTGGGAACAGAGTGGCACCTGTCTGGGGCCTGAACTGTTTGGCCAAGGTAAATAAGACAACAAAAATGCTGGGAATGATGTTATAAAAGGTGTATTTTGAGTACTTGCATTCCCTGCAAGGCTGACCTATTTAGCAGAGGGACTTTAGGCCCTAGGAAGAATTAAATAATGCTGTTAGGAAAGAGGGACCATGGGGATTGAAGAGCCCCAAGGTCTCTGCTGCTCTGTGGGTGCCGAGACAGCCCTGGGCTACCACACTGAACCATCCCAAGAGCTGACAGCCTTCTCTTACCTTATCCCAAAGGCACAGCTACACCTCAGCCTGTGCTGGAGCCAAGCACAGTGAGGGAGGCTGCCCTTAAGGAGAAGACACAGTCAAAAAGGAGACTTCAAAGCCTTTCCCCCAGTGCCTCTAACCCTCCCAGCCCTCCCCATCTTGATCACACTTGGTTGGTGCAAAGGCACCTCGTTTCCAGAGTCCTGGTAACAGCAGGTCTCCAAGGAGAGCTTGCTTGTGTCTCTGTGTGTTTTCCCCATTTGAATGGGAAGATGGCTGAGATATATTTTACCCTATTGTGCTACTTCATGGCTCCTGATGGCACTGATAGGTCCCAGGACTGAAATCCCCAGCTTGGGGGCAAGAGAAGACCTCAAATGGAGCTGTGACTGAGCAGCCCCCCAGGAGTGGGAGTCAGCCAAACCCCAGCATGTGCACCCAGCTCACACCTCTCCTGCCTTCCCAGACATCCAGCCCGAACCTGCCACCACACCAGCCCAGTGCCTCGGCCCTGCCCTGTGCTTGGTCCAAATGAGATGCCTCCTTGGTGATTTATCTGAATGAGCTTCACACCTCAACCTGACTTCAGACTTAAGGGTCCCTTTTAATTGTGTGAAATACAGGGGAAGCCCCCTTGCCTTTGCTGGGAGGCCCTGAGGTGTGGGTTTGGATACCAGTGGAAGGAGATGCAATTTGATTTCCTAGTTCCCTCCTACCCACTCCCCAAAGCACTTGGTTCTTTTCCAGGGGGGATAAACACTTATATCCACACAGTTTCCAAAAAGCTCTCCCCTGGGTATCTGAGATAAGAGGGACTCTGCACCTCCTCTGCTCCTACGTCTCATCTCTTTCACCAGGGAAGTGCCAACTCCTACGGCTCACGTGTCCTGTTTTCAGACACGCTCACTGCTGCTTTCTGCCTTGTTGTCCCTCACACTGGAGAAGACTGCCCATAAACATGTGAAAAACTGCCTCCCCCTTCTCCTCTAAACCCCTGCCACAGCACAGGCTGCTGCTGTGCCAAGGCTGCCACAATTCCTGGTCACCACCACAATCCCCTTGCCCTTCTCTGCCTGGAATCCTCTCCTGCCTCTCCCATCCACTGTGAGGGCACCACCTGGCAGAAACCCCTCATATTTTGAGTACCTCACAGAAATAATCCAGTTTCCCATTCTGAAACACAAATGGGCTCAGAAGCTGGGCCTGGATGCAGCTATTCCAGCAGGGAGTCTAGGCACGTCCCTCTGAACCCGGAGACGCGAAGGTTTGCCCGAGGACACATCAGCCTGCTTTAAGCCTCTCTGTATGTTCCTTCCCAGAGCAATTCCTATCATTCCCTGACACCACACCACAGCTGGTGCAGGATAATGGTTCAGTGGGTCCAGGCTGCCCATTTGCATGTTCTTTAAAGTGGGGCTGTACCAAACTGCAAGCAGGAAGGAGAAGCGTGGTTATTACTCATTGCCTGCTCCCTTCTGCTGCTCTCCACTGGGTAGGTGGAAGAAGGCTGACCAAAGCTGCAGCAGTAGATTTCAGTGGCCAAAGGGCAGAGTTTTAGAATGCTAATTTCTCTTAATTTAATAATTTCTGTCAAGGAGAGAAACTCCTATGGGAAGCACTCAGACACCAGAGCACGATTTCTTATTACTTTATGCTTGACAGCCAAGACAGAGTAACTGCTAAAAGCAGAGATAAGTAGAACACAACAATGCTACCAAATAAAAACACTTACCTCTGTGCACTCATCAGCTCAGCGTGAAGGACTGGGTCTGAGAGCACAGGATCAGGGTCTGTGACTCCAGGGAAGAAAAGGCATCACAGAGGGATGCTTCCACTGACAGCCATGAGCTCCTGAGAATACACGGGAGGTGGCTCTAGCAGCACCTCTAACCTCAGTCAGCTGCTGCACTGAGCTTCCTTCTGCAGGTGCAACCAGCCCAACAAAGGGCCCAAGGAATGGCAGCAGTGCTTGTGAAAAGCCCAGGGACAGCCTGGGTGTGCAGCACAGGTCACAGCACCCACAGCTCCTGTGCCAGCCTGCCTGCTGACTCCAGCCTTCACACTTCTCATCAAGAGCTGGCTGTCAAAAAAACAACCCCATGCTGTCCCCAGAATCCCCTCCCTGTGGTGGTGGTGGGGGGCATCCACTCGAACCCCACCCCAAGTGCTGGGCTGAGCTGTCACCCCACACCTGCAGGGCAGCCCTGGGAGCCAGTGCAGGAGCGCTGTGCCCTGTGTGCAGCCCGCATGCCACGGGCAGATGTGCTACACCAGCTAATTGGTCACCTCCCTGACAGCTCCACTCCTATTGCTCACACTCCTTTACATAACCTGGGTGATATGAGGCTTGCTATGGCTGGTTTGGGATTGCTAGGGAGCTGGTGCAAGTGCTGGTGGAGTTTTATTATTGCTGTTATTTATCATTATTTGCATTACAATAGTGCCCTGGGGCCTCTGTTAGGATTAGGATGCAGTTGTCCTGGGTGTGGGGAATATTTAGCTGGAGACTCACAGCTGGGAACAAGGTGTGTGCTTAAACTCCCTTGGAAAAGCATTCTTGTGAATACAAAAGAGTCTCTAGGCCAGTGGGTTTTAGTCTTTCCTAGTGCCTTAACACTACCAGCTCTGAACATTGCTCCTTTTCACATCCACCAGCCTTTGGAAAGGCTTAGGGGTATAGCAGGACTGCTTTTATTTCTGATTAATGGGGGATCCCGGCCATTCCATCACCACCCACAAGATCAAAAGGAGGTCCAGAAAACAAGGAGACACATCACGAAGTGTGCCAGGACCACCAGGCACACAAAGGAGCCTCACCTGTGTTTGGTTTGCAGCCCCCCGCTCTGCCCTGAAGGAAGGTGTGGGGAATGGCTGGTGAGGAACAGCTCTCCTCTTGCAGGTCAGCCCCTGAGCTCCTGCTGCTCCAAACTGCTGCTCCAAGCTGCTCAGCTCTCAGCAAGGCTGTGGGGAAGGGGATCAGAGTGGCTGGAACACGATCAGTGTTGGCTGCTGCCCGTCTCCCGAGCCTCCGTGGGAGCTGCATGGACAGAACCAAAGCCAGGAGAGCCTGGCAGTGGTTCTCATTTCTGCAAAGCAAACACCCCAAAGACCCAGGAGCTCCTAAGACATAATTTAGCAAACACTTAATAGCACACAGCAGCTTAGGAAGTGCAGCAATGAGCACCCTGTTACATTAAGACCACTTTTTGCTATTTATTTAGCACCATTAGCATTTGTCAGAGCAAATGGAAACCAGCTACTATCCCAAGGAATTCAGCCTCTCTCAATTGTCAAAGCCATAAAAATTCAAGGTGTGGGATGTGGGCATAAGAGCTGAAATCTCAGCTCAGGGGCTGAGGAGATTCAGTGCAACATGAATGCCACTCCACACATTCAATCTGAGCAGGACACCAGGCTGGACACCACCGTGCTTGGCACATCGACAAGAGCAGCTCAGATGACCAGGGCTCATTCAGTTCATCATTTCTCTACATCATCACACCCCTCATTTGGTCAGCAGCACTGCCACTCCTCACAGGGGACAGGCCCTCAGCCAGGGACAGAGCAGGAAAAAGAAGCCTGTAGCCCTTGTGGGACAGCTACAGCTACAAGGAACTCGGGGCTGCCTCCCACTCAAATGCAAAGTAGGGAGCCAAACCAGGCAAATACTTTGCAGATGGTCCCACGCCACAGTCAGATCAATGTTTGCACTGTGAACATCCTGCAGCTGCCCTGGAGCAGAATGAAGTGGTCAGGGGTCTAGCTGGAGGGCTCACCTCACTCCCCTTTGCACCAAAGCATTCCTTCCTCTGGCTCTGAAAGCAATCTTCTGTGATATCTGCCATGGGAAATGCTTACACATTCTGCTTTTTCCTCTTGCACCTGTAGGTTCTCTCCCTGCCTTTGGGACCAGCAAGGGAACACTCTCCACAAAAGAGAAGCTGCTCACAGACACCCCACACTGCGCCCCCACACACACGTTACCAAGTCTGATGTGCCTGCATGCCTCTGGATAAAAAGATCATTTAACATGCTCAGTGCTGATGGGCAGTCAAGTAAAACTGCTTCCCCACTAGGCTCACTCTGCAGTAAATGTATTAGCAATGGGACTTCCTAAATAACATAGGTGGAAGAGGGCAACTTGGTGGTATACTGGGAGAGACAGATTTCCACTGCTCCATCAGCTGGCAAACCTCAGTGGGACCGTGCCTGCAGCATCCAACAAGCCTGGCTCAGCATGGAGTAAGTGAATCTTGCTGTATTTAAAGAGACAGTCTCAAGGGTTCCCTTTTAATCTCATCTCTGTTTGCAATTCCCCCTTCTGAGCCTATGAGCAACATTTCTTTCCCCTTCAAGTGCTACTCTGCTCTCTTCAATTTTCTCTTCATCCCTCCCTGCCCTCTCCTTCCCTCCGCTATCCCCATGTTTCTTTAATGGAGCTTGAAATTATAATAGGGTGATTCAGCTTCCTTCCATGCCTGCCAAGAGTCAGTGGCACAACCCTGAAAATAGGGTTTGCTGGTCTCCTCAGCCTGGGCTGCACCTTGAGGCTGGGGATCTTCTTCCTTTGGCAAGTGGCAAGGAGAGGAACGTGCCCAGGAGCTCCTGGGGTTGGCCATGGACCACTGTGCAGCCAGGGGATGCCATGCACCATGTCCAGAGTTACTGTCTGCCAGGCATATACATGTGGGTTTTCTGGGGGTGCTTGAAATGGCCTGAGAATGTGCCAGGTGGAGTTCCCTTCTCTTCCTTTGCCTTAACCTTCCCATCCCTGCCCTGCCCCTTGCACAGTGGCTGTTTCAGGGATGGGACTCTTCCCTCCTGGAACAGAGTCTCTGTAGGTTACATACAGGTCACAGCCTCCATTTCCTTCTTAGCAGCAGAACCCATCAGGAAATATCCTTTTAGTTCCCTTGAGGCCCACAGCTGTTCTCTGGCATCTTCCTTTTGACTTTTACACTTCTACTCCCTGATGCAGAGACTTCCCACTCTTATTCCCAGCCCAACCAGATCCAGTCAACCACATCCCCCTTCCCACCATCTCCGCATGGTCTATGGAATAAACATCTGCCAAACATCCTCTCTGCCACCAGCCCAGTCTTGCTCTACACTTTTTACTTTCCTTCCTTCTAAGGAATGTTCCTCCTCCTGAACAGACAAATTCTTGTGCCACCAATTCTTTGTTCCCCTCATTCACCAGCTTCCAGGTATCCCTGTTTTGGAGCCACAGTGTTGACACTCTCCTGGATAAAGCATGTGAAATCTGCTACAGGCAGTCCAGCTCCTACCAGTAATCCCTGCTTGTCTTCATGCTTTCTAGATGAGTATTTTGTCTTGGCTTCATTTTTTCCCCTTCTATCCCATCTGCTTCTCTGCTCAGCCCCTTCTCTTGCCTTTCCATTGAGTGTCTGCACCTTCCTACTGTGCATCTGTCCACACCTGTGCTCCCAACCTTCTTCTGTACTTCACAACACTCACCAGTCCATTTCCTCCCTTGCATCTTCTCCATTTGCAGCATGTTGGCATTTCTCAAGTCCTCCCACCACGGCACCCGTGCTCTCTCTCCCCCTCCCAGGAGGCACAGGGACCTTGGGGGACAAATGTCCTGCCCCACTTCTTCCCAAAGAGCGGAGGTGCTGTGCTGGCCTCTGCCTGTGCTCAGTGCTGGAGGCTCTCCTGGCTTGCTGAGGGCAGCACTGCAGTCAGGTATGCTCCCCTGCAGCCCCACACCCCTGCCTCACCCCAGGAATCACGCCAATAATTAGCACTAATGACTTCTGTCAAATTCCCCTTGACTTTCCCTGCCAGCGATGTCTGTCAGCAGGCAGGCAGCCCTTTCCTGCATGCAGCCAGCAAGAACAAAGGGGCTTTATATGGATGTGTGTGCACACGAGGTGACCATTACCTTGAGGACTTCCAGAGTGAAAGGAAAGGAATTTTTATAGCTGGAGCCTGAGAGCTGGGCTGCCTGCTAGAGAACAGGCACACATCCCCTGTGGGTCAGCAGCAGGCGGGGGAACAGCAGCTGCTGAGCCCTGAGTCAGGAGTGCAGCAGCAGGGATGTATGGAATGAATGGATACATAGGAATACACATTTCTGGGTAGGAAATGTCCTTCTGGCTGCCAGCGTGGCTGGGGGCACGTGGGGAGCAGTGAGTGTGTCTGTGGGTATGTGCCACCACCACAGCACAGACCACTGTGGTGTGTGAGCCGGGGGAGAGCAGCCTGGCGTGCCTCCTGGCCTTTCAGGCTAATTGATTTAGGAAGTAGTTAGGCTTTTCCTCCATTAGTGAGGCAACTGTGCCTCCCTAGAGCTCACCCAGGAACACTTTCCAGTAACTGTTCAGATACCAATAAATGATGCATAAGCTAAAGATGCTATGTCAATAAGGAGAGGTTGTGTAATAAACAGGAATTACACGAAGGGAAGGGAAAATAAAATCCCTGCTTCAAGTCACAGAAGGGAAATCCTCGGTATGAAAGGTAAAAAACTGGACTCCTTTGAAGAACCAGCCATTTTAAAAAATCATCAGTAATCCATCTCTCCTATAGGTTTTAAAAAACCCTGTGCAATGGGAGCTCAGCCAAGGCAAGACTGCTGTTGGTCCCCTGTGTGTGCCCTCAAGGGATGAGTTCTCTACGTGCACTCAGGATTTCCAGGCCTATAACAGCTGTTCCAAGTCTGGGGTGGAGCTGAAACCAGCCCCAAACCATCACACAATCACAGGTCATGTGCCCAGGGCACAGCAGAGCCGTGACATGGAAAGCACAGCAGAAATGTCTGGAATCACCACCTACCTGCCTCCCTGGCTGCCCTTTCCTACACCACACAGGGAGCAAGGACCATGGCAGTGCACAGAAATCCAGACATGGGGATTAATGGTTATGGTAGTCTAACTTTTCTGGTTTTAGTGTATCTGAAAGTGCCTTTTTTCTACCCCTTCAGCTTCATGAAGAACTCTTCTTTATAGGGTGCACAAAAGGCAGCAAGAGGGGGAAACCATATGCATTTAGTAGTCCCTCTGGAGCTGTAATCTTAGTGCCCAGCAGCTCAAAACCCTCACTTGAGGTGATTTTAATTGGAGGTGGAGGTGTTTTAGCAGAGAGTGTCAGATGACTGCTGGACATGAAGGTTATGTTTACCTGAGATAGGTCCTCTGATTTGGCTTCGTTTCCTTGTTGCAGCGCACAAGTTGCTTTGTATTAAAGTGTCAGCTTCAGCAACATTGGTGCAATCCAGGCCTGGAGTGACAGTGTGAGAAAACTACTGTCCCTCTGATAGCCTGCAGGGCCAGAGATAGAAGAATCAGCCTCAGAGATGATCCTTTCTCATGCAAGCCCAGCTAGCCTGCAAAACAAAATGAACCAACCCTCCCTGCCACTTATTTCTCACTCCACTTCTTTGCAGCTGCTGAGAGGACAACCCTGCTCCTGCAGACCCGTGGACATCTGCCAGAGCAAAGTCAAAAAAGGAATTAATTATGATGACAACAATTCTTACACCATATGGCTGTCAGACTCGCTCAGGGAGGGAGAACACCTCTGTTTTCTCACCTTCCTTTCGCCCCAGGAGAAGTTTCATTTCTGGACAGTTCATGACAGGGTAGTGCCTGTCCTTTCACACAGCCCTTACTCTTCACCCCTTAACATCAGGCTGCTGCTTTCCAGCCCTCTAGGTGCTAAAATTTCTCAACACCTCTCTGAGGAGAAGGCTGAGATCATGGGTTGGCCAGAGGGTCATTCCTGCTTGCTATTCCTGCCTAGAACTTTCCCTTACCATTGCGCTGGTTGCCTTCCCCTTCCTCTCTCCTCCGCTGTTGTATCAACATTCTCTCCTGCTGTCCTCTCCCAGAAGGAAGTGGGGGAGGTCTGGATGGACTGAACCTCATCTCCTTCTCAGCAAACCTGCAAGAAATCTTGGCTGTGGCCAGAAATGCTCTCCCAGCTCTGTGGTGATGGACCAGCCCCTGATAACGTGGCTGGTCTTTGCATGAGCAGCCCATCTCAGAGAGTGGGAGAGAAATTTCTGGCTGCTTTAGTTGTGCAGTGCCCTAAGTGTCTCCTTAAAATCAGCCTAAAATTTGGATGAGCAGGGAGGTCATTCTACTGTATCAGCTTCTGCCACACACTACAAGGCCCTCAGTGGTTTTTCTAACCTGCTTTTCTAAGGTCTAGCTAGCCCAAGAAGCCCCCTTTAATGTATTTCTCCCTGGTTTCTCACAACCTGCAGCTCAGAAAGCCCTGAGCTGAAATACTTTTCAGAGCAAGAAGGCAAGTTCTGGTTTTTAATAGCCTTAGGAGATTTTCATCCATGAATTTGTCCAAATACTTTTTGAACCATGTGAACACAAGCCCATAGCATACCGTGGCAAGGAGTCCCCAGATGAACAGTGCCTTGTATTGGAAATTTCTCCCTGTTGTTTTGAGCAATCCAGCATGCCAGCTTTACCTGGTGCTCCTTTATTCCTCTAGGATATCAACTAGGCAATGGTGCTCCTTGCTTGCCCTCTCCCTGATGCTGTTTCTGATTTTTACAGACCCCCAGCAAAAACTACTCAGCAAATTTTCAGCTAAAGAATTCAGCCCTTCTCAGGCAGACTACACTGATTTACACCAGATGAAGTCCTGGCCCTCTATCCTTTCTGAAAACACAGGATGAGCCCTAAAGTTTATGTTTGTAAAACCTTATAAAAACACTTTATGTAGTGGAGGTCAGTGTGCATCTCAGGCATTTTCTATTCCTGCCACACATGCACAGCTACATTTTTTTTAGCACAAAAATTTCCTTTCAAGACAAGAACAGCAAGACAAAGCAGGCATGAATCCACTGACCAACAGCTTCTTACAGAGAAAATTGCTCCATGGCATTCAAGGGATGTTTAGAATGAGATGATCAGAGTGGCTCAAGCTTAATACAGCTTGACATCATTAACTGTTAGTGTTGAACCAGAACAGTGGAGTAAGCTGTACTTATTGCTAGCCAGATAGTCTCCAATGGCCAAGGAGAAAATAATCACTAAAGGCAAGAGGAGATTAAAGTGAGGTGACAATGTCAGAGTGCTCTTTTTCTACAAATTATAGATTTTCTTGGCAGTGCTCGCAGCTTGTTTGTTCACTAGTACTCACCAGAGGAAGTATAATCCTTTTTTTCCTTCACCAGCCAGTTTACACCAAGTCATTTTCCTTCCTTAACCTCAGCTGGAGTGGCTGTGGTCACAAGAAGTGTCAGATACACATCAGGAAGGGACAATGCTTCTGCTTCACAGGTGACACCAGAGGTCCAGGACACAGAGGTTCATTTCCCTCGAGGGCCCAACTTCCCAATCTTCTGCAACCCAAAGGAAAGAGAGGATGAGCCACAGTGGAAACATAAGAAAAGCAAGGAGGCAGCAGCATTGTGGCTCCCCCCTAGTGCTGCAAGCTCGTGTGACACACCACCACAAATCCCTCTCCAGGGAGACCCTTGCCAGGCCACTGGGGGGGAATGTGGGAGAAATGGTGTCCCCATGGTCCTGCCCACCAGGGCACTGCTGCTAACACAAAGCTGCACACAGATGGTGCCATTTGGCCCTGAGGCATCTTGGCAGGAGTGAGAATTGCTGTGTTATGGGGCTGCAGTTGCCTTTGCTCTCCAAGGCCAGGCTCTGCCTCCATCGTGCCCCAAGACCACAACAGAGAAAATCAAGCTCCTGACTTGTGCAGGAGGAACCAAGTCTACTTTCCCTGCTCCTGGCTGCCCTGCCACGTGGATACCTGTCCTGCTGGAGAGCAGGTTACCTGTGGGACAGGTGGAGTTCATCTGCAAAGCTGGCAGCAGACAGAGGGTCCCTAACCCACAGGAGAAACCTGGCAGGGTTGTTCATTAAAGCAGTCTCTGAGCATGGCAGGGTTTTGTGCTAATGATGACAGCCACACACCTGAACAACTGCCACCCCTTTTCTTGCAACAATCCTTATTTAGAAAATAAAAAGGAAACCCAAAGAGCTCAGAGCCTGCTGATTGTTAGAGCCTGTGCTCCTCACCCACATCCGTGCCTGACCTCCACAGTGACTGGCTGTGCTGTGCCTAACCACGTGTGGTCAGGCAGCACTTTTTTGTGCCAGAGGAATGATTCAGAAGGGGAATCAGCCCTTCTGCTGCATGTGCAAGCACAGCTTAGCCAGCAAACCTGGGGCTGAGAAACAGCAATGGGCCCCTGCAGCATGGCTAACAGCAGGCAAGACAGCCAGAGCATCCAGAACGCGGCTGGGGCTTTATCCCTCCAAGCTGGTGAACTCCAGGCTCCACTGCCACCAGGGAAGCTGCTTACAGCAGAGAGCAGAAAAAAAAATCCTACTTGCAAGAGTGGTTAGGGAGGGAGATGAGACATGGACAGCCTCCACTTGGCTCTGTTCACAATGAGGGATCTGTGTTCCTGAGCCCCTGCACAGGGCTGAGATCCTTGCTTAAAAACTACAGGCTGTTCAAAACATTTCCTGACACTGCCCAGTGTGTCCAAAGACAGTCTCTGGATCAGGGCTATTCATCTGCAAAGGATGCAGTTGAATATTCTGAGAGCTACAAACCAACTCTCTCTCCTGTCTGAGGAACTAAAACAACTTAGATCTTTAGAGTGGCCCTAGAAAGACAGAGCTCACGTTCAGAAATTTGGGCTGTATTGCCAAAAAAGACTGGGGCTCTTCACAGGGATGCAAGGAGACACACTCTCTCCCAGGCAGGTGGATATTTGGGCTTAATTGGCATCATCCAGTTGGCACCAGAAATAGAAACTCTTGCATAGTGCCTGCAGTCAAAACATCTGCTTCACACCTCTTGGCCCTGGGACCTTGAGCCAAAATTCAAGTGCAGCTCTCAAGGGCAACAAGTACCCAAGTACCTTTAAAAGTAGTAGACCAAATTAAGATTTCTGCATGCACAGTGCCTACACTGTGATGATTTTTATTTCCAAAGCACAGACCTTTCAAAGTATCTAGAGGTGAAATATCCAACAACAGGACATTTGTATGTCCATGCTTCTGTGACAGTAGTTTGCTCTCCAGCTTTGCCCATCAGGTGATCCTCACATGTAACACACCACTGGGCTATGAAGTTCACACACAAGGGATCTCCTTTGTGTAATAAAAGTTATATTGAGGCCCCTTTACTCCTTCACTATGGAAGTGCACTGCTTTTATGTCTTTCAGCTTTTATCCCTTACTAAGAACATGAACAGACAGTAATTCTGATACTGGAGTGCCTTTTTTGTTGTTGTTGTTATTTTGCTCATGCAGCTCGTGAAGGGATTTTTGCTAAACTGAGGAAACCAAGCCCTCAGTCACTGGCACCTGAGGATGGAAGAGCTCAGGGCAGGAGGTGGGTTGCAGCAGGCAGACTTACCTCCTCCAACCCACCTTCCCCTCGCTGTTTCCCTGTGCCTCCTTCACACAGAGTACCCTGATCTGGTCCTTGCTGCTGTGACAGGCTTCTCCATGTCTGTGCTGCTCACAAGAGCCTCTGGCCACTGTTTCACCAAGTGCCCTATCACTTCAGCCACACCAAAACATATTCCCACGTGACTCTATTCTTCCTTTTCCCTTCCTTACCCAGGGACTTGAACCTACCAGAGCCACAGGGGAAGTGAGAGATGCCACACGGGCTGGAATACTGGGAAGCCCACAGTTCCCTCGAGGGGTTGGAGAACCAGGAATTCACAGTCTCCAACGCTCTCCTCACCTTTGGTTTTTGTACCTTTGGGCTGAACACTTGTATTCCTCCATCAGATGGCAACGCAGAGACCGAGAGCTGCTTGGCATCCCTGCTGTTATTGTCTCACATTCCCCCGTTTGCTGGCACACCAGACCTGGTGCAGAAGAGATGCCTCGGTGCCTGCTCAAGACACTCCCGGCCCCACAGCCCCCTGCCAGCTCTGCGGGCCAGCTGTGACCTGCCCTGCATCCTTCCCGCTGGGATGCGGGCACAGCGCGGGCAGAGAGACGGGAAAGGCATTTGGAGAGCTGGAGCGGCACCCAGGGAGCGGGAACAGCCAGCGAGGAGAGCTCTTCAAAGAGGAACATCAAAGCGTCAGAGACGGGAGAGAGCCGCGAATGACAGATCTGGTTTAAAGAGCCATCTATCTCCCAGCTCTCACTATGTAAATTACTCCTGCTCGCTGGCTGCCGCTGCCTCGGAGGTAATTGCTGATGTTTTTTGGAAGCACCTCCTCCTTGCCAGGACACCAGGCCCTGTGCCCTGCTCTCCTGGAGGTGTCGGTGGCAGGGATGTTCCCCAGTGAGCTCCTCCTGGGGATGGGGCTGGTGAGGGTGGAAGGCTGGCAAGCTGCTCTTTGCTTGGCCCATCCTCCATCTGCCCTCCCTGGCTTCCAAGTTTCTCCACAATCTCCTCACTGTGCTGTGACCCTCAGACCTCCCATCCCATCTGTCCACGTTATTGCATTCACTCCTTCCCATCCTACTCCTCCTTCCACTTCCTGCTCCTCACTGTCTTCTTCTGGGGCTCCCTCCCCTCCCTTCTGGGGCACCTTCCCCACAGCCTGACCAGCACAGAGTGGGGGGAGCCGATCCTGGCCAAGGCTGGAGCCAGCATCATCAGAATGGAGAGGCTGAGGAAAGTCCCTGCTGGCCCTTGACAGGTTTACAGCACCTGAATCTCCCAGTTGAAATGGGGTTAGAACATGAAATGGGGTTAGAACATGAAATGGGGTTAGAACACAGCACCCAGCCCAGGACCAAGGAGGTGAATATTGGTTCTGGAGTCTCTCAGGAAGCCTGTTTACCAAAGTCAAAGCTTTTTTTTTTTTTTTTTCTTTTTTTTTTTTTTTTGAGAAATAGAACTAAGCACTTTGCCAATGTCACTGCTTTGAAGTGAGCCAAGGCAAAGCTGTTCAACAGAGACCTCCCCTTTCCCTCTCAGGAAGACCTGACTCCAAGGCCAACCACACAGGCTCTTAGTGAGTCCTTCCTTTCTCTCCCCCCACCCATTTTCCCTCTTTCAGCTCCAGTGCTTTTAATGAAAATTAGATAACTTCCCCCTCCCTCACAAGGGCATGTTCCCGTGGTCACTTCACTGCCTTCCACATCTCCAGTGCCCTCAGGATCAGTGTGAACCATGGGGTTAGAGGGGAAAAGCAGATGAACCTCTGGGGAGGGTGGGAGGCAGGGGCTTCCTGCAGGAGGAAGTGGAAGGACACAAGTCCACAGTCTCTGGGAGTCTTCCTCACCTTGATAAAAATCAGAGATAAAGCTCACCCCAACCCCTATGGAGAGTGGTGAGTTCGCATGCACAGCTCTCCCAGGGGTTAGGATGTAACACATTTCCCTCCCTAACTTCATCTGTCTCAGCAGAGGGAATGAGGCCCTGAAATTCACCTTATGGGCTGGAAACAAGCATGAGAAATTGCAGCCCAAAGGGTCAATTTTCCAGAAATATCTAAGTACCCAGGAACAGGGGCTCGAAATGAAAGTGTCTCTTGAGCCATCTCTTCCCTTCACTGCTGTGGTGTGATAATAAGGTGCTTTTTATGTAAGTGACCTATTTTCCTGGGAAGCCAGTTCTCCAAGTGGGGAATTGGAAAATGACTAGTGCAGCAGTTTTGTACTTTAATATGTTTTCATTCTCTGTGAGCAACAAGCAGCTACTGTACCCAGAGGACAGAGGAACTGTCTGCTCTCATCAGGGATGCTCCCTGGTGCCCAGCCCAGACAGGAGGTGGGAGGCAGCCCCATGCCATGTGCCATACAAGCCCCTGGCAGGCAGAGCTTTCCCCTCATACCTGCTGACAGAAAAGCCTCTCCTCCCTTCCCAGCTGTGTTGTTTTTTGGTTTGTTTTTTTTTTTCCTGCTAACATGAGGCTGGGGGAAGAAACTGAGGGGACAAAGTAGCATGGAAGGGGAAGGGTTTGCTGCCTGTGGGCTTTGGGATGAGTTGGGAAAGAGGGGTTCATGGCTGGTGGTGAGCCCTGGCTGCCCACCCACGGCAGAGTCACACGCCAGGGAAGGTGGCCAGGAATGCTGAGTAAACAGGGGGGCTGTAAATAGGAGGGAGGTAGGGACATCTCTGTAGGAGGCTGAGCACCAAACAGACACAGCCTGCTCGCAGACAGGTAGGTGTACTTCCAATTTGGTATAAGCCCAGAGCATGGCTTTAGGGCACAAAAAAGGTTCCTTTCCCATATTGCCCAGAAATCAAGCCCAACTCACTGCCTGCATCTCCCAGCATTCCTGTGTGACGTGAGGGCCACAGAACACCAGAAATCAGCACTCTCATGTCCCATCTCGTAATTAAAAATCCTGTAGTCAGAACACTGCCCATGAAGCAGCCAGGTGGCACAACCAGATGACACTCACAGGGAAGATGAAGCCAAATTTCCAAGACATGAGAAGCCCTGTCAAGGCTTGGGGCCATCCCATAACTGCTGGCAAGAAGGGAAGCATAAAGGGGAGGGATTGGCAAAGTGCTTTGTGCTGAGCACCTGTAGTTCACTCCCACAGCAATTCTGGCTGAGGTAGGGCTGTGCTCTCACACTTCCCCATGTGGTGCCTCTGCCTCCAGTGCTTTGGCAAGCACAGCAGACCCCTCTGCTGAGGAGAGAAGGAAGGAAGGTATTGGCAGTCCCCCAGCATCACCCACCACCCCAACATCATTCCCTATGGCTTTTGGAGAGGTGGGAAGCCCCCTGAGAGAAGCCTTGACCTTCCCTGCCTTGTGCAACCCCCGTTGTTGCCCACTGCGGGCAGGTCGGCACGGGAGCTGCAGGAATCACGGCACTGTCCTCTTCCCCTCCACACCAGCCAGGCAGGAAACTGCAATTAAATTTTGCCTAGCAGTAAAACAGTGCCAGAATTATAATTCAGGGCACCCCCAGGGGAAGGGGAGAAGCATGAATCTTTCTCCCAGAGGAGCTCCCTTCATATCCAGGCACGCGGCACTTACGCCCCGCTCACATGCTGAGGGTTCTCCCTTTGCTAAAAACTTACATTTTTAAAAATTAAAAGCCGTGATTCTGGCATGAGAGATGCATTCACCAGGGACAAGTTTCAGCTCACCAAGCTGCTGTGAATCAGTAGACCCCTTCGCCTCTAGGCATCAAGAGAGATTAAAAACCATTAGTACACTAGAAAGACAACTGTGGTTTAATCAAAACATCTTGGGAGCAGCTTATGAATACTGTTAGCAGGCAATATTTTCTAGTGTATTTGTCTCTCATTAAGAAGAGCCTAACTTAAGCAGCTTCCTTTTTGAGTTTCTGCTTTCTTAGACTTGAATTTCTTTTAATTGCTGGCACACAGGCTGGCTGACCACTGGCTGCCTTCTGTTCCTCCTGCACCCATCACTGCAGTCCAGCATTCCAGAATTTTAGCCACGATGCCTCCTTTGTTTACTGGTTTCCTTCCCCTGGTATTTGCAATTCTAAATAAATTGAATATTTATTACGAGCTCGTCACTTTACACCGAGGACTGAGCTTCCCCCAACACACACACCCAGGCAGCCTTCCTGGGGAGAGGGGCACCTTCCCCTGCTCTGTGCTGGCCCCGTGGGCTGGTCCCTGCAGCCCTCCGAGGGCACAGTGCCACTGCTGGCCTTGCTAGAGCTGGCTGCTGTGGCAGGGTGCCCAAAAATAAAGGGGCTTGCTGCTGTTACACAGGAGAGCAGAGTCAGGAACTGGCTGTGGGCTGAAGGAGGCAATTGCTGGAGAGAAAGACCCTTCATTTCCAGCACTAGAGGAAGGGCTGCTTTTGCTGGACAAATGTTTCCTGCTGGCCTCTCCTGGCTGAGCTGGCAGCATGCACAGGCTGGGAAAAGCCATGCTGGGACTATCTGAGAAGCAGGGGCAGGTAGGAAGGGTCAGGCTGTGTTCAGGGATGCTTTTGCAATGGAACACAGCTGGGAAATCACTGGGCTGTCGCTCCCCTTGTCTGCTGTGCTGCAGCTTTCCTGCACATCCGTGCAAGTTACCTTCCTCCAGTCCCCCTCGACTCCACAGGAAAGGGCACAAGCTAAATACTCCAAAATTAAAATATCTCTCTTTTTTTCTCTGAGATTGACAACTAAAGAATCCTCTTCTTCCCAAACACAAAATAACGGAACAACCTGCTTCCCAACTCTCCAAAGAAAAGTAAACAGCATTCAAAGCAACGCTGCTGAAAATGGAACAGCAAACTCTTCTGTCATCCTTTTTCTGACAGAATTGCCATGATTTTCACACCACTAGGCTAATATACACCATCTAACATTTGTCCAATCTTTTTTTTTTTTTTAAATAACCCAATCATGGAGAAGATTCCAGAAGCTATTTTACAGCCCTGATCTCACCACTATGAAATTCTCCCACTCTTCAGACTACACGTTGTTATGCTTTATTTCACTGCTCTAGTTAGTCCCCCACCAGACGTCCAAAACACCATCAGAGGACTGCTCACTTGCAGCACCTTGACATGCCACTGTGTGACTTCTATGAAATATAGGACTGAGATTTAATCTATATGCCTGTGGCCCCAAGCCATTAGGAGCAGGTTGTAGATTTATAACCACACACTTTTTCTCCTTGTCGCTGGCCCAAGGACTCGGCGGCTGCACTTGCACTGCTGTGGCCCCATGCCTGCTGCTGCCTGTGCTGCCTGCCTGCCTGCTAAGTGTTGGCCAGGATGGCTTTGGGTTCACTGGCTGGGATGCAGGAGGAGCAGCAAGGGGATAAGAACACCTGTAGGTGCCACCTGCACCCCAGCAGGCCTGTCCTGTCTTCCCACACAGCCTGGAGTCCCTCCCAGGCAGGCAGCAGGCACTGAGGAATTTGGGCTCAGGTTGGGTCAAATGGGAGCAGCACAGGAATCACATCCCAGATCACACCAAGACCAAGTCTGGCAGTTTAGTGGTGCAGATGTTTGCCTGCTCTGGGTGACTCACAGCACGGAAGGCTCACACTGACCCTCCTTCCCTGCTGAGAGATTCACCAACTCAGCACTTGCACCTCCACATAGCTCCCAGCTCTATGTGTCCATCCTCCTTAAAGCCACAAGACCATGAGCTGTTGGAGAGTCACTGCAGCAGCCCTTTGAACACCCCAGCAAATGGTGAGTGTACAGGAAGTCAAACCTATAACACCACTCATCACAGAGGCTCTGGGTATTCAAGGCTCTCAGAGGATAAGCTGGGCACCCATCACTTGAACCACAGAAGGCTTTTTCCTGCACCTCCCAGCCTGGCATGCTGTGGGAGAGGTTGATCATCACCCAGAACACCCAAGCTATTGTATTTATCAAGTTAAAACCCATGTCCTGGCTCCTTCAGTAGATCCCATCTCAGAAAGTCCTCAGAATCCAGATCAGGGTAAGTCCCTGGGTAGTAGTAATGCTTCTGAGGTCTTTGTACTTTCTGCCAGCAGAAAACAGCCTCTTCTCTTAAGGGAGCTGCTTTTGTGCCAGTTTTCATTTTGCAGTCTCCCAAAGAGCCACGAGCTAGGCAGGAGTTCAGTCATTCAGAAACTGAGCATCTTGGGCATCACTCAGGGCACATGGAAGCTACTGAAGAAAAGAGAGGATGTTGCGTGTGCCCAAAAGGCTTTTAATTAATGCCAATATGGAAGACCAGGACATGGGAGCAGTGGATCCCAGATCACACCATGGCATGCCTTGGCACTCACAAAACCTACTTGGCCTTGCAGGGCACAGCATGCCACTGATGGACCTGCACATCCCAGGCCCGCTGCACAAGGCAGCGCTGGCTGTGCAGATGGGCCTGAAATGCTTGGAAACCTCTGGTGGCCTTAGAGGCTGGGATTAGCCACTCCTGCCTCACAACACCAAGCATTTTGTCTAGGAATTAGGGGTGGCATGGGGAATTTCCAAAGACATGAAAGAGCCCAGCTCCTTTGAGGCACCATCTGATCTGCTGCTTGGCTGCAGCTCTGGTGCTGCTGGGGCAACTCCACCCTGCAGACCTCCTCTAATGAGAAAGCCTTCTGCACATTTCACAGATCTGCCACATATAAACAAGTAGGTCATTCCTGTAATCTCTTCATCTGGGTATTAAAATGCTTGTCCAAGTTTAAGCTTGGGGTGTGTCAGTCTTATTATTCCCAAGGGCTTCTGTTGAGTTTGGCAGGGGAAGCACCGAGGCTGCCAAGGTTAATGAGAGCATTCCCAGTGGCAGGTGAGTACCCTGCTTTCCCAGACTCTCCACCCAAAACGTGCTTGCAACAGAGCCCAGCTGCCCCAGTCCCAAACTGGGGAGCAGGGATTTGGGGACTGGACAAGCAGGCTGCTTTTTTCCAAAGCACAGAGTGCTCCGAGTCTACAGCGAGGGACTCCCAGGCAGACAGGGATTTTTCTGACAGAAATACTACCTGGCATTTAGCTGCAAAGACCCTGATTTTATCAGAGAGTATAGATGTGTGAATGTGTGGTGAGTGATGGTGTGTGAAAGCAAGAGGGCACTTTGTTAGCAGCCCAGCCTCTGGAAACCAGAGCCTGTAAGGGAGCTGACTCCAGCTTAATATTGCACAGCAAATTGAGGGTGCTTGTTGCACACAAAGCAATAATTGTATCTGGTCCAAATGAACTCAGCCATCACTCCAGGATATAGTTATTATTAGTGTTAACGGGGAGCTAACACCAGTTACTGCTCCAAAATGAACTCTTTCCTTGTCTCCTGATTGGATACCATCACTCTCTTGCTCATAACAGTGATTGCTTTCTGCAGCCTCCATCAGTTTTCTTTGCAGCAAATACAGCTGCTTCGGTGTTTTGACTCCTTCCTCATTGCACTGATCAAGCTCACATTTCTCTCCCTCCATCCCACAGGCATCCACGGCCTCCAAAATGTGAAGCTCAGGCCTAAAATCAAAGCAGTGAATTTTTGCTAGGCAGATGTACATCCAGATGCTGTCACACAAACACAAGGAAAATCAAAAACCCATTTACAAGCCAGCAAGTGCTTATATCCAAGGAACGCCCTCAGAACAGTTTTCCCTACACAAATCCTGTGTTGCAGCATTTGGAATTTTATTGCCATAACCCTGCCTATTGTGGTCTGCTAGACTAAGCCCAGAAATTTGGCTGCTCTACCATTCTTGCCCAGCATTCCCCAGGTCAGTGTTAATGTCACCCCTTACCAAAGAGGAGGGCAGACCCCAGAGATCAGAGGCCCCTGAGCTCAGTGGCTTTCTGGGGGATGCAGAATGAGCTGGTGTCACAAACCCCGGGTTGGTTTTACCCAAATGCAAAGCCTCACCTTCTACTTTGGAACATCCACTTTCAAACACAGTATTCTCTCTCAAGGAAAAGACACTAAAATATTTCAGAAATCAACATGAAATCCTTTTCATGCTCTGGCTGAGATTCTCCTCCGAGGTACACGCTGACCCTGGCTTCACCTTAAATAATATATACATTTCCATAAATGTTGCTGTTCATGTCAGTGGTGCAGAGAGCTGTTTAAAGAGCAGTTGGCTGGTTTGCTCCATCAGGGAGCAACTCCAGCGTGGCTGATGCAAGCCTAGAGGGTGGATGGGTGCTTTGGCTGGTGACAGTCCCTGCCTTGGCCCTTGAAGGTGCAGGTGGCACAGGGCTCACCTCCACAGGGAGGAAGCTGGTTTGGACATTCCCAGCCATGGCTTATGACCAGAGGGCAGGTTAGGACACAGACATCACCTGTCTCTGAGGCTGGGGGAGAGAAAGTCAGAGGAGAGCCCTGCCCTGTCATCACCAACCTGCACAAAACACCTTCTGCTGTCCCCAAACGCCACTCCTGCACTCTCCCTGCAAGGGGAAGAAAGCCACCAGGGAGCACGGGACAATAACCACTCTTCTGGCCCCTTCACCAGCAGCCTGTTCCACACACGCTGCTGGGAGAGCCCACAAATGTTTGGGATGGGTGGAGAAACAGAGCGTGTGCTGCTGCATCATCCCAGGCACAGGCAGGCGGTACCCAGGTGCTGGAGCACCCCGGGCTGTGCAGCCATCGCAGCCACAAAGCTGCTCGGCCCTTGCCAAAAGCACCAGCCCTTTCCCCGTGTTCTCTCTCAGAGAGGAGAGGCAGGACCAGCCGCCCCGTGTGTCGGAGCAGCTCTGTCCCCAGCCCGCCCGGCAGTGACAGTGCCTCTGCGCCATCTCTTGGCAGCTGTATTTGCATTTCCCCTCCTGCAGCAGCCAACGGAGCTGCTACAGAAAGAGACGGCCGGGGATGCTCACCGGGACCTGCAGCGGAGAAACAAGGGGGAAACCGGCCGTCCAGAGCGTGGAAAGATAGGGGGCCCTTTTCTGTCAGCATCAAAGAGCAGAGGACCCGGACCTGCATTTCCCCTGGTGTGTGTGGAGCAGGACATTTGCACCTGTGCAGGATGCAGGACATCAGACACCCACCTGCATGAGAGGAGCTGGCAGTGAGTGCTTGACAGAGAAGGATCAGACCCTCCCAGCTGGCTCAGGAACCTCGGAGGGAAACCTCTGGAAAACATTCTAAAAACATTCTCTTTCTGAAATGAGGGGGTTCCTGAGCTACTTCCCCTGCAAACAGAGCTAAAGCACCGTGGTGCTGGCTGACAGGTACCCCCTGGAACAGTCTGCAGGCTACAATTACAACCCCAGGCTGCCCAAGCCAAGCCCTGGGACATGCCAGCCCCTGGCTCAAGAGCTGCAGGGCTTCATCTGTGATTATTCCTGGGCAGCCCTCTGCCTCCCCCAGGCTTGCAAGGGACACAAGGAGTGAAAGTACCTTGTGTCATCGGCTCCCCCTGTCAGCTGGCAAGGCAGCCCGGCACGCCAGCCAAGTAAGTTAATCAAGCAATGCTTAGGGGACCATAAATAGTTCTCAGCAGTGTGATTTGTCTGACTGCACGGGATAGATATGCCATCAGCCAATTTACCCACAGAGTCAGAGAGGAACCAGGCAGCAACGGCTGGAAAAACCCAAGTGCAAAGCGAGGCTGAGAGAGGGAAAAAAAAAAAAAGCAGAGAAAAGACTGCAACACTGACAGATGAGGATTTTGGCAGCAATCACCATGTGTGTGCTTTGTGTATCTCACAGCATCATTGCAAGGCTTAATTAAACAATAAGGGCCCCGGGAAGTTCAGGTGCTATGGGAGAACAAGGTGATGGCACTGATCCTGTGACCACCTGAAACGTGAGCTGCTCTGGGGAGAAAGGGGGGGAAAGATCCATCTTATTTAGATCAGAGGAATGCCAATGGGCTTGGCTGACACAGGAAGAGGAATTGCACCTCTTCATCAAGAATACTCTTTATCTGCCCGTTTTGGGTACAAATAAGAGTAGAGAGATCATTTTGACAGCAGCGATGAGATTGCTCAGAAAATGAACCTGTGAAAATTGATTTCTGAGCTCTCTGTTAGGAGTGGAAAAGAAGAATAATTTCAGGTTGTCCAGAAATGCAGATTTTCCAGTTTGCTTGCTGACACCTACCATGGAAAAAAATAAACACACTGGGGTGGCTAAATCCTTGCTTTTGACACAGAGATGCAGAGCCATTTACTTCATTTGAGGGCTCCTGTTTTGTTTTATGCTCTTTTTCTATAAAGTCACGTTTCAAAACAGAACATTATTTCAAAATGAAAAAGGGAAATGTTTTGTTTAGGAACTGTGAGAATAAAACATTTAGATTGAAAAAAAGCCACCCTCCATTATTTAAGCCCAAACTATTTGTTGCACTTGACATGCATTTGCAAATGGATTCAGTTGCCCTGAAAATTGAGGGGTTTTTTCCTTGCTGATAGCTGCTTCAGGGGGGAGGAGGGAAAATAGCCTATTTCTGCCTTGGAGTTCTTTTGTTCCTGAGGCTCTTTAACTCAGCTGGAGTCAGAAATGTTCATCTTCACTGTGGGAATGGCCAGGCTGTGCAAACAGCCTGCAGGCGAGGGGTGGCAAAGGTGCACTGCTCTGTGCTTTGGCATCAGGAAGGCTGCAGCCCTGCTTTTTCTCTGGTATCCTAACATCCCAGGACATTAAAAAAATTGGGATTGCACACAGAGGCCTGTTGGGAAAGCCTCCAGCCAGCAGCCTGGGAATGCTGTTTGGCCACGAGGGCTGCAAAAAGCGTATTTTTTCCAAACAGAGCTCCTCTCAGCAGAGACCCCTGCACCAGACCATTGCTGGGTGGCTTTGCCAGGAGAAGCAGCAGCAGCCAGGTGTGAAGCCCAGCTGCAGGACACAGCCATGCCATTTCTTGAACCAAAACCCCTTCCCACCAGGAGGGCAGCATTTCTCTGTACGGAAACAGTCCTCAGCTCTTATCCAACGTTTCTGCTGCTTATTCTACTTTTGCACTTCTAATTAAGCTCCTTATTAAAGCAATTAATTCTCCAAACACAAAACTGCAGTGAGTGAAAATTATTACCGACCGAAGGCTGTTTGGTGGAGTGTGGTAAATGAGTCGTGGAGCGCTGCAGCTTAATCCCGGTCCCCACGGATAAGGATTGTTGGAAGCAAAGCCTTCCTCCACTGCTGGAAGGGTTTTTGCTGGGGCTCAGCAGGTGACAGGAGAAAAGAAAAGCACAGACACACCCCTCCCCTGAGAGCAGCACGACAGGAGCCTCCCAAACTCATCCCTGACAACGCAGCCTAGGCATCCTCTTATTTTGTGCAGTGCTGTGTACATTAGGGTTTAATAACAAGCTGGAGATTTAGGACTCCAGGGCCTGAGGGCTGTTCTTCTACATTAGCATAACAGCCATGCAGAAACAGACAGGGGGCCATTCCTCCCTCCAGGAGCCTCTCTTCCTCTCCACACCTTTCTCTCTCCACACTGCCAGCTCTTCTAGACCTCCACCTGCCAGGAAGAACTAAAGCTTCTTCTTTCTCTCTTTAGGTGGGATTGCCTTTCAGAGATCAAGGAGTCTTTGCCCTACAAATCTGCCGTTCCCAAAGGCAGGCTGTGATAAACCCCACCCTTAATTCTGGTCTGCTTCAAAAGGAAAGGGGTGGGGAAGAAACAGCAACACAAGAAGGGTAAGAAGTAGCTGAGGCTGACAAGCAGCTCACCTGGCACAAGGGGAGCAGGCACGACACTGACTGCCTGGCTTAGAGCATCCCACAGTCTGCTTGAGCCACAGGGCAGTAAGAAACATTTATAATACCTGAGAGACAGATGTAAGAAAAGTCCTCTTCCCCTCCTCACCCTGTTGACGCCCATTATGTGGCATTCAAAGAGTTCCTGCTCCTTTTTTAGGGCAGACACACTTGACCATCCAAAGTTTTCTTTTTCTCCCTTCAAGCATCTTCCTCCTCACTGCAGACCTGTTGGAGTGAGCAAAGTACCTTTCCAGGCACCCACAGCAAACATTTAGCAACCACAGGGCCTATCAGCAAAAAGGGGTGAGGATGAGCTCCAGCACTGCTGAGCCAAAAGCAGTGCCAGCAGCTATCCCTTCCCTTCATCTATCCCTTCCCCAAAACTTTTGTTCTCTGCCTCTACTACAGTGTAACTTCCAGGGGGACATTACCTGCTGTGGGCTGGCAGAGAAGGCAGTCCCTGAATTGGAAGCTGGTTTGTTGCTAGTCCAGGGCAGTGTTTCCTATTCCTGTCTCCAATCCTCATCCCCAGCTTTACTTTCCCCAGTGCCTGAACACGAGCAGCCTGTAAAGGTCCCATCACCCACATGGTTTACCTTGTCACAGCCCTGCTTCTGCACCAGCTAGCTCAGGCATTGTCCCACGTTGTCCCATCCAGCCCAGAGAGGGGTGGGTGCCATGTGGGATGGCCACCAAGCAAATCCTTGCACCAGCCTGGGGGTGCTAGTTTGATTTTCAGGCACACGAGGCCACTGCAGAAAATGTGTGTCTTCTGCCAGGAGGGAGCCACTGCTCTCTCTGTGCCTGAGCACATTAGAATGCAGTATTTCAGTTGTAAGACACATGAAGGATCACCTAGTCACCTGCCTGACCATTTCAGGTTAAAGCATGTTACCAAGGGCATTGTCTAAATGCCTCTTGAACACAGACAGGGATGGGACACCAACCACTCCAAGAGCCTGTTCCAGTGCTTGACTGCCCTTCTTTAAAGAAAGGCTTCCCAAGCCCAGTTTGAATTTCCCCTGGCACAGCTTTGAGCCCCTAGCAGCCTCTACTCCCAGCCAGGCTACAAGCCCTCCTGCCCTTTTTATTGATTAAAGCCTTTCTATTGATTAGTGCCCCCACCTGCCAGTACTGCCACACCCAGCACCCACATGTGAGGGAGGGATTCATTTCTCCTACCTACCTATCAGTATTTCATGAGAGCTGGGGTTTCCTCCCTTCTGCTTGTACCTCAGTTGCAAACACAAAGCACAGCCTTTACCCCACAGCACAGCCACACTGCCACTGTGCCACCAGGGCACAGCAAAAGGGGACACATCTCCAGAGATTAACAGGCTCTCTGGCCAGCCAGGAGCAGCTACAGCTCCCAAACCCTGTGCAAAGAGCTCCAGAAAGACCCTGTCAGCAGGTGAAATTGTCCTCTGGATTCCTGCTGTCTGAGCATGGTCATTCAGAGGCAAGCCAGGCTGGCACACAGCACATCACGGGCACACAGCCACGTGTGACACGCTGGTGCCACGTGTTCCCTGGAAAGGGCCCTGCCTCTTGCTCCAAGCAGGGAAACAACACATCCTCTCCAATTTTATGGCCAATTCTGGGTGCCAGCCATGGAGCAGTGGTGCAAGGGAAAGGCTGCAGAGAGCCAAACTGGTGAACAACTTCTAGAATTCCTGGCTGGAGGCTCACCTCATGTGTCATCTGCAGGGTTGTGAGGGGGAGCTAAGCTGCAGAGAGTCTGCCTGCTACTCTTAGTGTTGCTGCTTTCCACTTGCATTTGAGACCAAAACCTCTGGGCAGTTCTGCTGCTTTGCCATGTTCACATGCTTTGGGCTCCTCAGGCAAACACAAGATGGGCAAGGCTGTGTGGGCTGCAGAAGGGAAGCCTCTCAGGCAGCTGTGGCTGGAGCACGGGGAAGGGGAGGCTTTACCAAGCATTAAAGATGTGTTAAAGCCTGTCCAGTCTGTGGCCATTTGGATCAGCTTGTGACACACTGGCACTGACCTCCAGCTGCTGCAAGCAAAAGCAGGAGGGAGGTGCCAAGCCCTGGAGCCCTGCAGTCCCCTGTGCCAGGAGCTGAGGTGACAAAAGCCAGCTCAGGGCAGAGTCATTAGTTAAATTTCCTTCTGGCATTCCCTGCCATGCACCACGGCTGCAGTCAGCTCTTCCTTGGCTTGCAGGGCCCCCTTCTCCCAGGGGCACACATCCCAGGACCAGTGATGAGGAGCACAGCCCCTACCAGTGCTGTGTGTGCAGGAAAAGGGCTTTGCCCTCCCTCTGTGCCTGCAGGGACCACAGTTACCAAACTTGTGGACAGAACAGGATAAAACCTGCCTAAAATGCTCCCAAACCACACAGCCATTCTCTCCTGTCTCTTGGGTTCTACAGTAGCTGCTGTAGCTCCAGATTTCCATACATGGCTCTAGCCAAAGCCAGACCTCCAGACTCTTTCCTTGAATGGTTAGCGAGTAGAGAAAATGCATTGCAAGTGTTAAGCTCCTCCCCAGCTGACTCTGGCATGCTGGGGAGCCCTTTCCCATCAAGGTTTGAGTGATCCTTGTTTACTCACCCCAGGCAGAGCCTGAGCACAGCAGCAGGGGATCTGCTTCTCCCAGGTGCCCCAGAAGTTCTGGGCTCCACCTGCTCCTGGCTGCCAGGGGCTCCTCTCATGTGTCCCTGAACAAAAGATGGCAACTTCCAACCTTGACATCAGTCCAGGGGTCTCTCCAGTTTTGGTGGAATTCAGGAGATTGGTGCCAGCCAAGGGACTGCTGTGTTGGACGTGTCAGTGCTAGGGAAGGCAGTGCCTTTCTTTCACTGCCAAATGGATGATCCTGTTCTAAGGCTGCCACCAGAGAGGCTGGTGCTAGAAAAAACCTCCTTCAGCCAAATAATTCCACTCATCTGTCTGTCAGGAGAGGAAAGAAAGCAGCAAAACACTTTGGGATGTCAGCCAGGCAACTGTCACAGAGCAAACAGCTGCCTGGCTCTCCCCCAGTGACAAAAACACAGCAGCCTTGGCACAGGGACTAGGAGGATGCAGTGTGAGCCAAGCAACAAGCAAGCATTGCTTGGTCCTTGGTGTTTGGGGGGAGCACTGTGCTCTTCCAGGTGCTGCTGTACCCCCAGGTGAATGTCCAAGAGCAGAGTCACATCAGTGCCAAGGCAAATCCCTCCCTCCCTCCCTGGTGCCCTGCCAGGGCTCTGAGGAGCCATGCAGAGAGGAGGGCAGCCTTTGTGAGGCTCCTTGTCTCTCCCAGCCAGGAGGGACACAGGCAGAAATCCCAGGGGTCACACCACCTAAGGAGAGAGTGAGCCTGGGCATCAGCTCCTCTACCAAAAAACAAGAGTGGGAATAGCAGAGCAGCCCCAGTGCTTCCTGCACCAATGCCTCCTCCAAGGCTGAGGGCCCCCTGCAGCACCTGCAGGTGCTGAGAAACCAGGAGGCAAGGGGCAAGCACCCCTGAGGCAAGCAAGTCCCAGCAACTTAGAGGATCATGCCCTCTAGGACATGCTACTGCATAGGGAATGGGGTGGAGGAAAGGTGGCCAACCCAAACCAGCTGCCATCTTTTGGTGTTCCTTTAGCTGGTTGCCTCCTTGCCCTGGGGAAGAGGCAGGAGAAGCCAACTTCACGTGCCTCCCAAGTTAGTGCTCTACTAGAACTCAGAAAGCAAAAATCACTACTTCTGGAGTCAAGGCACTCCTCTTTCATCAGCCTCTGATCTCCCACAGCTCTAATTGACCTCAGCAGAACACACAGATGCACTGCACTTTAAAGAAAAAATCACACCTCTGTGTTATCCTAGCTATTCCCAGGAGAGGTTAGAGCCAAGGAAATTTGGTTGTTCACACGTACCCACAGGAGGTTTGTGCCCACAAAGACATTTCTGTCGGGTTTCTGGCTGATACCAAACGCATCCTCTTTGATGTGCACTTTTGGGTCAGCGCACACCAACATCCTCCAGGTCCCCTTTCATCCTGCAGGAGCCAGGCAACCACTTCTGATGGCAGAACTCATTTTAAAATGACTCCAGAAAGCTGATGTGTGCCTACACTCTGTACCCCTGGGAAAATGGGACCCAGCAGACCTTCCCAGGAGGTTTGCTGCTGTTCCTGGCTTTTACTCCTTGCTTGGCATTTCTTCCCATTGCCTAAGACCTCCCTGTCGCAGAGGAGCTTTGAAGCCCTTCAGCTTTGAGCAATGCCAGCTGAATATTGAGGCTGATTTTCTTTATATAGATGCTGGTTTTCTCTTTCTATTAGTGGTCTCTGGAAGCTCCCAGGCCAATTGTTTGAGAGCAGATTTTATAGCTGCATGTGACAGTAGGAAGAGAAAATATGCGAATACATTCTCAGCACGGGAAGAGAAATGCCAGGTCAGGCTGTGGGAAAGGCAGCAGCCCTGCAAGGAGAAGCAGCTTTGCACAGGCAAGGAGAGCAGGTCACCATCATGCCAGTGGCACACCTGGCTAGGAGGGGGCCAGGCTTGCTGAGCTTTCAAGAAAAATGTGGCTTTCCCTGGTGCAAAGGGTGTGTTTATCATGGAATGACTGTGGAGGCATGAGGGAACAACATGAGCTTGCTTGGTCTACATCCCTCATGGCTGTAGGCTCTGGAGTGGGACACAGCTGGTGACAGGATAGTGTGAATGCCTCACGTGCACAGCTGGGGATGGCACCTGACATCCTTTCAGACTCAAAGGAGAGAAATGCTCATTCCCTGCACCTCAGAAAGGCAGCACTGAGGTAGAGAGTAGCTGCTGGGGGAGGGTGAAATCAGACAAGAGGTTTCTGGACAGCTTTGGGGGTCAGATGGCTGTTGGGAGAAGGAAAATTGTAAGGCTGAACTTTCCTCACACCTCTTGGCTGTGTGTAATTCAGAGAAACCTGAATCTTCACAGACTTCCCAATCAGATAATCCACGGGTTACATGCATGGAAGCACACCAAATTCTTCTCTGGTTTCAAGGAATTCAAAAGGTGAAATTGATTCTGCATATGTTGGGGAGTACTGAGTGCAGGATGTCATGTTTTCAATCACTGCTTACATCTTGTTTGCCATCCCAGCCCTGGGAAGCACACAGCCTCCTCATTGAAAGGCTCTTCTTCCCTCACATCTTCATTCATCAAGCCAGCTGTCGACAGAAGCCTGTAAGCACAAAGCTCAATCACAGCAGAGGGCTTGGGAGACTGCTTTATTTTTGGAAAAAATACCCTAAACACTTAAAACAGCCATATTCCTCTGGAGAACTGTCTCTAGAACCATTACTAGTAAAAGCTGCCTTGAAATAAAACAGTTTCTAACTATGGCATTTAGCAGGGGTTTCAAGAGCCCAGTACTCTCTCAGTTTAATCAGAGGGGAATGCATTTTTGGGGAAGGCATTCAGGGCCAGTGAAGGGCTCCAGGGTACGCAGCATAACTGGCCTTAGCTTGCCTGTCACTGCTCACAGCAATCTGTGATGCCTTTGCTCACAGGATCCAGCATTTCCCCTCTGGCTCCGCATAATGCACCGAGATCTCCGATTCCTAAGTGGTTTGCAGTGCACAGTCCTTTTTTCTCAGTAACTCTCTCATTATAGGCCAATTTCAACTTATAAATTCATTTATAAGCCAGTCCATTTGTGCAGACCGTCTTGCTGGAGGCAGACTTCTGCCTTTCTCCATCTCCCTCCCTCCCTGCTTCACTGGAGCCTCTAATAAGGACAAGTGTGTGTGAACCCGGGACATCTCTCCTCTGCTGCTTGTGTGGGGCAGAGGCTGGGGCCAGGCACAGCCTCATCCAGCAGGTGTGGACAAATTTGGGAAGGGGCAGTGCAGCTGTAACTGGGAGGTGTTCTTGCTGCCCAGCTAGAGAGGATGGTGGTTTCTGCAAACACAGCCATGCCCAGCCCCTGCTGCCAGATCACGAGTCAGGGATGTGCTCCTCAATCTGTGCTCACCTTGCTGCTGCTCCTTCCCAGACCTCCTGGAGGGAGCAATGCCAACCCAAGGACATCACCCCCCAGCAGGGGCCCATCTGGAGAGGAAGAACTTGCTTCAGTTCACTCCATCAGTTCCAGGGCTCTCCCTATCCCAGTGGCCTTGAGATGCCTTCCCACTGTTAAAGTAGCTTCAGCGCATAGATCAGGAGTGCTTGGGCAGCAAACCAGGGACTGGGACAGGAGTGGCCACCACCTTTGGGCAAGGAAAGACAAGGGAAAGGGAAAGGATGTGAAAGAAACCCAGCAGCAGGAAAGTTGACCTTGCCAGGCCCAAGAAAAGGCAAGCATCTTCTCCAAATGGGAATGGCCCCAGCCCCTGGGCTAAACCAAGTGATCCACCGAGGGGTCACCAGGGTGACCCTAGCTGGAAGCTGAGTCCAGGTCCATAAATTGGGCCATCATTCACCTTTGCCACTGTGCTACTGAGGACACACTGACTACAAGGCAGTGACCAGGAGGAGGAGAGAGTGAAGTAACAAGCGATAGGACAAAAGGAAAAGGCCTCAAGTTGAGTGGGGGGCAGCTTTAGTGAAAGAGTCAGGAAGACTCAAAAGATTTACCTGGGTGGCAAAGAAAAGCCTGGTTAAGAGGGGTGAATTCTTGCTATGGACAAATCCAGGCACAAAACACAGTGAGTGCCAGGGAAGGCACCTGTGCCAGGCCAATCTCACAAACATCACGTGGTGATCACACAGTAATCAGGAGCTTATCAAGCCCCAATCATCTGACAATCGTGACTTGATCACGGGATGATCACGAGTTGATCACAGGATGATCACAAGCCAGTCGAGTGCAGAGCAGGTGCCAAGACACGCTGATCAGGTGAGATCATTCACCCCTCATGTGTCAACCATGAGCCATTCACGTGAGGATCAATAGAAGACCATGTGAAAATTATGTAATGATCATGCAGCAACCATCACATCAATCAAGGTTTAACTGCCTGATCATCACTCAGCTATCACCTGTCCATCGTGCCGTGATCACACACCCATCAAGTGCCCATCAGGTACTGATCCCGTGCCAATCACGTGGTGATCCCATGTGTCCTGTCCCATCCCATGACATCCCCGTGTCACTCAGCTGGCCGCTGGTGCCCTGGCGGCACTCGACACCGACAGCAGCAGCCGGGGCTGCCCCGCTGGGCTGTGGCTGTGCCCAGCCTGGGCACCGGGAGAACCCTCTTCCCTGGAAGGGTAGTCAGACATTTGTCCTAGGGTGACGTTTATGATGCTTGTATCCCCAGTCGTCTGTTCTGTTTATGCTGGATATTATGTTCTGTGCCTTCAAGACTGGATCTGAAGAGCAAATGTTTTGTTTTGTTTTGTTTTGTTATCAGCCTGCTCCCCACGGCTGGTGGGACACACAGATGGGGCAGTACATAGTGCTGCTTTTGCTTGGCTTTTTGCTTTGCTCTTGCTTTTTGCTTCTGCTCACTAGTTAGTTCAGCTAAGCAGTCCGAATTTTCCCTAGACTGCTTTTTCTTTCCCTTTTTTGGACCTACTGGAATCTGCTCCATTCTGGCACCTGGGAACACGGAGAGTTTGCACCTTGTGGCTGCAGCAGCCATCCCCAGTGCCAGAGGGATTGATGACAGAGTGACCACCCTAGGAGAGACTTTCTGAATTTGTCATCTTTTTCAGAGCAGTGACAGAGTGGTGTCACCCAATATTGTTCATTTTGTATGCTGGGGGTGCTGTGCCTGTTAAATAAACAGGTTCTTTCCACTTCTCTCCGAGGAATCCTTCCCGAACCGGTTGAGGGGAGGGGCCGTGTGGGTTTGCTTTCTGGAGGGGCCCCCTCGGGAGGTTTTCTCCTAAATTTGCCCTAAACCAGGACAACATTGGAACGGGCTGTCTCGGGAATCGCGGAACCACCATCTCTGGATGTGACACTCGTTTTAGCGCTGGGTCGGCGCGTCGCTCGGTGACCTTATCGGTCCTTTCCAGCCTAAAGGACTCGGTGGTTTTGGGCTCTCCGGCTCCCCGGCAGAGGCAGCACGGGCTCAGCCCCGCTCCGTGTCCCGGGAAGCCCCAGCAGATGGTGCCAGACTGTCAGAAACCCTCCGGGAGCCCGCCCGGCTCTGCCGGGAGCTGCCGCCGCCGCCCCTGCCTGCCGGGCGGGGTGCGAGGTTTTGGGAGGCCCCCTCCGAGGGGTAGTAATTCCTTGGAGGATGTGAGAACATCGGCATCCACCTCCCTCACTTCAGCCAGCTCTCCTTGGCCAGCATCTCGTTGTTTCCAACGCTTTTCTTTTCCACCGCGATGTTTGCTCCTCGGAATGACCAGAGCAATGCAATTCCCCCCTCCCTTCTCTTGGCTGACTTTGCTTTGGGCAATTTATCTCGATCCTCAGTGTAAAATTTTCCTTTGCACCATTTCATCCTATTATTCCAGAATAAATCAGGATCCTTTCCATGTCAAATGCCAGCAGAGGAGGGAGACTGAGAGTTCCATTGCTAAGGCAGTTCAGAGACTTTCCCCTGTGCTCAGGTGTGGGGACAACAGGCCCTTCCTGCTGACCACAGGGCTCCCTGGGCTTCTTAGAGCTACCTCAGACTCTCACAGCAGTGATGCTTTCCCAAACCTCTCTGTGAGCAGGACTGTGCCAGAAGCTGGTGAAGATGCAGGGAGCTGTGCCATCTCAAGGAGCCGCCTGGGAAGTCACACAGGGGTGTTTCAGAGGGGATACCTCAATAGCCAGCACTGGTCTAGCAGGACTGCCAGCACACAGCAAACTCATGGGCCTCAGACCCCAAAAATCAGGACATGTGTCCCCAGGGAACTGCACAGCAGGGGTGGAAAATGCTGACCTCAAGCGCCCACATGGGCTTTGGTGCTCCCAGTTGGTGGTGATGCAGTCACAGCTAAACAAAAGTCAGCTTTTGAATTACAGAGCAGAGAGCCCGCCCATTCCTCACCTACGCCCAGCAGCTAAGCTCACCCACGTGTTGTTAAAACCATGACACCATGTTCCAGGCACACCCCTGGAGCCTGGGAGAGCTGAGTGAGCAGAGCCCCCTGGAAAGCAGGGTTGGGACCAGGAGCCAATGCTCCAGGAGGAGCCTTAGTGCTGGAGCCTGAACGTGGGAGCTGTCTGGCAGAGAGCTGCTTTGCTTTGCCTGACAAGTGCTCTCACCTTCCCCCCAACCCCAGGTCCTCAAGCAGGGAATTGTTTCACCAAACTCTGCTCTCAGGGCTGGTCCCAAACCTGCCAGCTGGAGCAGCTGCCTTTGCATGCTGAGGAGCTTTCCCAAACCAAACTGCTGCTGCTGGAATGGCCAAGGAGCACAACAACCCCAGCCCTGTCACACACAGGAGGCTCTCTTCTCTCTCTACACTCTCCCAAGCAGCACCATCCCAGCCTTCTCCTCCAGCAGACAGCTCAGCTCTGTGTCCCCAGCCCTCCAGCCTTCCCCTCAGGATGCAGCCCCCTTACTTCTCCCCTGCCTTGCACTCTACAGGCACGAGCATCCATAATGCTTTCCTGCTTTTGGGGGGAATGCAGCTGCTTTATAAACATCCCTGTCTCTTCATGAGGCTGGGCAGTGGTGCCTCTGGCTGCCAGGGTCTCTGCCCCAGGGCTGGGGTTTCTCCCTCCCCTCCAGCCCCTCCTGGCTGACACATCTGATCGAGGCTTGGCAGCTTCAGCCTGTGCACGTTTGTGTGTCAGTGCAGGCACCAGCCTGGCTGGCAGCAGGCAGGCAGTGCCCCCCCAGCAGTGCTGTGAGATCTTCGCAGCCACCCTGAAGCTGCCAGCCTCAAAAGCAGCCCTGGGTGAAGCCTTGCTCCAGACAAGGTTTATTTCCAGGCTGGTTTCATCAGTAAGGAGGCCTGAGAGAGCGTTTTGCCCCTCCCCATGGATGTGTTCTTGCTGTCCTTTCTTCAAGTTGCATTGAAATTTGATAGAAAGGGTTGCAGTCTCAGCTATCCTAAGGTCCAGGACTTACATCCTGTATTTCCACAAATGTGAGTAAGCAGATAGAGGATTGAGACCCCCACCATCACACTGGCCTTTGCTCAGCTGCCACCAGGCAGCTACAGCTCTCCAGGGCACAGTGAAGTATGTCCTCCCTCCCCACAGGGGCATTTTTAATCAGAGGCTTCAGCTTGTTCATTTCTCTCTGGGTCACTGCCACCAGTGGGGCCCTCAACCACAAACCATGACCTCTGTGTTGCAGTGAGAAAAGGTGAGACATCACCCAGCAGGAAAACACTCGAGCTTGAATGTTGCCACAGCAGAGGAATCGGGAGCAGAAAAATTGAGGACACCAGTGTGATTTCACATATTTAACCTCCTGATAATTCCCTCTGTCTGTATTACCTCTCAGCTTCCAAATCCTCAGTTCTGCTCAGAGAGAGGGAGATTTCTCTCAAGGCTTTAAATCTTGGGATTAGGTTGCCAGGAAATGCCTGTCCAGGTCACACTGATAGGCTGTCTAGTTTGGTCTTCCACTGTAGCCATGGGAAAGAACACACAGGGTCGACCACTCCTGGGTTCTGTCCCCAACATCCTCCTACAGCTCCCATCCTTTCAAAGCCACTGGTGTGAGAGGGCACTTCCCATCCCTTGGAGTACCCCAGTCCTGAGCCTGTTGTCCTCAAATGCCTCTCACCCTGCCCAAACCTGCTGGGGCTGCCTGCCTCCAAGGGGCAGAGACCCAGATGTCCATGACCTGCTGCATGAAGATGTTCTTCCTCTTGTAGCTCCTTCCAAAGAAGTGTAGGAGTTTCAGTGAGTGTCTCACGGTGGCTGTGCTGCAGGGTTGGGTGAACAACTCCCTGTTTGCAGCCTGTGGGCTTAGCAAACCTCGTTGGCATTCTTTGACAGCCTCCTCCTCTTCAAAAACTGAAGTATTTTCACATCCCTCCACTTTCAAAGGACACAATTAGGGTCACGTGAGCCTAAACTACATCCCTGAAAATGCCAATATAGCCATATCTAATTCCCTACCCTTGCCTTAATATTCAGGTAGTAGCCCCAGTTGAAGGCAAAGAACATATCCAAGGTGGCCAATGAGACACATCTGTGGAGATGTGGGAGGACTCAGCCTGAAAATCACTGTGAAACTGGTGTAGGTCTGGCATGCCCCCATCAGTGATAACCAGGAGGCAGCTCTAGGTCTAGCTCATGAGTCTCTGACTGTGAGGACATAGAAGGTTTTAAAAGAAGTGAGACAAAGCCATTCTGAACCCTGCTGCAAGACTGGAAGCGTGGCACGAACAGCTTGTGCTGGTGCAGCGCGGTTTCAGTTGCTTGCAGTTTGTGTCAAGGTTTCACATCACACCACAGGGCTCTCTCATCGCCTGTGGCCTGACATTTCTAGAGCAGGCAGAGGCAGCAGTGAGCATTAGTGCATACAGAACAGGCTGGAGATATTGTCTGGATCTCCAGATGGGTTACACGAGGCAATTAAGAAACTCTGAGCTGGCTAGACTTCTATGTCAATGAAAAGCAAGGAAAAAATTCAGTAGCTTGTTGGCTTTTCCCTGCACCTCAGGCCTTTGAAGGGACAGAGGTCACTTCACAGTGGTTCTTTCCTGGACAGTCTTCAAAAGTTTTGGTCCTTCCTTGATGGGTTCAGCCATGCTGCAGTGATATCCTTGATAAGGAGACAACTCTGTCACCAGGAAACCTCTTTTTCCAGGCTGATATTTAAACAAAGGTGTTTCATGTGTATGCAGGGTGTGGAAGAGAAGCAGAGGGGTCAAGGAGAGGTGTTTGTGCAGGGCTGCTAAGAGAGATTTACCCTGGCAGTGAAAAGCTTGCTGAAGGCAAGCTTGTGTGTTAACAGACAAAGAGGAACACAAAATGAGATGAAAAGTGAGCTAAGGAATATAAACACCAGGGAGCTGACAGCACTCAAAGACGTGGTGTGATCCTACAGCAGCCCCTCCACCATCTTTGGCCATGCTGGGACAAACCAGCCATAACATGGAACACCCTACACTCCCTTGCTTCTTGCAGTGCTTTTATCTGTGTGACGTGAAGGTGCTGCAGTAGCCGGGGCTCAGCACCAGGGTCCAGCAGTTGTGGCCAGCAGAATCCCCCTACACCTGCTGGCACCATCCTGGTGGATTCAGACCTCCCTAGGAATTCATGAGTCCTGAGGATCTGAGTGCCTCCAACAGTGAAAGGTTTTAAAAACACTTGCAGCCAGAGCTGTGGCCAGAATGCTGCCCTTGGAAAAGCTTTGGGGAAAAAACCATCCCAGAATCACGTCAAAATTATATTAAGAACCCCCAAACTTTTGTAACATGTCAAGCTCCAAATTAGCCATCTCTCCAGCTCAAAGCATGTGAAATTCTCTCCTGTTCTTGGAAGGGGAGCACCCCAGGGAGAAGCAGATCAAGAAATCCTTAGAACCACTAAGGACGCCTCAGCAGGGATCTACCTTCAAGGGCACGAAACTTTACTGCCTGGGGAAAACCAGCAGGTCTCAGCCTGGGGGCAGTGGTCAAAATGAGTGATGTTCTTTGAAGCCCAGAAGAGGGACCTGAGCTGTAGGTGTGTGCTATGCTTGCCCAGGACCATCAACCTGCCCAGGATGAGCCCAGGCTCCTCTCAGGTTCCACTGAGCCACTGAGCTGCTGAGCACCTCATCACTGCTGGCCCAGTGTCTCCAATGCAGAGAGGTTTTCTGTACAGACACACAGCTTTCCCAGCTCACAACCACAGACATTCATCCCTTTCCTTGAAACAGATTTGTATGCTGAAGCTGAGGAGGTCTGCAAACCAAAACGAGCAGGGCACCTCTGGCCTTGGTGAAGCACGTGGCTGATGGCCAGCAGTATGTCAGAGTGGCAGAGAAGTGAAAGCTGTCATTACGTGGTATTTGAACAGCTCATGATTTAACTTGCTTGTGCTCTGCTGCAAATCATAAACCCACAACCTCAGCCAAAACTGAGGGATTTGAAGGAACTTGGGGACTCGGGAGCAGCAGAAAACCTGGGCCAGAACAGAAACATTACACCCAGTTCACCTTGCCCATGTGTAAAGTCAGCCATACCCCAAGTGCAGCAGCCCAGGGGTCCCGATGAGTAGCTCAGGGTGGGGAGAACCCCACATCCATATGCTGGTGTAAAGCCAAGAGTGACAACACTGCCACAGCAGAGATGGCAGGAATAAGGTGGAAAAAACATTTTTCATGGCCTTGACAGTGACCCAGAGTCCCACCACAAGAGGAATTGCTTTGGAAAGCACTCTCGCTGGGAATTTATGGGCGAACATGACTGTATATTTTACAGTACATTCTTATGGCCTCATCGGTCAATAATCTGCATTTAACTCAGTCCCTTCAGAGTGTGATGGGCCATAACGCTTGTGAAGCAGCTGCTACATGCTGAAATAATAATCAAGGAAGCAGAGGGCAGAGCTGATAATTGACTCTGCTAATGTGCAAGTCGGGACTTTGAGTTATTGATCAGCTGTGCTTCAGTGGCTCAGCAAGAGCCCAGTCCTCTGTGCTTGGAGGTTATCGACTCAGATGTTTCAGGAAGGGGGTACTCTCTACCCCTGCATGCTGCTTTTTTGGCTTGTCTCCTCCTCTGGGGTTTTTTTCTGCATTTCCCCTGGGACTGGTCTAGCACAGACCCTTGAAATTGCCTGGCAAAGCAGTCTTGTCCCTGCATCCAGCCTGCTGGTGTCCCACACACTCAGATCTTCAGCGTCAGGGACATAAACACACAGGGCTGAGGAGACAACAACTTTCACCTTCAGTACCTCTTTATAGCACCATCCTTTGAATCCATTGCTTCCTCCTTCAGGTCTTCCACCTACCTCTCCTCTTTCTTGAGTGACCTTCTTGAGCTTGGCTGCAGCTTTGGCATGTTTCTCCCTGTCCCCAGAGGTTGCCATGGCTGATCAAGGCATGTCGCTGACACCTCATCCCACCCCAGCACTGACCACCTGCTCTCCCATGTCCTGGCCAGTGTCAGAGCCACAGTGATAAGCTGCTTCCGCTGATGTTGGCCAGATGTCTGCAGCCACATCTCGAATATGTACTTGCAAAAAGCCTGCCAAAAAAGGTAGCTAAGTTATGTCAGGCGGTTCTTCTTTTCAGCTGGCTCACTGGTTTGTTCAAAGACTTGCAGGAATGCAGGAAATGTGGTTTCCTTTTGCAGAATCTCTGCAGGTTGCACCTCCGAGCAGTCTTACCCATGTAAGTTTCATGGCCAATTCTCCTAATTTGCTAGGCATTGCATTCATTTGCATGCATGTCAAAGAGACCTGTAATTCTCCAGATCAGCCCAAGAGCTGATACAAATGTGAGTAAAACATTCTCCATTTTTTTCTTTTTTTTTTTTTTAAAGTGTGTGTGGGGCCCTTTTTTCTTCAATGAGAGAAATATTTCTTTTTGAGATATGGCCCTTTCATCCTCATGCTCCCCAAGACCTCTTGGCTGTACACCATCATGACCTGGAAGCTTAATGACACTTACTGGTTGCTCCAGCTCCTCCTCTCTGTCTCTGATGCTATTTGCTCCTGGTGCAGAAAAGGGCAAGATCTGAGTAAACACCTCCAGAACCATCTTCAAAGTGGTTACTGATGTGAAGGAATTATTCAGCCCTTCAAGAACATATTTAGTTTCCTTAATTGCTCTATTTTAAGTACAGGTGACTCAATCCTCAAATATTTAAGCAGTCTTCCCGATATATGGGTTACTTGGGAAATCAATGTTTTTACACCTCTAGGTTTCTGCATGCTTAAACCCATTTTGATCTTCTAAGAGTGGTAAAAAAATGTTGTCCAGTGAAGAGCATGAAAAGCTTAGTCTGAGTTGTCCAAAACCAGATGTGAAATGCTTTGAGCAAGTGCTTTCAGAACAGTCTAAGGATTCGGTGGAGAGAAGTAAAAGAAGATTCAGTGACTGAAATTTAGAGGCAGAAAAGCCATGTGCTCTTAGCGGGGGAAGGTAATTATGCACTGTAGTTCACCCCTAGAGGAGGGCTGGAGACACTCCATCTTAACTTCATCACTGCAACATTATTGAGACCTAGCACAAGGTATCCAAGTGAAAAGCCAAAACATTCTGGCAGCTTTGCAAGGCTAACCAAGACCCAAAAGCTGCGAGCTCTCAGTACAAGCTTTCAAAAAGTGGCCCAGAGGGACGTGACATGTGGCCTGGTAACAGGCTGGGGAAACAACCACAATGCTGAGCAGCCTGTCAGGTGGCAGCTGCAAGTCCCACCACAAGTGACAGCTGGTGGTGGTGGCAGTCAGTGGCACTGGGTGCCAGTCTAAGCTGCTCTCCAGCTCCTGGCACACGCAGCTGCCGAGGCTGGCCAGCCCAGTGGCCGGGTGACGAGCCCCTGAGCAGCACTGTGGTGCCCAGGCATGTCCAGGGGTAAGAGGTGCTGGACACTAGCCCAGGGGACACAGGACCTGTGCCTGGCAGGGCAACAACCATGAGCTGTGAGCCCAGCCACGGTGAGAGCCAGGGGCAGTGCTGCAGGATGGAGACTGTGCCTCCCATTGTGCCCCCCGACCCAGTGGCACTGTCTCTGAGCTCTGGGTTGAGCAGATGCTCTTCTAGGCCTAGACAGAGCCCTGCCCAAGGCCAACAAAATTTTTCACTCTTGTGATTGCTCATGAGGCTGGAGGCAGCACCGATTTTCAGATATGAACCCTTTCAGCCTGTCAGGCTCCGGCTGATAATAATGTTGGTTTTGACCACCAGACCAAAAACCCATTGATTCTTTTAGATGGTGATTTTTTCTAGTTCTGCCATGGTTTGGTGATTCTCAGCATCTTGAAGCAACAAAGCATGGTTTTAATTTGAGTTTCTTGTAGATCTCCCTGCAGCCTTTCTCTCCATTTCTTAACCAGACACCACAAAAAGGCCCTCATTTCCTTGGATCACTCCTTACTGCCCTCTGGGTCATGGCTCAGGGGCCACTGTCACAGGTCTCCAAGCCACCCTTCTTCACTTCCTCTTGAACAAGAGTCAAAAAAAGAGGCTCATCCTCTTTCATTTCAAAGGAAAATGTGGGATTCAAGAGCTAACTGAGCTGGTAACAGCTCTTGGACTTCAGGTGGAAGTCTGGCACTCCTCCGTGCCCCCCATCCTACCTCTTTGCAGGGAGGATGGCACAAGCTGCATTCCCCAAAATCTCACTGCAGAGTCCAAGCATTGCTTCCATCAGGTGATAGGTGTCCAATGGACTCTGCTTCCCCTCTGTCTGCAGAAGAGGAGCAGGACAGCTCCCAATTCAACCACAGCCTGCTGGATGCTGCGGGATGTGCCTGTTTCCAACAGCACTTCTCACTTTCCACGTTGTCTTTGCAGCCAAATTTATCTATTGCCAGATGTTGCTTACCTTGCTGAGTCTGCAGCTCATGCAGGTGCCAGATTTTCATATGGATTTGCAGCAAAAAGTTGACAAGCCTTTTGCAAGGTTTGCTGTTGCTGGCAGGGTGCTGAGTTGCAGCAAGGGAAACAGGAAGGCTTTCGTTCTGCTCACTCCCATGATGCATGAAAATCTAAGAGAAAGCCAGGCAGGCAGGAAAGTGATGGCTCCATATGGAGGTTTAGGATGCCAGGGGTCAGCTCTGCCACTCAGAGACGTGGAAGATGGGGGATTCTGAAAAGAAAAATGGCATTTTACAAGCATCAGGAAAATGCTTTCCAAATGCCCATGCCAGCTGGACAGAGCCTTGCCTGGAAGATGTGTAGATAGAGGGCCTGCAGCAGCAGATTTGCAAGGCAGAAGCCACAGTGCGTGCTGTTGGCCTCCCCCAGCCCCCACTTCCCATGGGAAAGGAGAAGCTGCTTCTCTGCAGGGCTGGGAGGTGACACATCATGGTGCCTTGGGGTTCCTGTTGCATCAAAATCTTCCTGACCCATGTTGCAACTGCTCTGCCCACCTTCAGTGTGCAAACAAGCCCTGGCCCCCGTGGCCAGTGGCCAGCTCCCCTCTCTGCAGGGGGATCTCGAGATGGCAGTGGCCCTGCAGTGACACCAACCCTGCAGGGACACAAACCAGCTGCTCCCTGGGCTTCTGGCTGCACAGGGGGACTCAGAGGGCCAGGGGGTCTCAGTGGACAGGCTGAACATGAGTTTGGAGTGCAGCACTGCAGTGACAAAGGCAAATCAGACCAGGGGCTGCACCCACAGGGACATTGCCAGCAGAAATACAGATGTGATTGTTCCACTCTCTGTTCTCGTCCAGATCACACCTGCATCCTCTTCTGGTCCCCACAACGCACAAAAAAAGTGTTGATAGAGTGGAAAGGGGCCAAAGGACGGCCACAAAGATGAGCAAAAGGCTGCAGATCCTTCAGGATGAGGAAAAACTGAAGTAACTAGGTCTTTTCTTCCTGGAGTAGGCTTGGGGAGGAACCTCATCACAGTTCTGCAGAACCTAAAGGGTGACTACAATTTAGACAGAGCTTTTCTCTTCACGAGGAGCAACATGGAGAGGGTACAAGTTGTAGGAGGAGAGATTTCATCTTGATATAACAAATATGTTTTTTACAGTGAGAACAATCAATCACTGGGAATGACTCCCCAGGGATGTGGTGGAGCCTCATCGCTGGAAGTTTTCAAGATGTGACTGGACAGGGTGCCAGAGAATCTCATCTACCCTCTCTCTTTCCCATGAAAGGTTGAACCAGATGATCTTTCAAGGCCTCTCCGTGCTTCTGATACTGGTCCCATCTGCAGACTCCAGCTTCCCTCCAGGCCCTTGCCCCTCCTGACCCCTGTGCAGGCCCCCTCCCAGGCATTTCTCCTGCTACTCAGGACACTGCCTCCATCCATCCCTCCCAGAATTCCCTCCCCTGCCTCCTACTAAAGGGAATCATGGCTGTGCCCTGACCAGACAGCACGTGCCCTTGACAGGAGGAGCATTGTCTCTGCTTGCAGACCCCTTTTCTGCTTCTTTTCTCCTGCAGAAGAATTCAGTCCTTTGCTTCTCCTCTCACCTCCTCCTGAAAAAGCAGAGAATGAAAGGGGAGACAAAACCTGCCACTTTGTTGTCCATATCAGAAGGGTGCAGGGAGTGGAAGAGGATGTATTTAAGAATGCACCTGAAGGATTTTGGATATCCCACCCACATCCCCATTCAGCTTTTGGATCCAGAGTGTCATTTATCCTAATCTGTGCTTTGCATTCACAGCAATCACCCTTCGCATGAGATCACACCACTCCTACACCACAGCAGCACACAAATCACCAGTCCCAAGCCTGTCCCAAATAAATCACAGCTAATCTACTTATTGTAGAGGAAAGGGCACAAATCACCCTTAGACCAAAGGGACCAGGGAAGTGTAAAACATGCCCAACATGGAAAACACAGACTGCAGCTACAGGGCAGCTCCCAGGATTGGTGGGATGGTGGTGTGGTTACCAAATGTGTGTGTACACATTCCCACTGCCCAAAATGCCCTGCCTGAATATGGAAACAGCCCCCCTCCAGCTCAGCAAGGAACATTTCTACACTGGAGCTTCTGACCTCTGTCATATCAACAGGTACCAGATGTGGGGATATTGTTCTAGATGCTTCATCCCACACTATGGCATCTGCAAATGGGATGGAGGCAGAAAAGTCTGATCCCAACCTGAACCAACTGCCTCAATGGTTCAGAACAAGGTTTTGGTCTCAACCCATTACTAAAAGCTGGACAGTCCAGAGTGCCTTACCAGCCTGCTGAGGAAGCAAGTGCAACAAGGAGAGAAATATGAATCCTGTTTCTGTGCCAAAAGTGAATTCAATTTTGGAGAGAAACTGCATATTCAGTGCAGCGCATCCAGTGATCTCTCAGCTCCAGTCTGCTCTTTTCCTTCCCTAACAGGATTTTCCCAGCACTACTTACCTCATCAGCCTTTCCTTGGGACTAAGCCAGGAATCCCAGACAATCTGTCCTGTTGCCTCCAAACAACTTTCTGTCTGTCACTAACAGGTCTGCAGCATCCATATGTCCTGTGGCCTTCAGTGCTAAAAACAGTCTTAATCTTCTTCCTCAACACCAGTTATCAAAATATCTGAGGCAGAAATAGATGCTAAATTTCAGATCATTAGCAGAAAACAGAACCAATTATGAAAAAAATAGCCAAGAGTAAGAGATCTTGCACTGGATTAAAAATAGATTGGTTTTATCCATTCTCACTGCTTTAGCTGAGCATGCAAACTGCAGGCTTTGCAAGTTCAAAGGGGAAATGTGTCTGGCTAGGGGGCCAGCAGAGCTGGTCTGTGTGGGGATGTACTCACCTGACTCAGATCTGAAGCACAGAGAAAGGTGTGTGCAGCTCCACAGCTTGTGTTGTGGGCCTGGGATGCCTGGCAGGGGGCACCTGGCTGGGGAGTGGGCAGGGTTGGCTTCTGCACTGGGTGCCCATCTCTGCTGGGCATGTGGGGCCAGAGGTCTGAGGAGGCAGCAAAAGGGGAGCAAAAGTTGCTTTTCCCATGCAAATCTGTTCAACATTTTGGTCTCTGACATAGGTCATGGCCTCCTCAGGGATTTGAAATCATCTGAGAAGAAAAGCTGTCCATTAGGCTCCCCTCAGTGGTTTTGCTGCAGGAATGTAATATCCTCTGACAACATCCTTCCCTCACACCTTGAAAAGCGTGGAGCTGAAAACCACCACCAAAGCAGAGGCATACCTTCTGCCACCACTGATGTGCCCTTTTGATGGTACCAGCGTGGCAGGCACTGAATAAACAAAAAATCTGTCCCAAAGCAGGGAGGAGGAGGAGGAGGATGGAGGATGCCAGGAAAGCGAGCATGGCTCTCAGCAAGCACAAGGAAAACCAAGTCTCCAAGAGATGAAGTGTGTCTTCCATCTCCCTGTCAGGGGAAATTTTGAGAAAGAATGCTTTCCAGCTGTAAGGGAACATTGAAGCTCAGTGGTGCTAGGGGACACTTTCAGCTGCTGCTGCTGCTGCTGCTGCTCCCCTGCTAAGGATTTGGGCTCCAGCACCAGGTTCACCATCTGTGACCATCACCACCCCAGGGCAGGCAAGAACCCCCTGCAGCCACAGCTGGCCTGGTGGGTGACAAGCAGGGGAAATGGTTCATCTGGACCCAAGCAAGTCAAGAGCTTCCACATTAAGATGGAACATTGACATGAACATTATGTGAAGATGGATTGTTTAAATGCCTTGAGAGCTTACTTTGGCTGGGACAAGCACAAGGGCTCAGAAAAGGGGAAAAAAAAATTAGATCCAATTTCCATGAGGATTATTTGTTCTGCATCATCTCAACAGAGTCCCAAAGCACTATTAGCACTAGGCTTAAGTTCATTTTTTGGGCTTTGCTGCTGGGGAATGCTTGGAAGGGGGTCTACAAATATACATCTCCCCAAATAAAAAGCTGGAAGAAGATGTGAAATTATGAAGGAATAAGAACACGGAAAGTCTGCATGAAAAAGAGTAGCTGCAGCTTGGCTACACAACAGCTTCATCTATTCCAAGTACTGCAAATGGAAATAAAACTCTGAGTCAAACCTTATTTGTCCTGTTAATTCAGCTAAGAATAAAGTCACAACACAGGGGGGAGAAAAAGATATACAGAACAGCCTTAAATAGCTTAAACTAAACCAAATCATTTAGCAGAACACACTTACAATAAGAGCAATTAGCATGCAAAATATTAAGAACCTATCCTGTCTTTAAAATATCTATGGGCCACAAACAGAGGTGCACAAAAGACAGATTATGAGCAAATCTCAACCTCTTATACCATCACTTCTCAAATTAATTATCTGATAATCACCATGGCATTCATTTACAGAATAAGTATCCCATTTCAAATTAAACCTGCATGTAAATAGAAAAAAAAAGTTAATTAACAAAACAATAAAGTACCCAGCAATGTAAAAACTCTGCTGACTCCACTCCCCAGAAAGTGGCAAGAGTCTGATGGAACTTTGTGCTGAACTCTCAGATTGAGGCACTGGGGCCTACACTTCTGGCAGCAAAGCAACACATGCTGTCATAAAAAATAAGTTGCAAGTTTGTCAGTGACAAGGAAGCACGAGAAAACCTGGATCCCACTTCAGTGCAACTTATCCTTATTTCTACCTCCATCAAATAAAGCACATAAGCCTCCATGGAAATCACACACTTGCATCTTGAACTGAATAGGGATAAACAAAAAACATGCTTAAATATTTTGCAGAATTAGATTCACAATCTTAATTTCATACTGCAGTCATTCATTCTCTGAAAAATCTGTTTCTATGGAAACTTATTTTGGATCCAGCAGAGAGATTTTCCCTTTGATTCTCACTGTTAGAGTCAGTCTTTTCTCTTGTCTCTTTCTCTAGAGATATTCTAAAAAACAGATTTCCTATTTCTTTGCCTGTTTCACAGCAAACCACTATCTCTAAGTTCCCTCATTTGTTAAGCAGAAAAAATTCTCTACTATCTTATTGTGATAGTGTGAAGTCCTTGAATGCTGTAGAAAAAGAAAGGATAATGGATAATCTAAAAGCTTCATCGTGCCTAGTGGCTTACAGATTAACATGATTTACTGTACTGAAAGGGAATTCTAATGCTTTTAAAAGCGTATTTAGGAAAAAAACCCAAAACTGCTTGCCAGCCCTCCCTGTGCCCTGGCTAGCTGTGCTGTCCTTTATGGGGAGGAGGAACAGCCCTTCATGGAAGGTGTGAATGCTCCCCAGGTGTACACAGCAGCAAAATTATGTTTTTGTCTTTATTTCCTGATGACTCTTTTTGCTGTCTTGGCTGCTCTGATCATCGTGCAGCTGTTACATAAACCTGGCTATTCTCACATGAAGGTTTTGCTTCTGAATGACAGTGGTCAGCTCAGACCCCATTGTTTCACACAAGACTGGTTAATTTTTGCCACCATGTCTCACTTTACAGCCACCTACACAAAAGTCATCTTCTTCTTCATTACCCAGCCACTCAGTCTCATAGCACCCTGTGAATTTCATCAGTCAGCCCTTGCTGCTAATGCCTTGATTAACTTAATATTATCTTTCTTTGTTTAGCAATCATCCTCTTTTCCAGCCCATTTCTGCGTTCTTTGAGCAGCACTGGTCTCATCGCTGGTGACCCTCCCTTTTCTGTCAGAACCACTTACTTTCTTTTCTGCCTGGTATTTTTAACAAATAGCTTAGCCCTGTGAGGAGCTGCCAGTTTTGTCCTGTTGTTACTTAGTTTCTGTAATAACCCTGGACATTGTGGAGCCTCTTTTGGATCCACACAGACTACAGCCACAAGATTTTTCCCATTCGCATGCTGACTCCTTCAAAGAACCTCACAGATTTGTGAGCCTTTTTCAACAGCCAGACCATTTCTTTGCTTAGTGCAGAGGTCAATCCTTCCTGCAGGTCCCTCAGATTTCTCATGTCTGCCTGGTCAAGTGCAGCATCTTGCAGAGACACCCAAACATCTGAATACCCACAGGAGGCATACAACAAACTCCAGGCACATCCTAGGACCCAAAAAAGCCTTGTGTTAGTAAGACTATAATAAATATCCCTTTAGACATTCATTCTTCAAAACAATTCAGCTCTTTCCCCAAAAGCCTTGTGTTAGTAAGACTATAATAAATATCCCTTTAGACATCCATTCTTCAAGACAATTCAGCTCTTTCCCCAAAATAATCTCAAGATGATGCCATTGTCCAGTATCAGCTGCCAGGTCACCACTTCTGGATTAATGACTTTATCCCCAGGAGCCTCTGGGTCTGTCCCAGAATATCTTTGTCAGTTGTCTTGCTCGAGTTCAATTAAATGCCCAAATGATAGCTCAAAATGAACACCACCTAACCTCCCATACCTTTGCCTCACCTGGAGAACGCCCCAAATTGACGTTCATGCTCTGAGACCAAAGAGCAGGATGACCTTGCAGGATGTGTGCCTTCAAACGTGGCCGTGTGACACCAGGACAGCCTCCCAAGGACAGAAAGCAGGGGACACTGTGCCACACAGAGTTAGCCAGTGACATCCCCCTATCCTTGCTCCCCATCTCCGTAGCCCTTCAGTAATTCCTCTCGGAATTGCCTGCCTCTCCTAACATTACCAGGCAGCAGCGTACGTCCCACTTCATTAAGCCTGTAAGCCACTGGCTGGATGATATCTGACTCGCATCCGTTTGCAATTTAAAACGGGCATTTGCTTCAGATCAAAGCAGCAGCGGCAGCAGGAGCAGAAATTAGCATCTCGCAGCCTCTCTCTCCCCGGTTTCATTGCCAGAGTGTGTCTCCCTCATTACCAGGGAAATGAAATGTCTTTACAGTTCAGGCTGCCTCTCTGCCTTTTTATCCCGCGGCCACCGCGTGAGGCATTGCCGCCACATTTAACATCGATTGGTCATGGCCCTTCTCTTTCAAATGGGACAGTGGACCTCTCCTCCCTATTAGCATCCCACGAGGGGGCTGGGAGGAGTCACAGCCCCTCCTGGTATGCCATACTGCTTCCAGCATTCACCCATTATTTCCCTCATGCTTAAAATAATGATAAAACCAGTGTTCTCCCCCCAGCAGGTCAATTTCCACACTTAGTCGACAGCCCTAGAAATGAAAGTTCCTCTCACCCCTACAAGGAGTAGGTACAGCACAGGTACACACATTAATCTTGTCAGTCCCACACCACCACAACCAGAATCTTTCCTGGGGAGTGCAGCTGGCTAAAAGGACACTGAGCTGGTTCCTCCTGCCTGCTGTGGCAGCAAACGGAGCCAGATTCCACCCTAGCACCTCTCACCCATCCTTCCCACCTTGAGCCTGACAGCTGTACTGCTTCTGCCCTGCAAAGCATTACTCCTTTCCTGCCCTGTGCAACTGCAATTCAGTGTAACAGCAACTATAACATTAACTATGTAATGCCATATTATCCTCTAGAGGAAAGAGGGAGGAGCAGGTGATTTGAGAAGGACCAAAAAATCCAAAGACCAAGGCCAAAGGACACACAAAACAGGCAGGGGCTGCAAGAACCAGCTGGAATGCAAAACAGCATCAAGTGAGACCAAAGCACATAATAAATACTGCTTCTTTTATTTCCAGTTTTTAAATATTTTATCACAGGAAGAAAACTGAATGTCAGATTTCCAAACCAACTCAGAGTTAATAGGAAGTAATGAAGAGATGCTGCTTGAGGGGGGGGGGGGGGTGTGCATCCCAGGACAACTCCAGGCCATTTGTTTGGAATAATTTATTAAAAGTTTGGCAACCTTCCTCAGCAGCCTTGTCCTGGCAGTCCAGGACAGCACACTGCTCTTGTGCCCTCTGCTCCAGGGCAGCAGGGCAGGCCAGGAAACCCTGAGCCATCAGCCACAAACTATCCTCTTGCTTGCAAACCACTTCCCTCCACTTCTGCACGGCAACCAGCTCATCACCCACCCTCTCTTGCCAAAAAAGGTCCTCAGTGCAGGTGAGTCACTGGTATGATCCTCTGTCCCACTGCATGTTGGATAAATCACTGAGCACGGGCTTTTTTCCTGCCCAAATGCAGGTGCCTTAGGAGCATTCCAGGAAGGACACACAATGCAGGGGTTATATTCCCATCCATCCTACCCTCACATCATCCATCCAAGCTGCAGGAGGGTGCTGCTCTCCAGCTGCCTTACAGTTTCCATACCTTCCTATGAAAACCTTCCACACACAGCACAACAGTTCTGGTTTTTTACAGCCCCATGCAACCACTTCCCAGTGGATCAATTCCTCATGGACCAAGCCCTCCATTGCCCTGTGACCCTTTTAAACTGCTTTAAAAAACTGTGGAAGGACCCTGGATCCCCCTGCCACATGCTGCCCTCACACAGAGCATTCATTCCCTGGGCAAGGGCACACAGGGGGGACAGGGGGCAGCACGGGCACTGCTGTGCTGCTGCACCATTTTCTCCCCTTCAAGTGGGGAATGTAACAGCTAAATATATATTTTATCAGCTGTTCTAATTTATATCACAAGCTGAATTTGAACAAAAGGTGTTGATGGGGAGGGTGAAGGCGGTCAAGAGCTTCAGCAGCAAAATTGACACCTTCCCCCTGTCCCACCAAGTACCACATCTCCCTCCCTTCTCATGCATTTACCACAGCTGACAGAATTGTTCAGTTTAAAAACAGGACAGTTTTGGAGCTTTGGCTGTGATAAGTTACAACTCTAAGTTCACTCATGGAAAAAAATACATCCTAAACATTAAGTCAGCTAAAGGTTTGGCAGTGACCCAGCAAAGCCAGAAGAAAAAAAATAGAGGAAAAAGCCCACCGCTGCAAAAACACACATTCTCCTTGCAGACCCTTTCATCAAGGCCCTAGGCACACTTACAAACTTAAATTAAAAACCTCTACACCTGCATGAAGAGAAAGCTGCTACTTATGGGGCTCTGGTTAACTGAGCAAAAATGGCACAGAAGAAGAAAGTGCCCTGTTGATGGAGAAACCTCTCTCTCTCTGCCAGCCTTTTCTCCCAGTCCATCAGACAAAAATCTCATGTTGCAGCAGTCTGCAGCTTTTTGTGTGCAGATCAGATGGCAGGAAAGATTCCTCCACAGACCTGCCATGGGCTCCTGAGGCAGCTGAGTGAGGGAGACTGCACAGTTCTGGGGAGTGCACCAAACCCAGGTGACTCAGAGAGCTCACACAGCTTTTGGAGATTGACCCACACATGTGACTGCTACAGTAGGGTAGGGGCTGTCCCCAGCACTCTGGTAATGAGTAGCAACCTAAATAATTCAGATTTTTGACTAAAAATATGGTCTTGATGAAGTTCATGCTAAGCCACATAAAGAATGGGCTGTCAAGCCACCTATTAGTAGTTTGCTGTGGTAATATCTGAGGAGGTGTGAGATACCAAATGAGGCAAATAGGGCAGGCAAGATTATATTTAAAAATAAGTGGAAACTGAGCATCATCTTTTTAACTATAATCCCTAGGGAGATGAAGGGACAAAGTACTTAAAAGTACTAAAAAGAATGCAAGGAAAAAAAACAACCCACTACTAGTTGTTTGTTTTGAACAAAACCAAAGCAGACCTACCTATCTCCCTTGCAATGAGACTGAAAACCTTGTGGGAAGGGATAACAAGCAGGCATCGTATATTCTTGACTTCACCAAGGTTTGTAGGCTCCCAAGGTATTCTTGGGCAAACAAAGGAAACAATCCAAATGAAAATCTGGATAAACAGCACAAAATTAGCAGATTAGCTACGTGCATAGATTTATTATTAACAGTTGATAGAGAAAAGCAGTTCTTTCTTCCCTTTCCCATGCCCTTACACATCTACATCTCCTTTCCATATCCCCTAAACACAAACCAGGCACCAGGTGGCCAGCTCACACTGCAGCCTTCCCTTGGTGGCCTGCCTCCTCTCCTTCATCCACCTACCACTTTCCATGAAACCTGTAGGAGTTTAATATCCCGGGAGCATCTGCTTCTCTGTCAAACAGACGGAAACCGGCCCATGAGTAAAGCTTTACCGAGACAGGGCTAAGACAGCAACATCTTCCACAAACTGGTGCTGAAAGCTGCTCAACACCCCCATGAAAATGGGGCTGCAGTTAGACAGGAAAAGCCAGCAGCCTGAACACACAGTGGAGACACAACCTGCTAGACAGCAAATCTGCAGGAGAGGAGCCTGATGGTCACGAGCCAAGCACAAACAGTGCCGCGCCGTCACACGCAAAGAGGAAATCAAACATCCCACTGGGATGTGTAAACGGGACATAACCCACAAGGCAGGGGGGAAACCTCTGCAGAGAGCCCCACATGCAGCTCTGAGCACTCACGCTGTGGGAGAGGCAGCTGGGGTCAGGGCAGCAAAGGGAAAAGCTGCACGGGGTCCAGAAAACATCCTGCAGGGAAAGACTGAGCAAGCTGGAGCCAGACAGCACAGACAGAGGTGGCTGAACAGGGAAACAGGAGCAGATGTGTGCAAAAACTGAATTTTCAAGGGAGTGAAGCACCTGCCAGTTCTTCAGGATAAAGTCAGGCAGCTTTCCTAATTGCAAAGAAAGTGAAAGAACAGATCATCTAGAGGGGCTGTGGTGCCTCCAAATCTCTCTGTGGTCACAGGAAGCAGGTCTGTAAGTGTCTGCTGTGGTTTCCATTGAGCTACTTTGGTCTGAGTACAGTGCATAGAGTGTTGCCCTGATACCTGATCCTACAACTCCCTGGGACCACATCCCATTTTGCACAATTAGGGGTGGAGTATCCCTTGGCTTATCAGGACTGGATAGAAATCTGCTTTCTTCTAAGCATCAGCCAGATATCTTTCAGGTAGCAGAGCTCCTCAGCCTTGAAAAGGTGAGCCTGAGCTGGATTCTAGGGTATAGAGGAGCTGCCCCACAAGCACACACATGGCTTTTTTTTATTATGTGGGACAACCTGGATGTGTCTAATACCAGGTCCCAGCTGTGCAGCTTCCTGACCCACAGACAGCCCAGGTACCAGGGGCTGGATGCTGTCTTCTCCTACAGCAGAAGCAAAGGAAGGAGCTGGAACTTTTTAGGCTCCTCTCCAAGATGGTTTGATGTCCACATCTTCCTTCTGGGATCCAAGACTCCATGCCGGTTTACTGGGTCAAAAGGATTTGGTTTTTTGTAGATGGCTGCGATTCCTCTGCTCTGGACTTCCTTCAGGTACAGCCAGCCTTGCTGAGTCCTCATGTTCCTGTGAGAGGTTTTGTCATGAAGACCCATTTCATTTTGGAGATGATGCTCTTTGGGCACAGGCACTCTCAGGATGTGAGGACAGAGGTGTCCAAGAGCTTCCCCAGCAAAGAGTGGGCAAAGGCAAGGACGATGACTTAAATGGAAACCAATATCCCACTTCCAGTCCTACCACGGGTTTTTAGGCTGGATACCATGTAGATTTTGTTGAGACACCTAAAATTAGTAGAAATGTAGTACTTTTGTGTCACAGTGCAGAAGGAGCTGTTTTCCCCCTTATTCCTGCAGAGGAATAACACCACTTCCATGCACAGTGGGAGATGCTTACTGAAGGGACCTCCAAGTGTACCACAACAAACAGAGCAGGCAATGGGTGAGTACCTAACCTAAAAGACAGAAACACTTGTTATGAAAACCCTATTTGCTTAGTAATTCCAAAGCTGTCTCATTCCATCAAAATCAAGCACACAATTTCAAGGATTTATTGCAAGAGCTACTACAAAACAATAAAAAGCCCCTCTGCAAGTACTCAGTCCTCCTCAGGTGTCCAGCTCTGCTCCTCCAAGTTACACCTGCCTCTAGAGACCAGCTAAGTTTTCTTGGCCTCTTCATTCCCTTCCAATTCCATCATCCATCCCGTGATGTTGCTCTTCTTGCTTTTCCTGAATTTGCAGTACCAGCAGAAGACAGCAAGGGCCAGCAGAAGGATCAGAACCAGTGGTAAGTATAAGATGAAGTTCAATAGTGGTGGGGATGAGCAGATTCTAGACAAAACAGTTGACTCTGAAGAAAAAAAGAAAGAAAAAGTGAGGCCCCAAGCTAGTTTGAGTTTCTCTTTCCTACTGTTATCTCTAAGAGCTATTTTCTAACACTTTTCTCTCAATCTTCAACAGCCACCAATTCTTAAGAATTCATAGAGGCTACCTGAGGAGAAAGGAGAGAGAAACCAGGTAATTTTCCTCAATTTCTTGTCTGGGGAGGTCAGATAAGGCCCTGGCTTGTTCATCTGAAACATCCCAACAGAAACAGCCCAGTTCTTCTGCTAACCCATTCCAGACTCGGCTCAGTAAGGAAAAGCAACACACTGCCTGACACCAGTGACAGTGGGATGAGGTAGAAGTCTGTCAGAGGCTGCACCACTGAGCAAGACGGGATAGGAGGAAAGCAAAGGAAACCGGATCAAGAGGTCCCTGTCCCTCCAGACATCTGCCCCTCCTTGTTACTGCTGATCTGCTACCATATTTCATCCCCAGTGAGCTGCAGGCAGCTGTGAGCACCATCCTCATCCCTGGCAGCTCCTGCAGAACAGCTCCCCAGCTGAGGTGGAGGCTGCTGGGTACTTCAAAGACACCTGCATCACTGGAGGAACACACATGCACACACATGGCCGCCCAAAAAATAAAAATTAAAAAGAGAGAGCGAAAGAAAAAACACCCAGCTAATCTTTTGTCTTTTGTGAAAACCACTTGGCAAAAACACTTATTCAAAAATTGGAGGAGAATTTACTACCAGTTACTGAGCAATTTTAGCAATGGTTTTTCCACCAGTAATGGGTAACCAGAGATAGAGGGAGCTGATGAAGGAGAAATCTTGCGTGCTAGAGAGCTGTGATGGATAACAGCAGTAACACAACAGCAGGGGGGATGAAGGGCTGTCAGTCCCTCTCTGTGCAATTAAATCCAGATTAGCTCTGCTGTAGGTGCAAAGTCATGAGAGAAGGCCCCATGCCTGGCTGCGGGAGCAGCAGGCAGAGGGGAGGGCTCTGCAGGGTCACTCTTTCCATGCTGGTCAGCTCTGGGAATTGCTGCAGAAGGCAGAACTTGTGTAGGCACCCAGGCTGGCTTCAGGCATGGCAGCTCCAGAGCTGAAGGTGAGTACAAGTGCAAGATCCTCTCAGCTGGGTGCATCATGATTGATTTCACAGTTTATATTTTTTTCCTCCACATGGGTCATCTGAGCCTCCTATTTTCCCAAAGCAGCAACAACTCCTGCCTATTACCTTCCTAAAAATGCTGCGTGCCCCTGACTAAAACCTTTGCTTTTATTAAGCTTCTGCATGCAGAACCCAGTCCTACCTCTGCACCCAGCATGCACCCTCACTCACCCCAAAGCAAAGAGAGGCTGTTTTTAGAGCCCTCGGGTTAGACAGACTTGCCAGAGAAGTCACACCAAGAATTTTTCCCCCAAAACATTTAGGTCCTGGCCCCAGCATGGCTCTGGGAGAGGAGGCACGCAGGGCGATCAGCCCCTGGCACCCAGCAGCGTTACCTGGCGGGATGGCGGTGAGCTGGGTGTACCCCGAGCGTGCCAAGGCCTGCACAGCCCAGTCCTTCCCCTCGCTCTGCTGCTGCCATTCCTGCAGCTGGCAGTAATATGCCCCAGCATCTCCCCTCTCCACGCTGCTCAGCGTCAGGCTGAAGTCGCCAGCGGAGGGGCGGCGGAGGAACAGCCTCGCCGCCAGGCGCTCCTCGGGGTACTCCACGGTGCCATCGTGCTGCAGGGACAGCAGGGCACTGTCACGGCCACCGCCCTTCACCTGGAACCAGGTGGCTGAGAGGTGTGAGCGGGCAGGGAGGGCTCCCTGCAGCTGGCAGGGCAGTGTGGCCTCCTCGCCCTCCCGCGCAGAGATGCTGTGGTTGGTTTTCTCCATCTGCAGCTCACGCTCTGGTGGGGGAAGAGTGCCAGCAGAAAGAGATGTTGTGGTGCTGTACAGCTGTAAAAACACTTCTGCCCGCACCCACAGGCTGACAGGAACCTTCTGGAGCAAAGTGTGAGGGATTGGAATGGCCTCCCACAGGCCCCTTGCTCCTGTGACTCATTCTCCTTCGGGTGTCGTGACTCCACCCTGCCCATCATCTCTGCCCCCGTACAGTAATAATTCCTAGCCCCTCCAAATAAGTGATAAAGGCATCTTTTGGACCAAAAGCTATTTAGGAAGCTGGAATTCTCTGATCCACTTTATTTAGGGCTGGAGGAGTGAGGCTGAGAGAGGGAAGAACTGAGCCAGGGAGACCCAGCATGCACCCAAGAGGTGCAGTGATTAGGGTGAGAGCAGCTGAACCTCCAGTCTTCTTCCTTAGCAGCAATGTGCTGCAGGGTAAGGAAAACCTAGTGTTTTCCTTCAGGATGCTCAGGAGCACCAGGTGAGGGCAGCTTCTCTATTCAGAGTGTTGCAAAACCACCCAAGTGCACCAGGTGTTGGAGGGAAAAGAAAAAGGCCACAATTCACTTTGTTATGAAGCATTCAACTACATCTGCAAAAATAGCAGCTCGGTTGGCTTGGGAGGATGTGGTAAATCTTCCTAATTCCCTATTTCCCTTTGAGAGGCACTGACAACTCCTGCCTCCCTAAGCCTCTGATCCAACACAGGAGCTGCTGCTTTTCCTAAGCCCTGCCAGCTTAGGAGAGGCCTGGCAGGGGCCTGTCATAAGTTGATCCAACCTTCTCCAGCAGCACCTATACAAGGGATAACACCTGCTCACCTGAGAGTTTGAACTTCAGCGTGGTCCTTCCCGATGTTCCCTCTCCAAGCTTGTACCAGCCATCCACCAGCCAGAGCCACTCCTCCACCACACAGTAGTAGCTGCCCTGGTCCCCCAGGTTTGCAGACAGAATCTGCAGCTGGAATATGTTGCTGGACACCCTCTGGCTCAGGAACCGGGACTTTTGTGCAGGAGAGCTGAATTCAGACCCGTACTCCAGTATGCTGCTGTAGCTGGCCCTGACAATTTGCAGGGGTTTTGTGTCTGCCAGAGGAGGCAGGAGGTACCAGGTAACAGCAAACTGTGAATTATTCTGGGCAAACACAATCCTGCACTCAATGGCTGCGTTGCTGCTGGCAATCTCCACAGAGCTGTCTTTCGTAGCAACCTGAAACTTGCTTTCTAAAATGGAGAAACAAAACAGTCGTGCCAGATGCAGCTGCCAGGACAAGGATACTGACAAGGAGAGGAATGAAGCTGAGAAAACACACTGGAAGAGGAGTAAGGAAGAGGGTGCACAGAGGAAAAAGGCTCATTAGGGGATGCTGGAGCAGAGGGTGGAGGAAGGAGGGAAAGAGCGAATCCACATACCCTTGTTCAAACAATAGCAGGGAATCACAGCCGGGTGTTACTGGGCAGGAGAGCAGCAGAGGAGGTGCCTTGGAGACCACGGAGCAGGACTGGGGGATGGAGGCAGCCATTGAGTTGGATCTGGGAGGCAAAGCCTCTGTCTGAAGCAAATGTGTCTGTCTACCACTGCTCCCATCAGCAGGCTCACACATATGTGATAAAAACAGCCCACGGCTTTGGAGACTGTGAACAAGTGTCTTTTATGGCAGAGAGACTACAGAGCCTCTGTGGCTTTCACTAACAGTTGCCATCTCAGGTGTTTGCTGTGGTTATTAATCCAAAAGCACACAACAGAGTCCTGCACACCCTCTGTGATCACACCCAGTGGCTGTTCAGTGCTGTGCAGCTGAGGAGAGCAGAGGGATGGTGCTGCCTGCAGCTCTGCCCTCGGCAGAGGGAATTTCTGATCCTGATGTGTCTGTGCTGCTCCTGCTCTGGGGGAACCTCTTCCCACAGTGCATCACCTGTTGCTGGAACCTCTCCTCCAGCAGTGAAAAGGCTGCAAATCCATATCTTTAAAGGTCCTCCAGCCACCTGCATTTCCCCTCCACCCTCCCCTCCATGCTCAGGAATACACACAGGTATTACCCTCAGGTAGGGAGAAATTACTCGGCAGGAGACACCATCAGGGTGTAGGCTGAGTTTCCATTCTTAGCACTTTCCTGGCATAGGAGCTGAGCAGCAGGACACTCTCTGCCACAGGGGCTGGGGACAACTGAGCTCCCTTAAGGCTCAGCCCCTGGGTGCTGGTTTGGGGAAGGCAGCAGAGGACACACTGAAATGGTCCCTCAGAATGTCTCAGACCCCTGCCCTTGGCCACAGGCTCAGCAGGGCACTCTCTTTCCCAGTCCTCTCCCAAGGGATGTGGTGGCAGCAGGTTATGGAAAGGGCTTTGGGACAGGAGAGAGCTGTGACTTCTCCCACAGGGGCTGAGGGGGAAGAGGGACACTGCAGGAAAAAGCTTGCACATTTCCCCTTCCTTCAAGCATTTCTTCTCAAAACTCAAGCAATCCACTTCAGAGGCCTTCACTGCCTCTCTTGAGACTGGTCACAGCAAAATACCCCAACTGATATGTCTTTACATCCCTGCAGAGCCTCTGCCTTTTTGTGAAATCTGCCACCAAAACCTCCCTGCTTATTCTTTTCTCTTTGCACCCCATTACTTTTCCTTCTCTCTGCAGGCAAACATATTTTCACCAAAAGATTGGCAGTTTCATCCACAGAGGCACTTGCACAAGTCCCAGTATCTGCTTATTGCCTCAATTCAGTGATGAGGAACACTGAATGGGAGGTGGATGTTCCCAAGGGCTCAAAGTGCTGTCCTGCATTTCACAGTGTGCATTTGTTGCTCTGAAGAAACAGGTGTGGGCAGAAAGCAGAAGAGAGGGGACAGCAGTCACCATAATTGGGACACTGTGCAAATTCATCAGATCCACCACGAAAACCACACTGACTTGAGCACACCTGGAACTAGATGCAAGTTGATGTCTTAAACTTCAGTATTTAAAAGCACACCCATCCCAGAGCTGGCTCTGTGGAAGTACAAATCTTCAGAGGGGGACACTGGAGATACTCAAAAGCCATCTGGAGATGGCTCTGGGCAGCCTGCTCTAGGTGGCCCTGCTTGCACAGGGAGTTGGACCAGGTGACCTCCAGAGGTCCCTGCCACTCTCCACCATCCTGTGTTTCTGTGACAGGTGAACTGACCACACTGGAAAAAAATAAGATACTTAATTCTGAACTTCATCTGCTCAGCACCAAGGATACCATTCAGCCAGTCAGTGAACTGCCAGGGGATGAGGGGGCAGGCAGGGTCTTGCCTGAGTATGGCCTAGCCTGACACCCACTGGGGCAGAAAATGCTCCAGAGAAGGAAAAGCTGCTAGATCTCAGAGTGGAGGCACAGGAACCAAGCCTTCAGTGCTTGATTTTGATGAGGAAAATTGCTGTTACACTCTCGGAGATCACCTCAAGAGGAAGCAGAGCACTTGTTGCAAAGCCCCTTTGTTTTATTTTTAGTTCAGGTCTCTTCTCTCTCAACTACTAAAGATCATTTACCAAAAGGGCAGAGGAGCTGCCTGCCTCTTCCTTTCTCACATAAAGCCATGGTGCTGTTTTCCTTTTCATTTTCAGTTTAATTAACCAAGCTGAGCATCTCAGCACCCGTCTCCCTGTGAACCTTGCCTGCTGACTCTTGGCTTGCTCCTGCCCCAGGAGCAGTGGAGCAGGCAGAGGGACACAGCCCACGTGGGCTGCTGGCCTGAGGGACACGAGGTGAAAATGCCCACTCCAGAGTGGGGGAAGCAGCTGCACTGAGAGGCTCATGGAGCACTACTTATGAGATCCCACCTTAGATACTGGAAATGGAAAAGATCTGTCCTTCTTCCTTGTCTGTTGTAATCTTTCATGGATGTCCCTCCCAGCTGAACACGGTCTGCAGGCCACAGCAACATGCAAACTCCTTCAGCCCTAGCTAACACCAAGTAGTGCTGAAGCAAAAAGTCAAGAACTCCAGTATCTCTGCAGGCTCCAAATATAAGCTTTTATATCAGGAGAAGCAAGCTGGTGATTTTCATGATTTGCAGCTTCATTTTCTGCAGCTTCCCCTTAACCCTGTTGCTGCCTAAGCTTCCTCCCCAGACTTCCCTACCTTCCCAAATATCCTCCACTGGCTCGTGCTGCCTTTCCAAGAGAGGTGGCACTAGAGCCAGCAGGAACCTCCCACTGTGCATCACCCTCTCCCAATTCCCACCATCTTTTACGGTGTTGCAGTCTCCAGCAGCAGCTGCAACACATTTGGAGCCAAATGTTGAGGTCTCATGCTGCTGCCATCTCCTCTGTGTAGATGCTCTGCAATTACACCTGCTCATCTTAATGCCATTTACACTAGAGATGTGCACTCAAAGATGCTGATTATTGTCACCTCTTTGCCTCAGTGCCACCCTGCCCCAGCTGGTTGTAGCTCCAGTGCTCAACAGAGCATCCCAGCAGTCAGCTCCACAGGGGTGAGGAATCAGTAACAGTGGGAAAGGAGAGAGCACCAGAGAAAAGAGCCCAGACAGGATAGGAAATGTATTAGCCTACACAACAGCAAACCCATCAGTTAAAATACATGAAAAATGCATAATTTCAGTTCTCTGGGTTGTGATTCCGAAAATCCAAGGATTTTAGAGGAAGAAGCACTTACTGCAAGAAAAAAAAAAAAAAAAAAAAGGAAAAAAAAAGAGCAAGAACTCTCCTTTGCTGTCAGAACAGACACGAGGGCAAAAAAGCAAACCAGCCCATGTTCTCACACCTGCCTGCAGAGGCTCAGAGGCTTTGGCCAGGACAAACCCTGCAGTTCCTGCAGTAGCCCCAGCTGTGAGCAGGGCACGCTGGCACCGTGGTGCTGCCGGGGGTGGCAGGAAGCAGGCTGCCTTGGGGGCTGGGGTCTGCTTGCAACATCTCTCTTCCATAAGAGGATGAGGCTCCCAGCGGGATGCTGGCAGGAGGGATGGCAGCGCAGACCCTGCCTGCAGGGGTGGCCATAAAAGGGAAGCCTGGGCAGGGCCCTGGCTGTCCAGCCCAGCTGTGCCTGGCAGGAGATGCCTCCCCACGGAGTCCCTGGCACCCTGAGGCTCAGTGCTGGCTCCCAGCCCGGCAGAGAGGCCTGGTGCTTTCTCAGCATGCCTTCAATATTCTGGTCAGGGAACACAGGCATATTCCAGCATCAGCTTCAAAGGCTGGTCTCTCTCCACTGCCTCCCAGAAGATCACACCATGGGGTGTGTCTTGCACCCCAAACATTCAGCTGGGCTTCTTGGGGGAGGGGGCACTGCTTCTTTCCAGAAACCAGGCTTAAAATCTTAGTGGCAGGGCTGATCCCTATATACTTGGTGTAATCTGCCAAAAAAGAGATACTGCCACTTGCCAGCACCAAATTTGCCTCCAAGTTTTTGTCAGGTGCTGGGGAAGCACCAGAACAGGCAGCACCATCTCCTGGAGCCCTGGGAGGCGACCCTGCAGGGGACACCCCAGACATCAGTGGCCCTGGTTGCCCCTGGTCACGTTTGATGGATTTAAAGTTGCAGGAGAGACCTGTGCTGAAGGTTCTGCTTACCTGGCAGCACCACTTTTATTCCCACGGCATTGGAGCTGGTGCTGGCTGCTGGCTGCCCCAGGGGCAGGACGTTCCTCCTCCAGACCTCCACCTCACACTGGTATGTCCCCTCATTGGCAGGCAAGGCGCTGTGGATGTGCAGCCTGAAGGAGGTGTCAGTCTTCGCCAGCTGGGCTTTCCCCTGGAAGCGTGGCTGTGCTGTCCCCCAGAGCACAGTGCCATTGGGAAGGAGCTGGAGCAGCTTTTGTGGGGGACCCGTGGGCGGGCTGGGCTGGAAACGCCACCGCACAGACACTGGCACCTCCTCCAGGGTGTAGCTGGCACCCACTTGGCAGAAGAGCTCAAAACTCTGCCCGTAACTGACCGTGGCAATTCGGCTTCTCAGCGTGGCGTGCAGACCCAGACCTGCCCAGGAGGAGACAGCCCTTGGCATGGGCACACAGGTCCTGCCCTTGGCATGGGGACACAAATCCTGCCCTGTGCCAGCCCACAGCCACCCTTCCCACGCAGCCCCAGGCACTGCAGGGCCATGGCACCAGCAGTGCTGCTGCTCCTCTGCCCGAGCCACTCTCCACTTAGCTGCACTGTGCTCTGCCAACCCCATGCAGTCCTCTCCTACCTGCCACTTTCCCACCTCCAATTTCCCAAAAAACTCTGAGTACCCTTTTTCCAAGGTCCCCAGACCCACACCAGAGGAGCCAGGGATCCTCTGCTGAGGCTGCTGTCCTCTTTGCTGCTTCCCTCCACCCTCTGCAAAAGCTTAACAAGTCCTGTGGCCTGACTGGTGCTTTCTGGCACCCACCCCAGCAACAAGAAAGGAAAATCGCCCTAAATCACAGCCAAAAGCTGCCTGTCCATAAAGGTACCCAAGAAGGAAGGACATGGTCACTGCACATCATGGAGATGAGCAGCTCTGCACTCAGAGGGCAGGAGAAGCAATCAGAGACCAGCACCAGGAGTCTATCTCTGATAAATACCACCAGACAACTCAGCAAGTAGCTTTGTGGAACTTAATTACTGCAAGTAATTATGCTGCTAGAACAGATATTTTGTATTCCGCTTAAGGAGACAGGCCTGCTGAGCAAGATACTGCCCCTCAGGTCTCCGAGCATTTTAGCTATTATGTCCCACTGGTCTCTTCCTAAACACACCATGGGGGACTCTGGCATCCTGGTAGAAATGGGGAAACTGAAGCACTGCAGGGCCAAGTGATCACCTAGGTCACCCTGCAGCAGTAGCAGAGCTCAGAGCACAGCAGGCCTGTGTCCCAGTGATGTGTCCACCTGTCAGAACCCAGGAAATTCCTCTGGCTGCTCTGGATGGCTCGAGCCCCTGCCCGGGGGGCTCAGAGACCTTGGCACAGAGCCCAAGACCCCTGTGCCTTTGATCTTGACCCACAGAAAAACAAGTACCAACCTTTACATGAAGAATTACAAGTCAAGAGAGTTAGAGCAGAATAATAGTTAGTTTGTCACGGGGTGAAAAATAGATTTTTGAGGTTTTTAGAATGGGGGCTCGGGGTCCCAAGATGTGGAGGAATTTGGGCGTACCCTGTCCTCCTTCCTTCTTCTTCTTAGCCTCCATGTTCCAGGTGATGGTGGCACTTTTGGATTGGTTTAAGGTAGAAACACACTGTCTAACATAGGTGATAGGTATTGGGAAGTTATTGTAAATAATGTACACGTAGTTTTTAGTATAAAAGATAACACCACCTCTGAGGCGGGCAGTGTGCCTACCTGACCTGCCAGACAGACCTGCCGTGGGTTGGAGAAAGAGTATTATGGATAAGAAATAATAAACAACCTTGAGAATGAGACTAGAAGAATCCTAACTCCTTATTTGACTGCCAGGCTAGGCAAAAGAGGCTTGTACACATCTGAGAGTCACTCTGACCGCAGAGATTCTGAGATCCACCCACTTCTCCAACCCAGAAATAGGGATGGCCGAACTCACCCATGGAGCTGACTGTCACTGCTGCCTCTCCCTTGCCTGTCCAGTTCCGGCCTCGGGACCACTGCGTGGCTTCACACCGGTACTGCCCGCCGTCCTCCTCGTCCAGCGTGCTGGGGATCACCAGGGTGAAGGTGCCAGAGCTGTCTTTCTGCAGCCTGAGACTGCCCCGAGCCCCCCCATCCTGGTAGGTGCTGCCCAGGCTCAGGGCGCCGTCCCGCTCCAAGGCGGCCACCAGCTCCCTGTGCCCCGGCTGCTGCGGTGGCAGGTGCCACCAGCGCAGGGACACGGGGCCTGTGGCTCCCTGCACCTCACAGTGCAGGATCAGGGGGTCTCCTGCTGTCACCCGTGGGGTGCTGGTGGACACAGACAGTCGCAGGTGGCTCTCTGCAAACGACAGGTACCGCGTTGGGATGCTGCACTCTTTAGAGAAAGCCAGAGATGCTGTTTCGTTAAATGGGAAGGCTAGATAAATCTGGATGTTGGAAAATGAGAGGAGTTGGGGTGAAGTAATTACTTATCCTCTGAACAGAGAGAGACATGGTTCACCCAGGAAAATCCTGGGAAGCTGTGTAGAAGCTGTGAGAAACTTAGAGGAAATAATTCCAACACTTATTATCTCTCTTTCTGTAACCATTGTTTATAGATATGATTCTCCAGAGTATGCTATTCATGGTTCACCAGTAGTGTGAGAGAAGATTCCTAAAGGCCAATCAGGTCTTAAGTTCACCATTGTTTCTATAAAAACTGTAGATTTCTAATAAAAAACTGTCTTTTCATGCTTTCTGTTGATGGAGTCTCTATCACCTTTGGCTGTCCCCAGGACCACTTCAGTGATATTGGGAAATTGCCTGAAATTTTCAACCAGCCTTTTCATATAAATTTTGAGAAGGGTTTGTGGTGGTGGTTTTTTGTTTTGTTTTAGTTGGATTTTTGTGGGGTTTTTTTCTGGTTTTTGCCTTTCTTGAGACACAGATACATAAAGAATGAGTTAAGAAACTGAGTCTCAGCAGGCAGCTCCTGCTACATCAGAATAACCATTATCTAGCTATGACAAGGAAACCAAGAGCCTCCTACACACTTTTCTTAGAGTGGTTTCTCACAAATCATCCATCCAAAACAGTGACAGAACCCTGATGGAAATGGCAATGATCCCCCTCCCCAGACACTCCTGTTCTGCTGGGTTTTCCTGTGATTTTCAGGAGTAGCAGCAGATGTTGCTCACAGTTTTTGGTGCCAAAGATACAGGAGGATCCAGACTCCTCAGAATTCTACCTATTTGCCCCAAAATTTACTGCAAGAGACTGGACTAAAGGTTTACACTTTGTTGACAGCTACTGTGTCTGTCATGCTAATATGTGCTAAAGCAAATGCTCTTCTCATTATCTATCAAAAACTACGGCATATAGTATATACTCCTGCTGCCCTTGTCAAGATGAGGCCAGACCTAAAGCATTTCCCAGTCAAGGATCCTGCAGACTTTACCCAGCAGAGCTGTTAGGATTTACTAACCTATTGCCTTCACGTTGACTTGGATGCCTGATGACACAACGGTCTGGATGCTGTGCAAGTCTCCAGGAGTCTTCATTTCTGACACAGAGCACTGGTAGGTACCCTTGTCCTTCAGCCCCACCTCAGAGATGGTGAGGACATAAACTGTGTTGCTTGGCTTGAATGCTCGGAGCTGCCCCAGCTTGGCTCTCTCCTCGTATTCCTCTTCCCAAGTCAATACCCCATGGGGGTCAACCCTGGCCACTTCCGTGTCATTGAGGAGCCAGATCACTTGGAAGCTGCTGCTCTTTGGAGCTTCCACCACACAACTGAGCTGCAAGGTGTCCCCTTCAGAAAGGGAGGGTTCAGTGGCAGTGAGGTCCAAGGAGAGGTCTCTGCCTGTGGGCAACCAAAAACAAGGAGGGTGGTGGGTGGCCCTGCCCACGCTTCCCTCCTGCCTGGCAGCACCAGTGGCCTTGCAGAGGCTCCAACAGAAGACAATTCTCTGTTAAAACATGGGGTTTTTTCATAAGAAAAGCGATCAGGATGGAAAACTTTGACCCAGGGGAGAGGGTTGCCAGCTCTGGGCACTAAGCAGCAGTTGCAAGTGGAAGAAGTGCCAGAGCCCTGGGGAGCTGAGCTCCCCCCTTAAGAGGAGATAAACCTGACAGAGCAGAGCATTCACTGGGACAGCCTTCGGCCACAGCTTCCCCCCTGCTCAGCTCAGGCATCCAAGCTGAGGGCTGCCCTAACTCAGAGGCATCAGCTTTTGCAGGTGCTGCTCTGTTTCACCTCCTGGAGCTGTTTTACCTCATGGAACACCTCTCCTGTAAGCCAAAAAGGGGCACAAAGGGGTTTTATCACAGTGGTGGTTTTAACTATGCTGCTTGTGGTAGAAAAAGGTGCACGAAGGGCTGGCATTCAGGTGGCTTGTCTGAATCTACTGTGGCTCTTCCTGCATGCTGAAACCCCCAGTGGCTACTGTGGAATGTGGGCAAGAGATGCTCTCCAAGCTGGAGAGGATTTGGGTTAAGTTCCTACAGAAAGCAGAAATGTCAAGACTTGTCACAGCATGGGGAGGCAGGAAGGAAGAAAGAGAAGGTGGATCCTGCTCTCCATACCAATTAGCAGGAGGTGCTGAGCAAAGAAGCCAGTGGCAGGGGGAGCTTAAAGTCATCTTCCCCTTGGCAGACCCTCTTGGGCAGTCAGCCAGCTGTGTCTGAGGTAGGGACCCCATCTCCGGCTCCTGTAGTAGCATTCACCTTCCTCACTGGGCATTCAACACCCCTGGTTCCTGGCATCAGCCTGGCTGGACAGTGGCTGCAAGCAGGAGACCCACTGGTACCCCAAACCCCGAGCCATGACCCCACAAAGCACTGGCTTGGACAAAAACCTGGAGGAAGGACTGAGCCCTCACTCCCTGGCTCACACCACTGTGTCCCTGGGTCACTGTGGTGCCCCCTGAGTCTCAAAACAAGGGAAAGGTTATGTGCTGTAGTTTGGAAGTAAAACAGAGCAGCTCCCAGACCACAACTGGAAGGGCTCAAATAATTTTAAAAAGCACAGTACCCTGTGAATTTAAACACTGGTTCATAAACTGTTTGTGAACAAGAATCCCAGCTGCTGCAGATATGTTTGGCATTCCTAAATATTTGCTGCAGAGTTTATAGAAGCCCCTGGAGGAGCTAGCCATGGTCAGAGTGGCCGATGGCTCTCGGAGTGACAGGGTGCTCAGCCCTGGTTCCCCCACTGGGTGCTGGAGGAAGAAAGCAGCCCTGCAAATTTGATGGGGGGCTTGCACACCCACTGCTGTCCCACCATGGCAATACCAGGAGCACCAACGCTGCCACCATAATGTCCTCTCACCACCATCACTTCCCTTCTACCTTTAACACTTACCACCGGACGAATACCAAACTCTGGCAAGGTTTCTAAACAATCCCATGGCACTGATGCCTGAATCCATGCACTACCAGTCATGACAAGCCCTCCTCAAGAAGAGGATGCACAGAAGTGCACTGACGGCTATTGCTCCCCAAGCAGCAGCAGGCTTGGAATGCCTTTGCTGCAAACAGGGCACAATGAGGGGAACAAAGCTCAGCCAGTCAGACAGGTTTCAGGAGACAAAGTGACAAGAGACCACGCTTCCCTCCCCCTCCTCCTGATACCTTGCTCCCCTGAGCCACGTTCACAGTGCTTAGTTCTCACCCGTCTGTTTCTTTGGTTTCCTGCTCTGACTCACCACCCTCCCATGAGACACCAGTTCCCCTCACTCCCCAGCTCTGCTCTGTAGCCTCCTCCACTCACCCTGGAGGAGGAATGGGGACAGGGTACACCACCTCCACAGGCAGGGCTTCAGGGGGAGATTTGCTCCAATTTTACTGCACCCCATCTTAAAGGACACCAACTACAACCTTGTCTTGGCAGCTTTGAGCTAAAGCTTACTGGTGAGAGAGAGAGAGAGAGAGATTCTCCCTTCCCCTGGGCACAGCTACTCACACACATCTGGGGGAAGAGCAGGGTGAGGGACCGCAGCCAGCAGAGGCTTGTGGCAGGAGGGATGGCAGACAGAGTGCTCAGAGGAAAAGCCTAACAAACAGCAGCACCAGTTGCTCTGGAAACGAGCGGGCTGGTGGCAGCAGGGACAGACAAGCCACCCCCAACAAGAGCTGTGCAGCACACACAGGCCATCCCCGTGTCCCTCCGTGCCCGTGCTGAGGCACAGTGATGAGCAGCTGACTTTTTTAAGGCCACAAGAGCCCCGAGGCAATGTAACAACCCTGTTTTCCACACTCTGGAGTTAGCACTGCCAAGGATCCATCCAGGCTGCTGTGAGCACTCGCGGTGCCTTCTGCTAACACCTCACACGGGTCTGTGAGGCTGTGGGCTTGCTGCTGGCATCGAGGATTCGGCTGCATGACCAGCCAAAGCACCAGCAGCTCCTCCACCAGGGCTGCCACTGCCCTGAGCTCAGCCCTGCCCAGCCTCTCAGTGCCCAGCCAGACCCACCAGTGTGTCCCTGGGCTGCGGCAGAGGCAGGTGAAGGGGCTCTGAAATCTGCTGCTGTGGAGCCTGGAATGCACTGGGGAGCTGGAGCCAACACGTGAGTTTGCAAAGACCTTACCCCGGCTCAGAACTGCCAGCCAAGTCCTCTGGGTTTGGTTGCGGGAGATGTCCTTCCACGTCTTGTCAGGATCCTCAATCCACTCAGCTGCCTCACAGTACAGCTGGCCCTGGTCAGATTGCTTCACTCCCCTGATGACGAGCTTGTACGTGGTGTTCCCAACCTTGTTCAGCTGCACATCCCCCTCCAGAAACCTCTGCTCATAAGATGGCCCTGGCTTCAGGATGAAGTCCTTGGAGAGGGTGAGGATCTCCTTGGCATGCTGCTCTCCTGCTCCCTGAAGAAGGTACCAGCCGACTGAGAGATGGGTGTGCTGGGCAGTGGCCTTGGACACCTCACAGGTCAGCTCCACCACATCCCCTTCCATGTGACTGAGGGCCTGGGGTGCCATGGAAGCCGAGAGTGTGTCTGGAATCACTGAGCATGGGGACAAACACAGAATCATGGAGTATCCTGAGTTGAAAGAGACCCACAAGAATCACTGAGTCCAGGTCCTGTCCCTGCATAGGACAACTCCCAAGAAACTGAAACCAGGGCCTAAGGGACCTGACAGCACAGGAGAAAAATCTTCTGTAGCTGACTGACAAGGCTTAAATCACCTTATGTTGAGGTGTGAAGTGACTAAAACCTCAGCAAACAAGAAAAACGGTGATCTCTTTACAGTGACCTTTTCAGTCAAACTACAGTCAGTATTAATCAGGCAATCCCAAGGAGATTAGAATCCATCCCCTCACTATCCCAAATAGTGAGATCCATCACCAGTAGAGTGGTGCAGCACCAAGATAAAGGAGAAAACAGGGCTGAACACCAAGTGGAAGTACCATACCACCATGTAGACCTGGTGGGCTCACAGCTGGGCCTTTTCCTCTGTATCTCCACCCCATTGCCTTCCCTCCCCAGGGGTCTGCAAGAGCTGCTACCTCCCTCCATCTGTGGGTATCCCACTTGGGCCAATTCCTATACCTAGAGAGCCTGGAAACTCCTGCCTTCCTAAGTGCTCAGCTGCAACACGCTGTGTCTGTGTCAGGAGCTGAAGTCAGGTCATAGGAGAGCAGAGGCTTCCTTTCCCTCCCCTTGCTCTGGCTGGGAGGCAATAACCACAGAATCACAGAATAATGAGGTTGGAAGAGACCTCTAAGATCAAGTCCAACCTATGCCCTTACACCTCAACTAGATTGTAGCACCAAGTGCCATGTCCAGTCTTTTTTTAAACACATCCAGAGATGGTAATTCTACCACCTCCCTGGGAAGAGCATTCCAGTACATTATTATTCTTTTGGTGAAAAATTTCTTCCTAATATCCAACCTATACCTTCCCTGACGTAGCTTAGGCTGTGTCCTCTCGTTCTGTCAGTTGCTGCCCGGTGGAAGAAATCGACTGTGGGAATTCAGGACATCCCTCTGGCTGTCCTGGATTGCCAGGACCCCTGCCAGAGTGCTCAGAGACCCTGGCACAGAGCCCAAGACGCCTGTGACTTTGATTATGACCCATGGAAAAAGTTACCAACCTTATATGAAGATCTGCAAGCTACAAAAGTTATTATAAGCAGAATAATAATTAGTTTGTCACGGGGTGGAAAAGTAGATTTTTTTGGGGTTTTTAGAATGCGGGTTCAGGGGACAAGATGGAGGAATCTGGGTGTGTCCAGCCTTTCTCCTTCTTCTTCTTGGCCTCCACCTTCTGCTGTGATGGTGGCACTTTTGGATTGGTTTAGAATAGAAGTTCACTGTCTAACATAGGTGATAGGTATTGGAAAGTAATTGTAAATAATGTACACATAGTTTTTAGTATAAAAAGACAACACCGCCCTGGGAACGGCCAGAGTGCCTCTGTCTGTCCTGCTGAGCAGACCTCGGCAGGCCAGGAGAAAGAATTTTTTAAATAAGAAACAATAAATAACCTTGAGACTGAGAACTGAAGAGTTCTGACTCCTTCTTTGAGCACCAGGCTAGGATAACAGCCTTTCTAATGTATCTCAGGGTCACTCTGACCAGCTAAAGCCCCGAGAACCGACCCCCACCTGTCTCCAACCTCCCTTCAGGAAGTTGTAGAGATCAATAAGGTTACCTCTAAGCCTCCTCTTCTCCAGGCTAAACAGCCCCAGCTCCTTCAAATGTTCCTCAAACCAGAGAACACGCAAGGTGATGGATATCTTGACGTACCTACCTCAGCCCCACTCATCATCCCTTTTCCCCAGCCATCCCTGTGACAGATGAGATGTCCCTGTGGGGACAGTACCGACCCATCCCACCGGGAGCAGGGCTCTCACTCAGCACTCACCTGTGAGGTTGGTCTTGGCGCTGTAGCTGCCGAAGTACCTCTCGTCGGTGTTGGGCGTGTGGCACTCGTACTGGCCGGCGTCGCGCTCCTGCAGCTCGGTGATGTGCAGCAGCACGGCGTCCCCCTGCAGCCGCTCCACGAAGATGCCGCGGCCGCGCACGCGCTGCGTGTAGATGGCGTAGGGGAACGAGGGGTCCACGGTGCTGACGATCTGCACCTCCCGCTCGGGGGCCGAGGGCAGGTAGATGGACCACTGGAAGTTCTGCTCCGCCGGGCCCTGGTAGCCGCTCACCTTGCACCACAGGGTGACGTGGGAGCCCCTGACGCGGTAGAGAGGGCCCTTCTGGACAGTCACCAGCCGCTGGCCGGTGGTCAGACCTGTCAGCACACGCAGTGTTTTGCAGGGGGGCAATCACAAGAACCAGCCCCGTGACAACAGAGCCCTGAATTTCTTGTCTCCTGCCACACTGGGGGTCACACGACAGAGTCCAGAGCATCGTAGCCAGAGGGCTGCCGAGCCCGTTCTTGCCTGAAGAGCCTCTCTCAGGCAGCGTTGCAGGGGAAGCAGCAACCAGGCTGAGAGCACTGCAGGAAGCTTTTGGTGTGTTAAAATGAAGAGGGCCAAGCTCTCAGGTCCTGCACAAAGTGTGGGGGACAGGGAGCAGGGATGCAGAGCTGATCACTGCCAGAGGAGGAGATGGCAGTGCTGAAGCTGAGGGACAGGGGACACTGGAGGTTGGCAGCAGGCTGGCTGCTGCAGAGATGCTCCATAGGCAGAAAAGGAGGACAGCACAGGAGAGGGGTCAGAAAGCACTCTCCTCTGAAGGCAGGGGGCACAAAGAAGCATCAAGAGCCCCCTCCATTTCTGCTTGCAGAGGGTCTGGGGATTGTCACCCACAGACCCTCCCTTTCTATTTAGCTCCCAGCAGTGACATTTGCTCTATCTGGAGCTCAGCATGCACACCAAGCAGAATGCCCACAGGACATGGGTCCTGAGTCAAAAAAACAACCGTGGTGGCCAGGGAAGAGAGCTGGTGACAGGGCTGCCTAGGAACCCTTCAGAAATTCCCTCCCAATGGGAGAGAGAGTGAGGTAACACCCTCCACACAGCAATCAGCCACTCACACGGGGACGTGCATGTCCCCTCACTGAAATCCTCTTAGGGCTTGGGCTCTCATTTTGGAGTGAAAACACAGTGCAAAAGGAGCACATGCTGATGCACCTCTTCCCATGGCAACTGAGCCAGAGCAGTGCTAGCTGAGCCCCCCACGCCCTGCTTTCCCCACAACACTTCCAAGAAAGCTCCGGCCACTGGGCAGGGCACTCACCCAGGAGGAGGAGGAAGAAGAAGGCAGCTGCCAGGCACTGTGCCAGCCCCATGGGAATCCTCTCTGCTTGGATCCTCTCCCAGAGGGGCAGTGCTGGGTTCTCATGGGTGATGGCGACAGTCACGCCGCTATTTAGAAAGAGGCTGGGAGGAAACTGTCTCTCAGTGGTGGTTTCCTCTGCTTAGAATGGCAGGGAGAAGTTACGGAGTGGGGTGCATCAGCAAAGCAACACCCTCTGGGAGGTGACAGCCTGCACCCTGTCCCCAGGCCACCTGGGCAAGTGTGACGATGCCCAAAGCCCTTTCTGCCACTGTGTCCATGCCAGATGCCCACCCATGGGCACCCACTGGCTGTGGCTTTGCTGTCCAACAGCAGCTCATGGGCTAAACCTCTGTCTCACTCCTTCCCCTTTATTGCATGGAGTAGCTTGCTCCCTGCTGACAGTGAGGAGGGGACAAGGGGCTGGATTCCAGGGAGGGACGGGAACAGATTTCTAGGGCTGAAGGTTCCTCCAGCTATTTATTTCCCATGGCTGCAGCCAGCAGCATGATGCCTTAGGTAGAGGCTCAGGTGGCACAGTGCTCCTTGAAGATGGCTGATCAAGGTCTTCCTGCTCCAGTGCCCTCAGTGGGGCATCCCTCCCACAGCACCCCCACCAGCCCATCTACTCCATGGTCAGCAGAATCACAGCAGCCAGTCCAGCCAGCTTGTTGGTTCTTGAAGGATCCCCACAGAGCCAGGAATTGCCCAGGAACTCTATCCTTGGATGTGGGAGAGACTGGCCCAACACTTCTGGCAGAAGCAATGGGACCTCGGGGAGCTGCACCGGGGGGCTGAGGTCAGGAGGCTCCAGTGCAGTCCCAGGGGCTCTGGCACATTCCCAGAGATAAGTGCTGTGGCTGCATCGCCTGGGACATGCTGCTGGCTCCTGCTGGCAGGTGCCAGGGGTGCTCTGGGACATGGTGGGTTATCCAGGGCCACATCCTGGGCAGGGAAAACCCAGTCTCTGAGGTAGGTCGCCAAAACACTAGAGATGGGCTCAGGGGCACTGCTGAAATTATTTGTTTGGGGTTTTTTTGTTTGGTGGAGCTTTTTTTTTTTTTGGTTTTGGGGATTTTTGGGGTGGGGTTGTTTTCTTTGTTTTGGGGTTGTTGGGCTTTTATTCCCCAGGTGGCACAAAGCATTTATCCCTGAGCCATGCTGCTCCCGCTGCTGCCAGAGGGATTGACTGAATGACTTAATTAGCTCAGGGATTCACAAGCAAAAAACAGCCATAAAACAACTCCTCTTGCTAGATCCCACGGGGCTTCCAGAGGGAATGAGATTCATGTAACAACCCCAAAACAAACACAAGGTCCCTGCTTTCCCCATTTATAAAACCCACTCATGACAGGAGGGAGGTGGAGGCAGAGGCCTCTTGCTGCAAGGCTCGACCCTCCATCGGCCAGCTCCTCATCAGCTCCTCAGAAAACCAAACCCAGACCAGGGGACGGGCTGTGGCAGCAGGCAGAGGTCCCTGCAGGATCCCACCTGTACCCTGAGGAGGGTCTGTGCCCTGTGGCAGCAGGACACAGCCATAACTGGGTGGTAGGCTTACGTTCCGTGCTGCAGGATTAAACCTTGCCATTTCAGAAGGAAAAGGATGGAGAGGTTTGCTTTCCAAGAGCAACCCACTGCCAGCACTGCCCTGGGGGATCATCCTGTTGACAGTAAGCCAGCCCACTTACCACTTTGGAGGAGGGAAAAGCATCAAAAGCATCTCTGCTACAGTGACAGAGTAAATGGAAAGGAAACTTGGAGTTCAACCTCAGTGAGCTTCCGACAGCCAGTGTGCAGATAAACACACACTGGGGGACAGTTTAACTCCAAGCTTGCAGCTCTAATGATGCATGAGTCGCAGTTTACATTTGCAGCAGAGAAACTGGGGAGAATAGGATTGTCTGGCCCTGCCTATCCCCGGCAATAATGATGCTCTGTGGACAAAATCAACAGTTCCCTCTTCCTGGGACTGCACAGTCTAAAACTCACTCTCTTCCTCCCTGGGAAATCAGTGCAACCAGACATACAGCAGGGCAGGGTGAAGGGAGAGGATCAGAGAATTCTTTACAAAGACTATTGGTATTAGAAGCCACATCAGGGAGTCCAAATCCATGGGGAGAAAGATTCCCTTGCCCTATTTTCCCAGGCATGACACCAAACAAGAAATGACAGGGAAATATGCTTCTTGGACAGCACAGAGGGTTGCTGCCTGCACCTACACAGAGCAGAGGACTTTCCCTCCTCTGAGCCAGGCACTTCATGTGCCCAGGACCCACTTGGTGAAGTGCTACACAGGCCTCTAGGGATTAAACACTCTTGGCCTCTGGCTCCTGGAACAGCCTGGCTACTGCCAGCACTACAGCAGGGCCACCTCTCAGCACACCTCAGCAGGGTACAGCTATCTGCCCCTCAGCATAAAGCTGAAGATTGGGTTGCCCGGACCACTTTGTCTTTCACACTGGTGATGACCATCTTTAATTGCACGTCTCCATTCTCCTTCCTCCTGGCTCTCCCTGGATGCCTTCAAAGGTGCCCTCAAAGTTGCTCAGCCACTTTGGGTCAAAGCATTGCAGAGAAACACCACCAAAAATGCAGCATGGAAAGTTACAAAGCCCAGTACCAAGTTACCAAGTTACCATGCAAGGTGGAGGCTCTGCTAGGAGAGCAGAGCAGCCATCAGCAGCATCCAGAGTGACTTGGAAACCTCTTGGCTAGACAAATGCTGACACTCACACACTGCAGTAAGCCTGGGGAGAGATGGAAATAAGGCAGGCTCAGCCCCACATCAGGGTGGAAAGGCTGTGGAGGAAGCTGCTGAGGATGAAGGAGGTAACGCAGTAATCAGTGTTTATTTTTAGGGGGAGGAGTCTGTTGAGACCCAGAAGTGATTAGGCAAGCACAGAGGAAAGACTAATCCAGATCCCAGCTTGGCTATATGGCTCCCATGAGTTCCCTCACCCCATTTGGGCGCCTGGGGTTAGGGAAGCTGTGGTTTCCTGCGCCTGCAGCCATCACATTCACTGCTGGCTTCACTGAAAAGTCACAACAAATGCCATCATCCAAAGGAAATCAGACCTCAAACCATGTTATAGGCAAATCCAGCTTTGCACAGGAAGGGTTTTCAGCCTGTGTGGCTGTAAACACCTCTGTGCCTTGCAAAGAGCAGCTGCAGAGCTCCCCACATTTCAGGCTGCTCTTGTGACCAAACGGGGAGGGGAAAGACAGCCCAGGGGTGCAGGCTGTAGGCAAGCTCTCCAAAAATTCTGCCTCACAGGTCTCAGGAGCTCTGTCTCCCACCCAGAAATGCCATTGCTGTATGCCCACAGTGATGTGGAGAGGCAGGGGGACAGGGAGGGATGGAAGCTGCAGCCTTGAAAGCAAGAGGCTGGCGCCAGGCAGGGTGGGGGGGACAGGGGGAAGAGCACAGCATTAGCTGGGATAATCTGGCAGTCTTGGGGGACGCGCCAGAAGCCTACAGATAATCAGGGGAGCTGGCGCAACAGACTTTGAAGTCTGCCATCAGGTTTTCTCAGCTCGGCTCAGACATCAAAGGCAGCTGGTTACTGCCCCCAATTACAGAGCCAGCCGGCCTGCTGCCTGCCTTCCCCAAGGCCGGCGGCTCAGCCGCGCTCCCCCGGGCACACGCTCACCGCCAGAAATCTCCTGACGAAGCATAAATGCCCAAATTCCCTGCAGCTCCTGCTGGAGCCAGGCTCACTTTGCTGGGAGCTCGCCTGGCTGCCACGTGGCTTTCACCTTGGGCTGTGGGAGCCAAGTGAGATCTCGGTGGATACAGATCTGCCCGCTGATGTGCTGCGGGGCCTGTCAGTCCCAGGAAAACCAGTCAGCCACAGCCACAAATAAAAGGGGAAGACTAACAAAAGAGAAAAAAATAACAACCTTCTCTCATGGTGGTGGGAAAGTTTGCTGCCTTTAGTCAAATCTTGCGTGGCCCTCATGGGACATGGCTCTAAAGCAGGGCAAGGCCAGGGTCTTCATGAGCAAAACCTCACAGCAGCACAGAAAGGTTGTTGGGGTCTGTTTGCACTGAAAAAACACAACACAGTACAGCAAGTGAAAGCAAATAATTAAAACCACAAACAAAACAAGAGAAATTGAAATCTAAGAGCAGAAGTGGCTGAGAAGGAAACACCTGTCTTGTACCAGTTGCAGATCTAAGGACTCTGGCTATGCTGAGTAGCAAATAGCTGAAAACACGCACAACTCATTTTCAATGAACCGGTGTTTACTCCTATTTGAACCATCATTTCTACTGGGAAAAAAAAAAAAAACACAACAAATCAAAGAATAGAGCAGCCTGCCCTCCATGAATCCTGGTGATCCCCTCTGCAGCACACGCAGGGCCTGATCACGTCACGGTGAAGTCTCCAAGAGCAGCCCCCCTGCCCAGCCTGGCTTCTGCGCAGCACCAGGAGCCGCCCCCGGCCCGCTCCGCGCTGGCATCTGAAGCAGCATCAGCATCTTTTACGCAAGCAGCATCATGAAAGGCTCTTTGAAGCAGAGCAGCAGAGGGATGAGCCTGGTTGTTTCAGTTCCCCATGGACACAGCCCGGGCAGAGGTCAGGGAGGAGAGGAGGAAGGTTAACAGAGGGATAGGGGAGCAGTCGCACTGGGCTGCTGTTCAGGAGGAATTTCTGGGGAGGAGTACAGGACGGTGTTACATGTTGGGAGAGAAACTAGGTTTTCATATTAAGCTGCTTATTTAGGTCTCTAAGTTATGGAGATTCTGCACTTCAAAACTAATTAGATTGACAGAGCTTGGATTCGATTACAGGATTTCCAGAAGCAAGAGGGTTTGAAAAAAATAAAATTAAATAGCTGGCCTGGAAATGCTAGCAAGAGAATTAAACACCCATTGCTGCAACCAATTGTTAAATGCATCTAGGCTGGGAAAATGACAACTCCAATTCCCAAAACCCACTGCACCAGTGGCTGCAGCAGGGAAGTGCTCTCCTAACAAACCCAAGTGGAATATGGACAAAACCATGTTTCCCAGTCTTAGAAGTAGGCAGAGAGTTCCAAGGCACTTCAGGAAGCACATGCTTTTCCACTGGCAGTGTGTGAACTGGGAAGTGCATGGATTTTTCCCTGCCCTGAGGCTACTGCAATGAGCAGAGCATACAGGAGCTGTAGGCAGGCAACTGCAGGGCTAGGGCTGAAGAGGGAGGAGCTGGAGGTCCCACGGAGCAGCACTGGGGCTGGCAGGAAACCTCACTACATAAAACCCCACCACCTATGCAGACACAAAGTGCCATCCTTACCAGCCAGGACACCAAAGTGTTTTCTGCACCAGAGGAGTGGGGCTGGCCCAGCACTGCCAACAACGTGGGATCATCACACAGCTGTGCTCCTGAAATGACAAAGCAAGGGAGCAATGGCAGAGCTACACTTACACCTCACCTGCCATCAAAGGCTTTGCTCATCTGCCTGAAAGAACTCCCTCTTTCCCACTCCTCTGAGATCACAGGAATAGCAGTGGCTTTTCAAGGCCCAACAGCAGAGGCAGATTGGCTCTTTTTAAAATCCCAGAACTGCCAGCTTCAGTTCCTCTTGAAGCTCCAAAAGCATATTTTCTCTCTTCTCCTCAAACATCCACATGCAGGTGTCCAGAGAAAGTCAGCTTGGGGACTGAGGGGTTGCCAGGGGAGCCTTGCCTCCCAATGTAGTATTAGCATGATGGGTTGGGTGTGTTTAGCTACCTGGCCATGCAGTAGCTGCTCTGGTTCCTATATGTCACCTTTCCACCTTCCTTGGGTTTGGGTAGAGCCCTCTGGATAGCACCACCCCACATTGCCCTCACTGTCACACTAGCACCACAAGAGCAGAGCACATTGTTGGCAATACTGAGGCTGTTGCTGCTGCTCTCCTCCATTTGCACTACAGAACGGTGTCTTGGCTCACAGAAAGGCTAAGCTATGTTTACTCTGAGCCAAAGAAATTCCCTTCAAACAAAAGGCAGGAGCTGCAGTGAACTCCAGGGAAAGCCTGCAGGGTACACTGCTTTGATTAAACAGAGATGGCAGGAAGAGTTGCAAAAGTACACAGTACATCTCACTTGTTTGTGCTCAGATTGTCAGTCTCAGTGTGAAAGCAACTCCCCCTTCAATGTTGCCACTGAAGGGCTTGATAAAGAATGTGCTCAGGACTCCAACACAGCAGCAGCAGCTATCTTCCCTTTTGCCTGACACCTTCCACACAAGACAGCCTGCAGAACTCCCCTGCTCCTCGCAGGAGAACACCTCTCACCACTGAAATGCGTGTCTCAGTCGAGCTGGGAAGAGGTGACACTCTGGCAACACGCTGCTGCCACCACTGACACGAGCTAAAGGAGGGTTTAAAGAAGCAGTGCCATGCCCAAGGGTCCTGAGAGCTGTCTTGTTAACACTGTACACAGTTGGGTCGAGGAAAGGGAATTTAATGAATAGCAACTCACAAAAGACCTTTATAGACCTTTTCTGAAAAGACCTTTTCTGCATTCATCCATGCAGGGAACTGTAGGAGACAGAAAGAAGAGCAGGGGAAAAAAAGATAATGGCACAAGGCAAAGACATCTCAGCACGGACCTGAAAGGCTACAGGAAAAGCCATCAACTTCAAAAGGACCTTAACATCTTATTTCTAATGAAATGGATTATTCTACCAGTCTGAGCACTCTGAGCTGAAGGGGCTCTCGCTGAAAAACCAGAGATGGACATTTCTGAGCTAGAGGAAGGGGCCATGCTTTTGTCAGCCTACAGTGATGGTGGCAGGGGAGAGAGTGAGCAGTGACAAAAACCAGCTAGTAAGGTCTGCATTTTTTTTTTTTTTTTTTTTTTTTTTAACTAGAAGACTTACCTTATGGCAATGATTTTGCTCTAAATACTCCAAAAAGCTTGGTCACTCACTGAGGGACTGGACACTGTGGATACACACCAAGGACCTCAGTATGAGGCATGACTGACTCCAGTAGCTACACAGCAGAAAAGCTGCCTGGCTGAAGTCTAAGAGCCTGCAAAAGGATAAAAACCACAGAGCAGACTGGATTCATCCTGAGAACCACCATCCAAGGGCTGTTGCACAAAGGCACAGGTGTTATACAAGTAACAAAATAAAGATCAGAATCCATCCTGGAAGTGTTTTCATGGATACATAAGCTATGTTTGGAGAGAACTTGAGGACCCATCACCTGTCTGTGGGTTGAATAATGATCACTGCTCCCTACTGGGACTTCCTCTCTCCTCCCCAGTCCATCACTAGATGGAGCTGCCATTACCTCATTTCTCTCAGCCCCTACCTGACTGCCCAATACTTTTCTACAAGTATCTTGCCTAATTCTCATGTCTTAGGTGAGCTGTGCTTTCCTCTACAGCAATAGTGAGAAACAAGTGCCTTCAGTTCTTATTCTGAGATGTGTATCTCGAGTAGCTCAGATAAATTACATTCTTTAATTACCTGTTTCGCAAGTCCAGGGCAGCTATCCTGGTTGTTAACAATGAATCATGTTGTTGTTATCCTGAAAAATGAAAATGTTCAGCACAGGGGTTGCTTGTCTGGAGCTCCTAGACACTGAGCAGAATTTGTGTTATGATAGCAAGCAGATGGAGAAAAAAGGCTAAACCATCTTTCTTAGGAAAAAAACCTATCCCTCCTGCTTTGGCAAAGGGAATGTAAATGTCTCTTTGGAGTCACTTCCCCATCAGAAATGCTTACTTTCTTTGCATAGTGCCTGGAGTCTTCATAAGGAAAGCAGCTACAAAACATTTGTGTGTATGTGCACAGGGTGCCAGCCTTGCAGGTGATTCTGCAGCAGGCACTGGGCTGGAGTTCTGCAGCCTGAGCTCTCAGTAGATGATTCAAGATCACACTATAACAATGTACCCCTGCTCTCCTCCAGAGAGAGAAGCACAAAAGGCCATTGTCCTTTAGATGCAGAGAGACAAGGGCAAGAAAAGGCTCCTGAAATGAAGCATGAAAAACAGAAGAGATAAGGCAGAGGGAAGAAAACACAGATAAAATCAGCAAACAAGTTTCAGGACACTAAAAGGATGTACCTGAACACCAAAAGGGAGGTTAAAACTACTACACTTGCATTCAGAATGTGCATTTGGCTGTAACCACACACAGCTTTCATACATCCAGGCAGATGCTAAGCAGCATGGATATTTTCTCTTTTTACCACAGTCCTAGCATTCCAGCAGAGAGGCAACAAGAGCTACAAAGGCAACACCAGTCCTGTCCTCTCAGATGTCTCTGGGTTCTCAGATGCCCAGGTATGTTCATATTGCCAGCTCAGCTGCAGGAGCTCTGGAAATTCATCCTCCCTTCTCTCTAGCTCCACCCTTTAGGAAACTTTTAGGAACTTAGTGTCTTTGGCACTCCTTACCATCCATTAAGTATGTCAAACTATTGCCAGGATCACAGAAGCAGGGAACTAGAGGACATAAGCCAGGTTAAGTTGCTAAGAAGAAACAGAACTTTGTGTGCCCATTTGTCTTGCAGCTTCATCACTCGCCTCTGATGACATCAGAGGTGTGCTCAGACGAAGTCTGTGGTCTGCTCTAAGGCCCAGCACATGCTGGAGGTTATAAAACTCCAGATGAACAAAGTATTATATATTGCTAACTTGCTTTCCTAAAGCCTGTATTGCAAAGTCCTGCCACTCTACCCCCTTGGCAGAGGTGGAAGCAGACATGCTCTTACGCTTCTGGCACTTCATGGAATGCAACTCTGCTGCCAGGGAGAGGAGAACAGCTTGTGTCTATGGCAGCTCTCCTGAGGGAACTGGAAATCCACAGGGCCTGGTTTCCTCCATAACCCAGGATCAGTCATCTGCTGGCTACAGCACAATGCCATTTTCCTCAGTGGCAGAAGGAGACTCCTGGCAAAAGGCTGTGTGACTGAAAGCTACACGTGGCATTTGAGGTATATTTGGCACAAGAATGAGAAGTGGCTTTTCCTTCAGTTAGCACATCCCACAGCTTCAATCAGTCACTAAAGACTCTCTCTCTCTAAACACCATTTGTGCTGATACCTGCTGTGCAGACCTCAGCCCCCCGCAGTCACAGAAGTGTGGGAAGTCCCACAGGAAAGGCTAAAGCCACACATTTCCTTGGAGGATTTGCATGACAGGGCTTCAGCTTCACATGACAAAGAGGAGGCAGGTCTTCTCATGCATCCTGCTTGACACCAGTCAGCTCCAGCCCAGAGAGAGTTTTTGGACTGGCCCTGACCCGAGCAGGGCAGTCAGCCAGAGCCACAGCAGCACCAATAGGATCTGTCAGAGAAAAAGGACAGCCAAACATGTTGCCTGAGCCTGTTGTTATGAAAGCAACTGAACTCTCAGGCTCTGGCACAAAAGTGCTTTTCAGACTGCCCCTATGGCAGCAGGCCATACCTCTATCAGCAGCTGACAGAGCTGAGCCCATGGCAGGTACAAGGCAGTGTTAGAGACTTGACACCTCCCATCGCTCACTGCAACACCCAGGCACTTACTTGCAAGTACCCCCTTGCATTTCCAGACTTTTATTTTCCAGCTTTCCTTCTTATGACAAAATCCAAGCACGTTTACAACAATGGTATTAAGACCCAGGTCATCCCAGGGGGTGGGGGAGGCAAGTGAATTTCATAAAAGCTAATCCAAACTTACCTGTGAGCTGTAACCTGCACAGCTCGAGGCCAAGGACTGCTGTCCCACGAGCACACCACTCCTTCCTGCTGTACCTGTGTGTGCTGAGCACCTACAGCTGGCAGAGGCTTTGCTGAGGGACCATTTGTGGCATTCCTGGATCTCGGCTGATGGCTCCTGTTGCTCCTCAAGGATTTAGAGCTTGGTGCCACCTCCCAGCTTCCTGCAAGCAGACTCTGCAGAGCACAGCTTTCCATCTAGAAAGAAGGCAAAGGTACACACTTTGCTGTCACCTGGCCTGCACTGCAGCCTGCTCAGACACAGCATACACCACTCTGAACACTTACTCACCTTGCCAAAGCCTGCCTTGGCCTCCCAAAACCACTGCTGCCTCAACTTCCTGCTGCAAAGCAAGTGTGCTGCTTTTGGCTGGAATAAAGTTCATTTTCCTCACAGTAGCTACGTGGGGCAGTGTTTTGGATTAGTGCTGGGAGCAGTGCTGATAATGCAGGGATGTTTTCCTTCCTGCTGGGCAGAGCCTGCACAGAGCCGAGGCCTTTTCTGCCTCTCACCCCACCCCAGCAGCGAGTGGGAGCACGAGAAGGTGGGAGGGGGCACAGCCAGGACAGGTAACCCCAACTGAGCCCAGGGATACCCCAGAGCAGACAGTGCCATGCTGGGCATATAGAAGTGGTGGGAGGAGGAGGAAGGGGCAACATTCAGAATGAAGGCGTTTGCCTTCCCAAGTCACCACTACGCGTGACAGAGCCCTGCTCTCCTGGGGATGGCTGAACACCTGCCTGCCCAGGGGAAGCAGGGAATGAATTCCTTCGTTTCCATCCATGGCTTTTTCTTTCCCTATTAAACTGCCTTTAGCTCAACACATTTATTTTTTTCACTTTCACCCTTCCTATTCTCTCCTTCATCCTGCTGGTGGGGGAGTGAGCAAGTGTGGGGCTTGGATGCCAGCTGGGATCAAACCATGACAGCAAGTCACCTCCTGGCTGTATGATTTCAGTGTCTTTGCATGGTTGCTGGGGGTAAAAAAACATCCTAAACTCAGCCATTGGCAAAGAAAGCAAGAAGTTTTCTTCCAAGATTACTGATTTTCCTCCTGGTACTTTGGAAATGAGAGGCCTCATGAAGGGGTCAAGGAAGACTTGACATCTAACACCAGGTTTTACAGCAGGTATTAAATATACACTCCCAACTGTGACTCCTGTCCTTAGCTAATCAAAATAAAACTCTCCCAACAAATAGGACGACTTACAGTGGGGTAGAAACACAATAGACTCAGAAAATAATTATGCTTCCCAATTCATCCCATAAATGTAGGCAAATATTTAAAACTTACTGTAAAAATAGAGTTCATGCTTATTTTACAGGGTAAACAGTGCTGGAAACAGGACTGTGAGGTTTACATTTTATACCTTCAACAATAGTGTCTGCATACATGCAGGGAACAAGGAAAGAACTGCCCCCAGCTCAAACATCCAGACCCACAGCACAGACATAATCAAAAAGGACATAATCTTTATTTTAAACATAAAAAGAAACATTTTACACAGCATTGTTAGAACTATTCAGTACCTGCATTCCAGAATTGTGCCCAAAACTTTATTTTATAATTTTGAAATTTAAAAAAAGAAAGAAAATGTTTTGCCCTTCTGCTGTATGATGTTCAAAGTTGCCCTGGATCGAAATTCCAAGTGCCTGGAGGAATTTACCAGCTTAACCAGGAGATGTGGCAATGCAAACAGAGGAAGATCAATGTGAGCCCTTAGGATACTTTGACAATACCACAGGTTGCAGCAGGGAGGATATGGATGCTTGTACTGCACCACAGGCAGCTTACTCTTCTGATACTCTGCAGGTTTAATACACAACCAGATGCACACACACCTCCACTCACACAAACCCTGGTCACACACAAAATAATAATAATAATAATAATAATAAAAAACATGAAAAGTGACCTAGATTTTTTTTCCCTTAGAGAGAAGATTCACACTCTATTTTTAAAAAAGGGGATAATACAAAATTGGCACAAGTAGAAGGAAATCTGGGGGCTAGGTCTAGCCCATCAGTTTCTAGCCTTCCAACTACAGCAAATACAGGGTGGGATGGGATGCAGCATTGCCTTCCAAGGGGCTGTCAGCAGTACAAGCTAGTGGCAAAACTTCCTTCACTTGGAGTGACAAAGATGGTTTGTTACGGGCTGTGGAGGAAGGTCAGCATTAGATAAGGACATGGGGACCTTTCACTAGAGAAGAAGGGAGCCCTGACCAAAATAACCCTGAGTTTTTTTCCAGCAGGGAGGAAGTGTGCTATATTGTGTGTTTGGGAAGAGCTGGCTCATCCATTCCCTAATTATTGCCCTGCTCATCCATTCCCTAATTATTGCATTACGGTCATGATCCTCTCCCCCTAAAATTTAACCAAGGGCATAGATAGACAAGGAGTCAGTCTGCCAGGACAAAAAGTGACTGATGCTGTGCTTAGAACTTCACCACCACTTCCACCCCTCCCAAGATGCCCCAATGCCACAAGCCTTCTGAGAAGAAAGCAGATGTTAATGCAGGAAAGAAGCTGCTAGATCAGCCAGCATCCCAAACATCAGAATAGTGTTTCATAACATCCCAGAAAAAGCAAGATTTCACTACAGTAGAGGCAGGAGAGGAAGAAAAAATCCTTGTTGTCAAAGTAGTATTTGAGTGAATCCTTTCTTGAACTCCCTTCCCTTGCAACAGATTTCTGGGCTTTCACAGTGGAAGCTGGAGACTGCTTCTGCCCTGTTCTTTAGGAAAGGCAGCTAAGTCTACCTGCAACAGAGGCCTTTTCAGAGCTCTTCCAGAAAGAAAAACATCAGGCCAGAAAGAAAACTTGCTATGTACTTTCAGGACGAAGTCTTCCAGAGGTTCATAGGTCTGGGGGTCCCAGTTTTGGAATGCTACATGAAATGTCTTTACAACTTGCAAGGCCAAACTCTGCAAATTAAGCCCATTTTGAAGATGTTTCATACTCATCTTTCAAAAATCCCTGGACACCTCTAGGCATACAGATGTGACTGCATGCATGTTCACACACAGGACACAGAGCAACCTTCTGGAAAACCTCTTCACATCGGCCTCAGAATAAAGGTCACAATGCAAGACAGGAAAAAACAATCCACACTAAGAAAACTTGGCAGAAAAACCTTCATAGGCCAGATACCAGACCTGCAGCTCCCCTGGAATATGCAGTGGGATGAGCTATTAGAGAAGCAGATTGTCTAGGACATAACTAATGTCTAATCAGGCAACAGCACACCACAGCCACTACCTTCCATGGATGCTCTTCTTTACCATCTTTTAAAAGCCATGGTAAGGATTAAGCCCTGCCCTCATCTCTGCATTTCTCACCCTTCTTGATGCAAGCCAAACCACGGCTGTGACACCAGACTGTGGTGAAGTCCTACTTCCTCATTGGTTTGTACACAGTATCTTTTTTCTGACCTTTATTGCTTAGAACACCAGCCGTGCTGGGAAGACAGAACTGCCTGGCAAAGATGCTGCCTGCTTCCTCTCAGGAGCCAGGTCAGTGTATTTGGAAGACCAAAGCAGGAGTTCCATACTATAGCACCGAGGAATAGGTCTCAAGCCCAGGGGGAAAGCCCCGCTGAAAGGCTCATGCTCAAGACCAGGGCCCATGGAACCTGAAGGATTCTTGCTGCCCTCCTGGGCTTGCTCTTATTCCTACCCTGAGCTGCACTGCAGCTACTGCAGATCTCAGATTCTGCTCACAGGTTTGAGGGTTACCAGTGAGTGACTGGCAGAAGCAGCACTGAAGTCTGGTCTGTGCATTTGGTAATACATAGTTTACAAGTCTTTAAACATGATCAGTTGGCCAACTGCAGATGAAGACCCATCTCTTATCTTCATAGGTCACACCATCATCTGGGGAGCAAGGTCTCCAACCCCCTGCTGAGGCCAGCAGAAGGCTGAGTCTTGTCCCTGGATACCACGTGCCCCCTGCCACAAGCAGGACAGGGTCTCAGGCACAATGTGAGCAGCTGTAGTGGGGAGAACAGAAGGTGGAAGGGTGTGGGAGAAGGTGGACATAGGCAGACATCCATCAAATGCTTGTCTGAGGATCGACTCTTCGGGGTTGCCAAGTTTGTCTCTGCTTACCACAGCTAAGAGATTTGAGCATTGAAAACAAAAGGTTTAAAAAAAGTGCTTCAAAGACCTCCACCAGGCAAGTTACATGTCAGGATTAACTGCAATCTCTTGGGAAGCCAGGGAAGAGAAGGCATGCTGACAACCATAAAACAATTCTTTGCTGGAACAGCCTCATGATGGCTCCAGCACAGGAACCTTCCCCAGCCTTCAACCCAACACAGAGAAGTCTCTGAGATACCAAGGTGGTAAGAGAAAGGGAACAGGATGGTGTGATGGGGATAGAGGGGGAAGGTAGATTGGTTAATACAGTGAAAGTCTAACACTTACCAGCCTCTTTCCCATTCATCATCCTGCCCACCTTGCTTTCATACACGGACATCTTTCCAAAACCACGGGAGGTGGGGGGGAGGGGGAACCAATGAACAAACAAACAAAACATTAATTAATTTTGTCACAGGGCCCTGCTGAAAGAAGGCTCAACAGTTTGCACATTAGAAGGACATGATCCCTATGCAGAAAGTGCTGCTGGAAAAGGAGAACTCCCAAGTTGCTAAATATGGCCTGATTGTTCTCAGGACATGATGTGTTACAAGGAGAAGCTTGAGGTCCAGGCTGAAACTAGAGAGCAAACGCACTGTCTTGTCTGGGCCTGTGAGCAAGTGTCTGAACACAGTCCAAGAGCCCTGTGAGTCTCTCCCGAAATGCAAGTGTGTCCAGCTCAGCGCTCAGTCCATCTCCATCGACATGAGCCGGCGGCGCTCCCGTCTCGTTTCCTGCACCTCCTTCTTGCAGCACCAGCGGGAGCTGCAGTAGCCAATAAGGCAGGATAGGAGTCCAATGGCAGTGGCCAGACCGATGCCAATCAACAGGGGGTACTTGAAAGCGTTCAGAACTGAAAAAGGAAGGCAGAGTCATTAGATATCACTGAGAAATTCAGACATCCCCTTTATTTCTGCTTGCCTGATAAAGGAGAAAATTCCACATTATTCAGGCAGGGGCAGATTAATTATTTCAGAAAGGAATTACACTAATTTTCCTTCTTGATTTTCATCTTCCCGGGTTTGAAAAATTGGTCTTTTAGTCTCTCCCCTTCCTCTTCACCCTAATTCTTTCTCTATAATTTCAAGGCCTTGAAGAGGCTGGAAGCACCAGAAGAGCCTTGGAGTGAGAGAGCAAAGTGGAGTTTATTTCAAGAGTTATCCTCTCACACATTTCTCCAAACAAAATATTGGATTGTTTCCCCATCAGAGGCAGAGCGTGGCTGCATTCTTTGTAATACATTTCCAAAAAGCAAGGAATGGACTCCTTCGTGCTTTGAATTATTAGAATTACTATATATTTACCCTATCTAATCAACCTTCAAAGCTGGTGCCTAAACAAAAAAGATTTCGAAGTACCTACTGCTCAGTTAAAAGGCAGTAAGAACTGAAACGGGTTTGGAACGTACAGTTGTTATAGTTATCAGCACAGTGGGGAGAACAAAAGCTTCTTGTTCATTTCAAGTTCATGGAACTTCCAAAAATGACCTCTCCTGGAAATCTCAAGAGAGCAACTAGTTCAAAATCCCTCCTGTATTCATTTTACTCCTTAGTTGAATTCTGAATGCAGTATGTAGTGTGCAACCTCCTGCTCATGAAGTCTAGCAACACTTGCAACTCTGGGGGGAAAGTAGACAAGGCATAAAGTGCAGGAAGCAACATGTCTTGTCATCAGAGAGGGAGGAAGGAGTCAGAGTTCTGATTTTTCTCATCTCAGCTTTGACCCTAACCACAATGTGACTAATTCACACACCCCATCTGCAAACCAAGGCTTCCTCCAGCAGGCAGCAGAAGGGTTAACACTTGAAGAGAATACTGTGTCCTTGACTGAAAGATGCCTCAGCTATGGAAAACATCACCAAGAGGTGATCAGGAAAGAAAATGCTCCAATCTTGTATCTATCAACTGTTTAGGCAAAACAGATTCTTCTACTCTGAAGAATCTTGAATGACAAATTGCTAACCATAAAAAAAAAATATGACAAAATCTAATGAGATTACCAGAGGCACCTTTAAAAGTAGTTATGGGGAATGTTTGCCACAAAAAGACATAATAAGGTGTTAAAACCTAAATGGAGTAACACATGTTTCAGTCTCTCACCATCCATTTTCACAGACAGAAAGATGGGTTTGGCTCTGATGTCAGGCTCCCGCTGCCACACGCCCGTGGCAGACCTCACCCACGGGGTCACCACGCAGTAGTGGTTCCCGAAGTCGTGGTCCTCGCAGCCGTGCACACGCAGCCGGAATTCCAGAGGGCTGATCCTCTCCAGGCTCAGCTCGCTGCTCCCGTTCCTCCTGCTCTGCATCACGATCCCCCTCCGGTCCAGAGAGGCCAGCAAGATGGGCTCTCTGTCCAGGGCAAAGGAGCGCACGGCAAACCAGGAGACATCAAAGGACATATCATCTGTGTTTGGGGACAAAGAAGAGTTCAGACATGTTGGTGAGTCCTGAAAAGCATTCATAGTGCTATTTCTCAGCAGAAAGGTTAATCTGTAAGCAGCACAGCCAGCAGTGATCTGACAGCAGAGGGGAAAAAAAAAAAAAAAAAAAAAGAAAACAGAAAGAAAAAGAGAGTGTCCCCTGAACATGCCATTTTCAGGAAGATTCAAGCAGTGAACTGCAATGAAATTCATTGACAGGAAGAATGGAGCTGTACAAAAAGGGTGACTTACACAGGGATGACACAGAAGTGATTTCTTGCCTTTCTGCCTGCTATTCTGAAATTTGTATTTACCTCTGATCTAAGTTTTCACCAAGCAGGCTTAGTATCATAAGAAGTTCTACAGTTATGCTGCACCTATAGTAAAGGGAGTGGGAGTGCTAGATATTTGCTAGCAGAGAGCAATTTGCAGTCACTGTCTTCATGAGGGCCTTACACAACCACGAGATCAGAAGGCTCTATCCTGAAAGCCCCTTCCTTACATTTAGAGTTTGCCTAAATGAACACATATTCTGCACAGTGCACAAAAAATTACCTGCAACAGTACAAAACATTCAGGAACAAAGCCTGACCATGCTGCTTTTATACATTTTTCCCAGAGTTTTGGGTTACTATGACACATCAGTCATGATGCCTTGTACAAGTTTCAGCACCCAAAGACACAGTCTATAGTATGGATTTGCAGGAACTTACACTTTTGACACAGCTGACAGGTAGTCAGAGTCCATCAGCACATCTAACTTGCTGTGTGTTCATGCAAGGTCCTATTGATCTCATTAGCAGATCTCAGTTCTAAGCCTATTAGGCAGATGTAGCTGAGTATCTACTTTCAAAATCACCACTATTCTTTGCTATCATGAGCCCAGCAACACCTGTCAGAGTCTGAAACCTGGCATGACCCACAGCACAGGCAGGAAAGCCTGCTCACTTGTTTCCTCACAGGCCTTCCTTCCCGGCACATCAGCAAACCAATGGGCCCAAAGTGGAAACAGAAGTTCCTATTTCTGTCCTGAGTTTGGAGTACTGGTACAGTGTGTGCACACCTAAAGCACTCCCAGTGATTCTTGGAAATGTATCAAACCTCCCTTTTCTAGTATTGAGAGCTCTGCAAAATACAGCACTAGCAATCTGAAATTTGAAACTGATCTTTTGGCTAATTGAGTTTGCTTTTCTCTTAAACTTCCACATTTGACCTCCAGGCTAATGGAATAACTGAAGCCCTAAGCCTGCTGTTGTACTGAAATTGTTTACAGATCTAAGTGAAGATGATTTTTAAGTCTCTCAGGCAAGCTAGCACTTTGAAAAAGAAGGGAACCTCCATATTTTAAAGAAAAGGGAAGAAAAGGGACAGCCTCAGCTCTTTTACTTGAAGTATATTATCAGCTGGCCATGTGGGAC